>NC_091060.1:7051062-7361062 GCF_000393655.2 Nicotiana sylvestris
TTCTTCATAGCGGTTGGCAGAGATCTATATCCGGGAGATTGTTCGTTTGCATGGTGTCCCAGTTTCCATCATTTTAGATAGGGGAACTCAGTTTACATCGCAGCTTTGGAGGTCTGTGCAGCAAGAGTTGAGTACTCAGGTTGAGTTGAGCACAACTTTTTACCCTCGGACGGATGGGCAGTCTTAGCGCACTATTCAGATATTGGAGGACATGTTGCGTTCTTGTGTCATTGATTTTGGAGAGTCATGGGATCAGTTTCTACTGCTTGCAAAGTTTGCTTATAACGACAACTACCAGTCGAGTATTCAGATGGCTCCATAAGTCTTTGTATGGGAGGCGGTGTACATCTCCAGTTGGTTGGTTCGAGCCCGGTGAGGCTAGGCTACTAGGGACAGACTTGGTGCAGGAGAGGCTTCGTACTGCGTAGTCGAGGCAAAAGAGTTATGCTGACAGGAAGGTACGAGATGTGTCCTACATGGTTGGCGAGAAGGTTCTGTTGAAGGTTTCGCCCATGAAGGGTGTTATGAGATTTGGGAAGAAAGGGAAATTGAGTCCTCGATTTATTGGGCCTTTTGAGGTGCTTCGTAGGATTGGGGAGGTGGCTTATGAGCTTGTTTTGCCACCCAGCTTGTCGAGTGTGCATCTAGTGTTCCATGTTTCTATGCTTTGGAAGTATATTGGGGATCCGTCTCATGTTTTGGATTTCAGCACGGTTCAGTTGGATGATGATTTGACTTATGATGTGGAGCCAGTAGCTATTTTGGGTCTTCAGGTTCAAAAGTTAAGGTCAAAGGATATAGCTTCAGTGAAAGTGTAGTGGAGAGGTCGGCCCGTAGAGGAGGCTACTTGAGAGACCGAGCGAGAGATGCAGAGCAGATATCCTCACCTGTTTGAGGCTTCAAGTATGTTTCTTGACTCGTTCGAGGACGAACGTTTGTTTAAGTTGGGAAGGATGTGATGATCCGGCCAGTCGTCTCATGAGTTACCACTCCATTTTCCCCATTTCTGCTTCTTTATGCTTTGTTTATCCGTGTTATGTGGTATCGGGTTGGTCGGATCGAATCCAGAATAATTTTGGTAAGGTTTGAGACACTTAGTCTCTTTTGAGTAAGCTTAAGTTGGAAAAGTCAACCGGATGTTGACTTATGTGTTAGTGGGCTCAGATGTGAGTTCCTATGGTTCAGATAGCTTCGGGAGGTGATTTGGGACTTAGGAACGTGATCGGAATGCGTTTTAGAGGTTTAGAGTAGATTTAGGCTTGAATTGGTGAAATCGGACTTTTGGCGATTTCCGGTTGATAGGCGAGATTTTGATATAGGGATCGGAATGGAATTCCGAGAGTTTTAGTGGTTCCATTGTGTCATTTGGGATGTGTGTGCAAAATTTCAGGTCATTCGGACGTGGTTTGGTTGGGTTTTTGATCAAAAGAGGAATCTGGAAGATTTTGGGAACTTAGGCTTGAATCCGGTGTGTTTTGGTTGATTTGATATTGTTTGAGGTATTTTGAAGATTGGTACAAGTTTGAATAAGGTTTTGGGATACATTGGTGCTTTTGGTTGAGGACCCGGGGGCCTCGGGGTGATTTCGGATGGTCGATGGGGAGTTTGAGGAATTGTTGCAGTTGCAGATTGTGTTGCTTCTAGTATTTCTGAACCTGCGAATTGGGATTGCAGGTGCAACGCTGTGTATGCGGGAAAGGGGTCACAGAAGAGGAATTTAGTAAGGTGTCAGGAAACCGCAGAAGTGGTTATAGGTACCGCATCTGCGATACCGCAGATGCGGAAAGTGGTGAGTTAAGTGATTTCCGCAGAAGCGAATGAATAACCGAAAATGCGGTACTACAGAAGCAGTAAATAGGGTTGCAGATGCAAAAATGTCTGGGCAGAAGGTATAAATTGTGCTCTTCGCGATTTTGAGCTATTTTCACCATTTCTAATTTGGCTTGGGAGCTTTTTGGGCGATTTTGAAGAGGGATTTCAAGGGAACTTCATTGAGGTAAAGAATTTGGACCTAAAACTTGTTCCTATGCTACTATTTCACGGATTAGAGCTTTGATTGATGGAATTTAAGGGCTAATTGGGGAAACTAGGGCTTGAAAACTTAGACCTTTGCTTGAGGATTTGAAGGACCATTTGAGGTCGGATTTCAGAACTTTTGATATGTATGAACTCATGGGGAGATAAAAAAGCTATTGATGTAAAAATTATCGAATTTCGAGATGTGGGTTTGGGGGTCGGGTTTGGCCAATTTCGGGATTTTTGGTATTATTTGATTGTTTTTGCTTGGGCTTCATTCTTTTAGCATATTTTGACGTCGTGATTCTGTTTTTGAATAGATTCGACGCGAGTGGAGGCCAATTTGAGAGGCAAAGGCGTCGTGGAGTAGTATTTTCACCGTTTTGAGGTAAGTAACCATTGTAAATCTGGAACTGAAGGTACAAACCCCTATATTTGACTTGTTTTGATAAATGCGGTGACGCACATGCTAAGTGATGAGCGTGTGGGCGTGCACCGGTAGGGATTGTGACTTGGTCCATCCCGTAGCGACTATTAAGTTGCATATTTGATTTGGAATCTTATATTTTTCCGTACTTTAGTCATTTATACTGTATTATGGGTTGTATGCCATGTTTGGGGCTTTGTGCCGACCGGTTGAAACCCTTAGGGGCATTTTCACTGTTTTTCCTCACTTTACTTGATGAAAGCATAGCCTCAGTCATGTTTTACCAGTTTAAATGTTTAAAATTGGTTTTATCACTCCACTTCTAATTGTGAGGATTGTTTGGGCTGAGTTCCTTAATTTTTATTGTTGTGCCCGAGAGGCTGTGAGGTTAATGACTGAGAGAGGTTAAGAACTTAATAGTGAGGATATTATATGTATATATTATGGAACGGGTTGCATGCCGCAATGATATATATATTGGATCGAGCTACACGCCACAGCGATATATATATATATATATATATATATATATATATTGGATCGGGTTGCGCGCCACAGCGATATGACGCTTGGGCTGTAGCAGCTCCTCCGAAGTCTATACACCCCCAATGAGTATAGTCGACTATAAATTACGTATCGGGCTGCACGCCGCAGCGGTTAATATGATTTCTATTATTATGAGATATTAATGAGCCTGAGTGCTGAAAGTGAGTACTGAGTAACGAAAGCGAGTCACGAGTGACTGAGAGGCTGCCCCAGAGGCCATATTCTGAGTGATTCCTGCCCAAGAGGCCCAGTTATGATATTTTTACTGATTTCACTCTTCTTTTAAAATAAGCCTCTGTTGGAAAAATTTCTAAGTATATGATTTCTAGTGTTTAAACTGTAAAATTGATGATTTTACGATGAAACTGGTTTTAAACTGTGAGGTTGACCTGTTATCCTATTGTTTATTCAGTTATATGATTTTTTTAACTGCTCGTTACTATTTTCAGACCTTATTTACTTTAGTTACTTACTGAGTTGGCGTACTCACGTTACTCCCTGTACCTTGTGTGTAGATCCAGGTGCCCGAGTGGCAGAGTGAGGGTCCTCAGCTGATCCAGAGGTTGTCGGAGATTTCAAGGTATCTACAACCCTATTTTCTCCTTCTTATCTTGTTCTTTTTCGCATTTTCTAGACTTATGTTATATCAGACAGTCAGTTATGTAGTAGTGGCTCTAGACTCGTGACACCAGATATTTGGGGCTGTGTCGTTTTCATGTTTATTTAACTTCCGCATATGTAATTGTGTTTTAAACTCTTATTATGAAAATTTGGTATTTAAACCTGTGTTAGAAAATAGTTTTATAAAAAGAATTTGTTGTAGTTAAATGGTTTGGGTTAGCTTGCCTAGTAATGTGATAGGCGCCATCACGACCAGGTATTTGGGGTCGTGACAAGTTGGTATCAGAACCTAGGTTACATAGGTTTCACGAGTCATGAGCCGGTTTAGTAGAGTCTCGCAGATCGGTACGGAGACGTCTGTATTTAACCTCAAGAGGTTGTAGAACCTTTAGGAAAATCTTCATATTCTTGAAATTCTTGTTGTACGAACTTGTTGATCCGAATACTAAACTTCTGTTATTCCATTCTCTTACAGATGGTGAGGACACGTGCTACCGGGCAGGGTGGACGACCACCAGTTCCACCAATTGGGGCCACTAGAGGTCGAGGACGCGGTCGAGGCCGTGGTAGGGGCAGAGCAGCTAGGGCAGCACTTGCAGATCCACCAGCTGCCCCAGTTCAGGATCAGGTCCCAATTGTGAACACTACAGCAGCACCAACTCAGGCACCAACTGTGCCTATTGTGATTCCAGGCCTTCAGGAGGCTTTAGCTCAGATCTTATCAGTGTGTACGGGTTTGGTTCAGGTGGTTTCAGTTACTACGGCCGCAGCTACTTCTCAGGCCGGGGGAGGCATCCAGACTCCCGTTGCTCGCACACCTGAGCAGGTTGTGCAGGGACTCTAGACACTGGGGGCACCTCCAGCCCAGCCGGTTACACCAGCTCAGGAGTTTGTGGTACCAGTTATACCGGATGACGAGCATCGTCGACTAGAGAGGTTTGGTCGACTCAAGCCTCTGACTTTTAGCGGTGCGAGGGGAAGGATGCCCAGGGTTTCTTAGATAAGTGCCAGAGGATGCTTCGTACAACAGGGATTCTAGAGACCAGTGGTGTAGCTTTTACCACCTTTCAGTTTTCTGGGGCTGCCTTCACTTGGTGGGAGGCGTATGAGAGGCATAGGCCTTTTGGTGCACCGCCCCTTACCTGACAGCAGTTCTCTGTTCTCTTTCTGGAGAAGTATGTGCCACAATCTCGTCGAGAGGAGCTGTGCATGTAGTTCGAGCAATTGTGTAAGGGAGAGATGACTGTGATGCAGTATGAGATGCGGTTCTCTGAGTTAGCTCGCCATGCGGTCTGCTTGGTTCCAACAGATAGAGTTAGGATTATGAGGTTTGTTGATGGTCTCACATATCATCTTCGGATTCTCATGACTAGGGTGAGGGTGACAGGTGCTACTTTCGAGGAGGTTATTGACATCGCCCGTGAGATTGAGTCGGTTCACTGCCAGGAGCGAGAGGAGAGTAAGTCCAAGAGGCCTCGATGATATGGTAGCTTTAGTGGTGCTCCTTCGAGGGGTTAGTTCCAGCAGGGCAGAATTGGCGTACTCACGTTACTTCCAACACCTTGTGTGTAGATCCAGGTGCCCGACTGGTACTGTGAGGGTCCTCAGCTGATCCAGAGGTTGCTGGAGATTTCAAGGTAGCTGCATGGCGTCTGCAGCCCTGTTTTCTCCTTTTTATCTTGTTCTTTTCCGCATTTCTAGACTTATGTTGTATCAGACAGTCAGTTATGTAGTAGAGGCTCTAGACTCGTCACATCAGATATTTGGGGCTGTTTAGTTTTCATGTTTATTTGACCTCCGCATATGTAATTGTGTTTTAAACGCTTATTAAAAAAAATTGGTATTTAAACTTGTGTTAGAAAATGGTTTTATAAAAGGAATTCGTTGAAGTTAAATGGTTTGGGTTGGCTTGCCTAGTAATGTGATAGGCGCCATTACGACCGGGTATTTGGGGTCGAGACAGTTGCTATAGGCCGAAACGTATGACCATAATGAATTAAATTATATCAACGACTATTATATAAACGGTCGATATTACTAAGAATCACAACGATATAATTAGCATATGTTATATGACTACAACCATATTAGTCAATAAACTTATATGGTTTCTATAGGCCGATATGTATGAAATTAATATAAACGACTAGTATATAAACAGTCGATATTACTAAGAATCACAATGATATAATTAGCATAGGTTATATGACTACAACCATATTGGTGAATGGACTTATATATGACTACAACCATATTAGTGAATGGACTTATATGGTTGCTATAGGCCGATATGTATGAAATTAATATAAACGGGTATTATATAAACGGTCGATATTACTAAGAATCACAACGATATAATTAGTATAGGTTATATGAATATAACATATTAGTGAATGGACTTATATGGTTGCTATAGGCCGATGTATTTGAAATTAATATAAACAGTTATTATATAAACGGTCGATATTACTAAGAATCACAACGATATAATTACCATAGGTTATATGACTTCAACCATACAAGTCAATGGACTTATATAGTTGCTATATGTCGATATGTATGAAATTAATTTAAACGGCTATTATATAAACGGTCAATATTACTAAGAATCACAACGATATAATTACCATAGGTTATATGACTACAACCATATTAGTCAATAGACTTATATGGTTGCTATAGGCCGATATGTATGAAATTAGTATAAACGGCTATTATATAAATGGTCGATATTACTAAGAATCACAACGATATAATTAGAAAAGGATATATGACTACAACCATATTAGTGAATGGACTTATATGGTTGCTATATGCCGATATGTATGAAATTAATATAAACGACTATTATATAAACAATCGATATTACTAAGAATCACAACGATATAATTATCATAGGTTATATTACTACAACCATATTAGTGAATAGACTTATATGGTTGCTATAGGCCGAAACGTATGACCATAATGAATTAAATTATATCAACGACTATTATATAAAAGATTGATATTACTAAGAATCACAACGATATAATTAGCATAGGTTATATGACTATAACCATATTAGTCAATGGACTTATATGGTTGCTATAAACCGATATGTATGAAATTAATATAAACGGCTATGATATAAACGGTCGATATTACTAAGAATTACAATGATTTAATTAGCATAGGTTATATAACTACAACCATATTAGTGAATGGACTTATATATGACTACAACTATATTAGTGAATGGACTATATGGTTGCTATAGGCCGATATGTATGAAATTAATATAAACGGCTATTATATAAACGAACGATATTATTAAGAATCACAACGATATAATTACCATAGGTATATGACTTCAACCTTATTAGTCGATGGATTTATATGGTTGCTATAAGCCGAAACGTATGACCATAATGAATTAAATTATATCAACGGCTATTATATAAATAGTTGATATTACTAAGAATCACAACGATATAATTAGCATAGGTTATATGACTACAACCATATTAGTCAATGGACTTATATGGTCTCTATAGGCCGATATGTATGAAATTAATATAAACGGCTATTATATAAACGATCGATATTACTAAGAATCATAATGATATAATTAGCATAGGTTATATGACTTCAACAATTTTAGTGAATGGACTTATATATGGCTACAAATAAATGGACTTATATGGTTGCTATAGGTCGATATGTATGAAATTAATATAAACGACTATTATATAAACGATCGATATTACTAAGAATCACAACGATATAATTATCATAGGTTATATGACTACAACCGTATTAGTGAATTAACTTATATGGTTGCTACAGGCCGATATGTATTAAATTAATATAAACGGATATTATATAAATGATCGATATTACTAAGAATCACAACGATATAATTTGCATAGGTTATATGACTACAACAATCTTAGTGAATGGACTTATATGGTTGCTATATGCCGATATGTATGAAATTAATATAAACGGCTATTATATAAACGGTCGATATTACTAAGAATCACAATGATATAATTACCATAGGTTATATGACTATAACCATATTAGTGAATAGACTTATATAATTGTTATATGCCGATATATATCTGAAATTGTATAAACGGTCGATATTACTAAGAATCACAACGATATAATTAGCATAGGTTATATGACTATAACCATACTAGTGAATGGACTTATATGGTTGCTATATGCCGATATGTATGAAATTAATATAAACGGCTATTATATAAACGGTCGATATTACTAAGAATCACAACGATATAATTACCATAGATTATATGACTTCAACCATACTAGTCAATGGACTTATATAATTGTTATATGCCGATATGTATGAAATTAATATAAACGGCAATTATATAAACGGTCGATATTACTAAGAATCACAATGATATAATTACCATGGGTTATATGACTATAACCATATTAGTGAATAGACTTATATAATTGCTATATGCCGATATATATCTGAAATTGTATAAATGGTCGATATTATTAAGAATCACAACGGTATAATTAGCATAGGTTATATGACTATAACCATACGAGCAAATGGAATTATATGGTTGCTATATGCCGATATGTATGAAATTAATATAAACGCCTATTATATAAACGGTCGATATTACTAAGAATCACAACGATATAATTACCATAAATTATATGACTTCAACCATACTAGTCAATGGACTTATATAATTGCTGATACAAATGACCTTAATGAATGAAATTAATATAACCGACTATTATACAAGCGGTCGATATTACTATGAATCACAATGATATAATTAGCATAGGTTGTATGACTACAACCATATTAGTCAATGGTCTTATATGGTAGCTATATGCCGATACGAATGACCTTAATATAAACGGCTATTTGACATCTACCTCATCAATGAGCTATTTGACAACCACCTCATCAACAGGCTATTATACGTTTGTATGCAGTATAAAAAATAATATTATGTATAAATATTAGACTTTTGATCATCCCATCATATAAATTGTATTTTTTTTAAAATACGTAATAGTATAGGTATTTGTATACGAAGGCTTTTGATCTTCCCGTCCTTATGAATTTTATTTAAAAAATAAAATAAATACGTAATAGTATAGATATATATACGAAGTTGGTTGATCTTCCCATGAGAGAATGATGATTTATGGGATCAATGTTTTGGGATAATCAATATTTATTAACTAATTTTGGAGGGAAAAATGGCCATTAAGCCAAATGTAAAATGAATGGCTTTACTGGTATTTCACCAGTGTGGTCATTGTTGGGCCACGCTGAGTTTGGCCGAATAACAACTCTCTATTTATAATGCAAAGTCAAAGATTTCTTTGTGGTCCCTTTTCTTTCTTTACTTCTTTGTCTTTGTGGAAGGTAAAGTGTCCCTCATTGGTGGTGGAAAGTCTTTTCCTTCTCTTTACATTGAATTGCTCTTTGTTGGCTTGTAATGAGCTAGTAAAACAGAGTGATTTTACTCACATAAAAAATTGATCCAGAAGGCAAAACAGGTCGATTTGCCCCTGCGCGCAAGATATACGCAGGGCTTATTCCAAATCTGGTTTTGTGTGTTAGCTTCTTTTTTTTCATTAGTTGACAAATAGAAAACTTAATTGCGTTCAGACCCAACCAGAGTATTATGCCTTATGGATAAGTATTAAATACTCCCAAAATTATTAATGTCATACTATAATTTATGTATTATAATTCCAACATATTTTGGGAGAGCTTCATGAGCGTTGCTCCGTTCTCCAATGTTTGAATCTGAGCTATATTCTGTGAGGACCAAACGGGCGTAACATCCTTGCCTTGCCATTGGATCTTTTTTTTTTTTTGTATGATTAGGAATATCAATGACAACTCTCAATTGTCACCGTCTCGGTTAGAGGTGGCAAATGGACGGATTGAGATCAGATATGAACGAGTCAAAAACAAGTAATACAAAAGCGAATAAATTATCCGACCTGATCGATTTTTAATACGGATAAAAATAGGTTAATTGGCGGATAATATGAATATCCATATTATTCATGGCTTCTTGAATATCTTAGTCTCCCAAACTTGAGGTGCCTCCAATTTGAGGCTTTACAAATATAAAAGTTAAATTCATATAATTTTTATTCATATTTGACCCGCATCTAAAAAATTCATTATCCAACATATTTTTGATGAATAATATAAATAGATAATTATTTTCTTTTAACCATTTTTTCACCACTAGTCTGGCCTCCTTTGCTATCACAGTAATATATAGTGTAGTAGGGACCGATCATATTCACATGGTAACACCTAGTGTAGTCGGACCAACGCCTAGTGTTGTAGGGACCGATCGTGTTTACACTTCCCCGAACCAAATTAAATGACCCCAACTTGATTGCTGCTAGAATCCAAAATTCAATTCATATATTAGAAAAATAAGTAATTCAAAAATAGATAAATTATCCAACCATACTTACTGATCATCTTGCCAAGAAGATAAAAAGTGTTTCCAAGAGAACAAGATCACAAATATAATTAAACCAAACAACGTTACCAAAAACATAATATTCTAGATATATAATCAAGAACCTATAATCAAGACTAATGGCATTTCAACAAGATCAATGGTTTAGTATATTGTAGTGTAAAATTAGGAAAGAGAAAAAGGAAAGATAGATAAAGTGCATAAGCTTAGATACAAATACTTTGATTATTCTACAACAATTTTGTTACATTCATTAAATTCCATAACACAACCTACACAAAACATCCTTATTTCCATTGTTCCATAACCAAGGTTTTACAGCTTACTGGTAATATTAATGTTCCTAACTTTGGATTGTTTTGAAGTTACATCTTTTGGAACAACAATGGTGAGAACACCATTCTCAACTTGAGCTTTGATTTGATCCACCTTCACATCATCCGGCAGCTCAATTTCCCTAAAGAAATCTCCTCTTCCTCCGCCTCTCTCCGCCACATGCCACACTATCTCCTTCTCTTTTCCGAGGAATTCGTCTTTTTTGCCGCCACCCTCCGCCTTCACCACTAGTACATTCCCATCTTCAACTTGCACCTTTATGTCCTCCTTGCTATAGCCTGTCAAATTTCATTCCACAACTTTGCATAAACCCTTTCAACGATTGCATCCTAACCGAAATCAAGAGTGGATCTATAGTACAACCATTACTACCAGTGACAAAGCCAGAATATTCAATAAAGGTGTTGAAAGTGTATTTTTTAGCAATAATAAGTAGTAATATTTTACCCTATAAACAGTACAATCTTTCAGCGAAGGGTGTTAAATTGATTAGTCTTGGTCACATAAAGCTTCACCCCTGACCACTACACCTCAATCTTAAAGTTACAATTGATTATATGATCATCATTAGTGGTGACAAAATGATTCAAAAAATAATAATTATCCACCCATATTATCCATTTCAAATAGGTTGGATAATAAACTATTTAAGAACAGGTTAAATATAGATAAAAATTATATTATACACTTATAAAATGAATACTAATAGGTTTAACTTTTACATTAACGCCTCAAATTGGGGATTCCTCAAGTTTAAGAGGCTAGAAATTCTTCCAAAAATAATTATATTTAAGAAGCCGTGGATAATATGAATATTCATAATATTCGCCGGTCAATTGTTTTTTATACGTAATAAATGTGGGCCGGAACAAATAATTTATTCATTTTTGCATTACTATTTTCGACCTGCCCTTTGCCACCCTAATCTCACTCATCCTATTTTGTCTCTCCATTTGGCCCTATGCCTCTCATTCCTAGGTGATCTTCCTCAAACTAGTAGTTTTTTGTTTTCCAGAAAATTCTACTTAGTGCTCGTTTGGATCGGCTTAAAAATTATTGATATTTGGCTTAAAATAAGCCCATTCAAATGGATTGTTAATGATGTGAATGGCAGACAATGTTATAGTTATTGAGGTATATTTTTAAGATCAAACAATTTTACTGAATTGAGTATGGTTGTCTAGGTAATAACATCTACTATACCAAAAATATCAATCAAGTCGATTATCACAATTGGTTATGACAATTTCTATTTACAAGTAGTTTCAAACAAAAGCAAATAAAAGTTGATTTTGAATAAAATCTACAATACCTGGGACATTGATTTTGAAGATGTGAGAATTAGGAGATTCAAACCAATCTAGAAGAGCAGCAGAACCAGAAGAGTTGCGATAAATTGTGGGACTCAATAAGAATCGTCTGAAAGGATCACCAAAAAGCGCCATTTCTACACTTTTTTTTCCTTTTTCTCTGCGTTTTTTCTCAATTTTTTTAATCTGTTGTGTACTTTTGAGGATAAGAGCGTCTTAAATATGTTGGAGATTTAATGGGGTATTTTCTGGAACTTCTGGAAGATTCTGCTTGGCTTATCGTTTTGGTACATTGGAGAAGATGATCTAAGAGATGATCAGCTGTAGAGATCCCTATGGTTATTGTTGTGGTCTTGAGTTAAAATTTGAGTTGGGCCTTAATGTGATTTGGTTTGGACTTTTAACTTTGAATCAAATATCTTGATCTAGTAATGATGGCCCAGTACTGCTGCACATTCCGAAATATTTGCACCACATGGCCTTTTTTAGTAGAAATGACACCAGGTAGCCTCTTTAAAGGGTTACTATTTAGGAATTAGCCAATATATCCTGAATTTGTCAGCTCAATTTTTCCGGAGTCCCATTCAGCTTTGTCACATTCTTCCGAACATTTCTCACCCATTGTTACTTCAGTTTTGCTGGGAACGTTCCGCAAAAGATTTAATTTTCTCGCTAAATTTTTTTCGGAATTAAGGTTTATAAGTTGTTGTATTTATCGTAGATATCCGATGTTTATATTATGTCTTTAGTCTGGTTAAGGATGAGCATGTCAATGTATGAATAAATAGAGATTTACAAAGCTCGAATTTGTTTTCCATGTAAGGATTTTCACGCAATTTCAGCAGTTCTTCCGCTTCCAGGACAAATTTGCATATTTGTGCCTCAATTTAATTCAGTATTAAAATGAAACGTGCTTAGATAAAATGAAATACATATGGTAAATTCACATAAATCGACCAATTTGCGAGACACGATCTATGGATCAATGTGGCACGTCCTAAGAATGGTTGTTTGTGCACTTCCTCCCTTATTTAAGGCAAATGTTTAAATTATGGTCATTTTAGCTTAGCGACCTGAATTTCGCATCTAGAAGCAGTTGGATAGATTTCCTTTTTTTTGCAGACAAATTTAACTCACTAGGCTAACATAAGACTAGGGGTGTCAATGGATATTCGAAAACCGACTAAACCGATCGAACAGTACCGTACCGAACTGATTTTTAGGTTTCTTTTAAAATTTATAATCGCACCGATAATTAGGGTAGGTTTTTTATTATATAAAAATAAGCAGAAAAAATACCGAACCGTACCGAATAAATTTTATATGTGAAAAATATATCTATTTGGTAAGTTTAAAAATAATAATGCATTAAATTTTCTTTGGGCCTTGGAATTATGAAAACTATTATAAGCCAACAAGTAATTAAACTCAAAATACTAATTCCTAAAAAATATTATGCTACTTCTACTTAAACTAAATTATTTCAAGTATCTGTATTAGCAAGATACAAAGTATTCTAGCGATTATGAGTAGAAAACTACAATGTATTGAATATGTTTCTTTTCATATAATTTAGATTTATCTTTTTGAATATTTTATTTTCTATAGACTTTATTCTTGAGTCCCATTTTGGTATATCTTTCAACTCGTGTGATTTATATTTTCTTTGTCTTTGTTTGATTTCTTTTACGTTGTTGTAAAATAATTGATGGATCTATACTCTAGCCGTATTTTTTTTTAATTCATCACCCTTTAGACAGTAAAAATGTCTAGAGAGTTTTGCTAAATCTTATAAAAGAACGTATGTTATTGCATTCTATTTCTACTTGTAAATTTTACATGATATTTAAAAAAATACCGAAAATTAATCTAACCGTATCGATACCGAAGAGAAACCGACATGATTGGGACGACTTCGAAAAGTCGAATTTTGGTTATACATAATAGAATAACCGAAAAAAATGGTATGGCACAAATTTTATAAAATAACCGTCCGAACCGAACCATTGACACCCCTACATAAGACTAATGCTTACTAGATGACTTTAGGGATCGTTTGGAACAGGGATAAAGATAATAATCTCAGAATAAAATTTTGGATTGTATTAATCCCATGTTTGTTTATACGTATTAGCTAATTTTGGGATAAATTTTATTTTATAATGGTGGGATTGATATGGAATAGTTAATCCTATGGGATATCGCACTATTACACCAAACAACCTCTTAATATATTAGAGATATAATCATTAAAGTATATTAGAGAGAATTCCTAATATTAGATAATCCTCAAGTACCGAGTACATAGCAAACACACCAGTAATGTATTTACATTTTCTCCTGAAGTTTGTGTTGGGTTTTGTTAGTTAAAATAAAAGAGGTGTGAATGGAAAATGGTGGAAAAAAAATGGAGGAAAATAAAATTTTGAATTAGTTCCTTTTCTCTCTTCGACTAACGGTCGACTTCGACCATCGCAATCTCTCTCCGACGAACGCCCTCTTCAGGTGAGTTGGTTCCGACCTCTCTGATCAGTGGCCTAGGTAGGTCATTTTCCCTATCTCATATTCTCAATCCTCTTGTTTAGCCATCTACTGCAGCAACAGTACTAAGGGCTCATTCATTAATTGGAAAATTTGTAAAAGTTTTCAAAGATTTAGTTTCACTGATAAGGTGTACTTTAGTTAGCTAAGATTTTTGTTGTTTTGCTTTCCTGTCTTCGTTTGCTGTCAAGGCTACACTAGTGGTAGTGGTGATAGCCCCTTTTGTGTACGTGGTATTTTCTGTATTTTTCAGGGAAATCCTCGGAGTTGCTGGAGATAAGTTGGGCGCACGCGCACAAGAAAAGGACAACAGCCTGGGTGAGTGTCAGCGAAGGGTGGTGGGAAGCTGGGCGTAAGTGTGCAACAATATCGAGTACATCAAATCAATCACAGGTTCTGTTCTCGGGGTTTGGTACCTCCCGTTTTACTGTTTCCCTTTTGGTGTTAGCTAAATTAATGTTACTTTAGTTTGCACTAATTCCATTTTACAACTAGTGTGCTAGTAGTTACTTGTTTCTTTCCAGTTTGGTTCGTTGATCGTTGTGTGCTAGCGAGTTTTCTTTAGCTTGTCGTAGGTGTAATGGCTGTAGTCTGGGATGATAGAGTAAGGGCATGTCCTCGGGTAGGGCAGAGTGTGAGGCGGTGGCCAGAGGGTGGGACAGGCGGTGGAAGAGGTAGAGGGGGCAATGGAGCCTATAGGTTAAGAATCGGGTCATGAAACATAGGTTCACTAACGAGTAAGTCTATAGGGTTGGCAAAGATCCTCCAGAAGAGGAAGATTAATATAGCGTGTGTTCAGAAGACTAGGTGGGTCGGATCGAGGGCGAAAGATGCAGATGTGTATAAGTTGTGGTACTCTGGAGTCCTGAGGGGTAAGAATGGAGTGGATATCTTGGTAGATAGACATCTCAGAGGATCTGTGGTAGAGGTTAGGCGGGTGAATGATAGATTAATGACTATCAAGTTGGTGGTTGGTGAGTGTACGTTAAATGTCGTTAGCGCGTACGTGCCGCAAGCTGGCTTGGATAAGGAGATTAAAAGGCACTTTTGGGAAGGGTTAGATGAGATCGTGCGTAGTATTCCGCCTGTCGAAAGGTTATTCATAGGAGGAGATTTCAATGGTCATATTGCGTCATCTGCAAGTGGTTATACTGAGGTGCATGGCGGCTTCGGTTTCGGGGAGCGGAACGGTGGGGGCACTTCACTATTGTACTTCGCAAAGGAATTCGAGCAGGTGATTGCGAACTCAAGTTTTCCGAAGCGGGAGGAGCATTTGGTTACTTTCAAAAGTTCGGTGGCGAGGACTCAGATTAACTATCTTCTCATGTGATAGAAGGTTGTGCGATGATTGCAAGGTTATCCCAGGTGAGACCCTCGCAACGCAACATAGGCTTTTGGTGATGGACATTGGTATTATGATACGGAGGAAGAAGAGGTCAGTACGAGGTCGTCCGAGGATTAGGTGGGGCGCCTTGACTGAGGATAAAGTTCAGGAGTTGGGAGGAAGGTTATCGGCTATGGGAGCTTGGAGGAGTAGTGGGGACGCGAACATTATGTGGTCGACGACGGCGGACTGTATAAGGAAGGTGGCGAGAGAGCTATTAGGGATATCTTCGGGCCGCACCTGTGGACACAAAGGAGACTAGCGTACGATAGGGTTCCTAGGGAGGTTCTATGGAGCTGCTTGGAGGCTAAAGGGGTTCCGGTTGCCTATATTAGGGTGATTAAAGATATGTATGATGAAGCTAAGAAAAGATTTAGGACGGTAAGAGGCAACTCAAAGCACTTTCCGGTTGATATGGGGTTTCACCAAGGGTCTGTGCTCAGCCCATTCTTATTTGCCCTGATGATGGACGCACTGACTCATCATATTCAAGGGGAGGTGCCATAGTGTATGCTATTTGCTGATGACATAGTTCTGATTGATGAGACACGAGGAGCCGCCAACGAGAGGTTGGAGGTCTGGAGACAGGCCCTTGAGTCGAAGGGTTTCAAGTTGAGCAGGACTAAAACGGAATACCTAGAGTGCAAGTTCAGCATCGAGCCGACAGTAGTAAGAGTGGACATGAGGCTTGACTCTCAAGTTATTCCCAAGAGGGGTAGTTTCAAGTACCTTGAGTCGGTTATTCAGGGGATTGGGGAGATCGATGAGGATGTCACACACCATATTGGGGTAGGATGGATGAAGTGGAGGTTAGCATCAGGTGTCATGTGTGACAAAAAAGTCCCAACGTTACTAAAAGGTAAGTTCTATTGAGTAGTGGTTAGGCATGCCTTGTTGTACGAGACTGAGTGTTGGCTGGTTAAGAAATCACACATCCAGAAGATGAAAGTAGCAAATATAAGAATTTTGAGGTGGATGTGCGGGCACACTAATATGGATATGATTAGTAATGAAGATATTGGGAGAAGGTGGGCGTGGCCCCCATAGAGGGCAAAATGCAGGAAGCAAGACTCAGATGGTTCGGGCACATTCAGAGGAGGAGCACTGATGCACCGGTGAGGATGTGTGAGCGACTGGCTGTGGTGGGCACGAGGAGAGGTAGAGGGAGGCCCAAGAAGTATTGGGGATAGGTGATTAGGCAGGACGTGGCGCATCTTAGGATTACTGAGGACATAGCCATTGACAGGGTATTGTGGAAGTCGAGCATTAAGGTTGTAGGTTAGGAGGAAGTTACGAATATTTCTACGGCACACCCGAGTAGGACTAGACAGTTAAGATTTAGTTTTAGGATGCTAGTGGTTATCTACTAATGCATGGCTTTATCTACTGGTTATTATTGTACTTTCCATCTATTTCGTATTTCCTATATTGCTATTATTTTATTATTATTCTATTGATGGTACTAATATATCGTCTCTTGTATCTTTCTTGAGCTGAGGGTCTCCTGGAAACAATCTCTCTGCCCCTCAGGATAGGGGTAAGGTCTGCGCATACAATACCCTCCCCAGACCCCACTAGTGGGATTACACTAGGCCGTTGTTGTTGTTGTTGTTGTTGTTGTTATTTTTACAAAGGAACTTTGTCCCTCATTGGATATAAAGAGATGTGAAAACATTGATTTCCATGGATTGATTGAAATCTATGTCAAGCTTCCGAAGAAATAACGAGAGAAGAGAGAAGGAGAGTTTTTCATTTCACAAACTGAAAAAGAGAAAATAATTTTTATATGTTCTAGAAGAGTCCAAAGTTTTTGCCATATACAAAATGGGCTAACTACTAAAAAGTCTAACTACTAAAGAATGACTAAAAAAATGGGCCTCACTAAATAAGTGGGTTGATATAAATAAATACAACAAATGGACTTCTTCTTTTATGTGGGGTGTGCCTCAACATCAGCAACAGTATTGTGGTCCAACTTCTTAACTCCAACACCCCCATCAAGGTGGAAGGTGACTGAACCCCCAGCTTGAGCAGTAAGGAATGATGGACAAGGCCAGTCAAAGGCTTAGTAAAGACATCAGCAAGTTGAGAAGTAGTAGGAACATGGTGCAAGGCAATAAGAACCTTATGAAGCTTTGTCCTAATGAAATGGCAGTCCACCTCAATGTGTTTTGTCCTTTCATGAAAGACATGATTCTTGGCAATGTGGATGGATGCATGATTATCATAGAAAACAGGCACATCAGCAGGAACAGGAGCACCAAAATCAGAAAGCAGCCTAACAAGCCAAGTGAGCTCACCAACAACCTTACTGATGGCCATATACTCAGTCTCAGTAGAAGAAAGAGACACAACATGCTCCTTCTTAGCCTTCCAACCAATAAGAGAACCACCTAAGAGAATGCAGAACCCAGTAACAGATATCCTGGTGTCTGGGCAGGCAACCCAGTCACTATCACAATAAGCAGATAGGGAAAGATGAGGGGAGCTGCTGATGAAGACCACAACTTCAGAAGAACCTTGAAGATATATGAGTATATGCAAGGCTGCATGCATGTGAGAGGAAGTAGGCTTCTGAAGATATTGACTGAGATGTTGTACAACAAAAGCCAGGTCTAGTCTAGTGTGAGTGAGAAAGTTGAGCTTACCCACCAGACTTCTATAGGTCTCATGAGAAGGAAAAGGATCACCCATATCTACCTTGAGCTTGACAGACAGGTCTTTAATAAACTTTTAATAAACTTTCTCTGATGAAGGAGCAGGCTATCAGAGTGGTAAGCAACTTCAATTTCAAGAAAGTAATTGAGAACCCCCAAGTCTTTGATCTTAAACTCATTATCCAGAAAACTCTTTAAATAAGTAATTTCTTCCAAATCATTACCATTGAGAATAATATCATCAATATATACAGCCAACAAGACAGTAGAAGAAGCAGACTTCTTAGAAAAGAGGGAGAAATCATTTAGAGAAGAAGAGTATCCCTTGGAACATAAGGCTTGAGACATCTTGGCATACCATTGCCTAGAAGCCCGTCTCAAACTATATAAGGACTTCTGAAGAAGGCAAACCAAGGGAGAAGAAGATGAAGCAAAACCAGATAAAGGGGTGGCTGACAACCCAGGGGGCAACTTCATATAAACCTCTTCATCCAAATCACCATGAAAAAAGCATTGTTGACATCAAGTTAAAAAAGAGGCCAATTTTGTTTGACAGCGATAGCAACAAGGCACTTAACAGTTGAAAATTTGACAACAGGGGAGAAGGTTTCAGTGAAATCCACACCCTCAACTTGGGTGTCACCCCTAATAACCAATCTAGCCTTATATTTTTCCACAGTCCCATCAGCCTTATACTTGATCTTATAAACCCATTTACAACCAATGGGTTTCTTACCTGGAGGTAGTTGAACTATAGACCAAGTATGATTGGCTTCTAAAGCTTCAAACTTCTTCCTCATGGCTTCCTGCCATGCAGGAATAGAGGCAGCCTACTAATATAAGGTAGGCTCTACCTCAGCAGTGTTAACTAAACTATGAAGACAAGCAGAAGAAGAACTGGGGCCAGACAGAGATGGAGGAAGGTTACAAACATAATGTTGTAGATGAGAAGGAGGAACATGAGTCCTGCTGAACCTCCTTGGAGCAGGTGGTGTGGGCAAAGAAGGAGATTGGTGTTGTGAAGAAGGAGGAGATGGGGAAGAAGGAGATTGTTGATGTGAAAAAGAAGGAGATGGTGAAAGGGAAGTAGGGGGTACATAAGTTGAAGAAGTATCATGCAAGGAATTGTTAGTAGGGAAACTCCAACTAGTAGAGGGGTTAAGAGGAAGAGAAATAGCATTGGGAATGGACACAGAAGAAGCAAAGGGAAAGACATTTTCATGGAAGACTACATCCCTGGATATTAGGGTAAGCTTAGTTTTTAAGTTGTATAATTTGTAACCCTTTTTAGACAATGGATATCCCAGAAAAACACAAGGGTCAACTCTAGGTTGAAACTTATCCCTATGACATTTGGGGACTGAGGCAATACAGAGACAACCAAATGTTTTAATATGGTCATAAGAAGGAGTTTGTCCAAAAAGTAACTCAAAAGGCATTTGTTGTTAAGAAGTTTAGAAGGGAATCTATTTATAAGATAGGTAGCAGTAAGCACACAATCACCCTAGAATCTAATAGGTAGGTGAGAATGAAAGAGTAAGGCTCTTGAGGTTTCTAATAGATATCTATGCTTTCTTTCAACCACACCATTTTGTTGTGGTGTGTGAGAGCAAGAAGTTTGGTGGATTATTCCATTTTCAGCAAAGAAATTACTGCCACAATTACTAGACCCAAGCTCAAATACATTGTCACTTCTAATGGTTTGTACAACAAATTGGAATTGTGTTTTGATAATGGCAATGAAAGCTTTGATAAGAGAAAAAGCATTGCTCTTGGACCCCATAAGGTTAGTCCAAGTAGCTCTAGTGAAGTCATCAACTATGGTTAGGAAATATTTACACCCATTATGAGTAGGAGTTCCATAAGGACCCCAGGTATCCACATGTATAAGTTGAAAATGATGTGTAGTTTTAATAGAACTATCAGGAAAAGGTAACCAAAGTTACCTTACTAATGGACAAACAGTACAAATGAAAGGATGTTTAGTGGAAAATTTACAAGGTATATGAGAAATTTCTTTCATCCTAACAAATGGTATATGCCCCTGTCTATTATGCCATAACATCTCCATTTTATTCAATTCAGAATTATATGTACAATGAGAACAAGAAACAGAATCAACAGCTAATGGAGAATGATATTTACAAGGAATATTTTCAACAAGTAAAGGGGCAATTATAAAACTAGACTGACATGCTATTGCATGAGATTGAAGAGAAGGGGAGGACTGCACAAGTCTGTAAATACCATTATCCAATTTATCAATTTCTAGTGGCCTCTTTAGTGAAGGGGCCTGTATTAAACAGGAAAACATAGTAAATAGGACAATAAAATCTAACTGGCAAACAAGTTTGGATACAGAGATAAGGTTGTAATGAAAACTAGGAATATAAAGGACATGATGCAATGTGAAGCAAAGGAATTGAATGGAACCAGTGCATATTACCTTGACCTTATAACCATTTGGAAAAGTAACTAAGTATGGTATGATTAATGGTTTAATGTCAAAGAGAAGGTCTTTATTGGAGGTCATGTGGTCAGTGGCCCCAGAATCTATAATCCAAATGCATTCATCTACTTTAGTTAACATGAAAGCACCATAAGATACATTTTTCATATAACTGGGTGGAGAGAAAGTACCAGCAAAGTTGGCAGATGCCATGAGGCTGGACTAGGGCTATGACTTTGAAATTTGTGTGTGTTGAAGCAGCATCATAAGTTGTGAATATTGATCCTTGGTTAACCCAGGAATCAAAGACTCTGACTCAGAAGACCCTTCAGCTGGAGAGTGAGAACTCTCAACAGTATTATGAAAACCAACAGAATTTGGATAACCCTGCACCTCAACATTTGCATCAGTCCTCTTACCCTTTGTAAATTTGAAACCTGGTAGGAACCCATGGAGCTTATAACATTTGTCAACCAAATGTCCAGGATTCTTGCAATACCTATTCACTATATTTGACTTGTTGAGATCAAAGTTAACTCTTTTATTGAACTGTTTAGGTGGAGTAGGTGTCCCTGAGAACTTGTTAGTGAGATGGGCATTGAAAGAGGCAGAATCAGTACAAAATTGGGATGGTAAGGATGCTTGTCTTTGTCTCTCATCCTGAAGCAAGATGTTGTAGGCAGTGTCTAGAGATGGAGGAGGATGCATCACAAGCAGATTAATCCTAACTCCAACATAGGTGTCATTAAGCCCCATGAGAAATTGATGCAACTTGTTCTCATCATCTTCTCTTTGGAGCTCAGATTTGGCAGCACATATGCAAGAACTACCACGAGATGCACGCATGAAACCCAATTCATCCCACAATCTCTTTAGCTTATTGAAGTAAGATGCTATATCTAAAGACCCTTGACTAGTGGATGCGAACTCTTACTTTATCTCAAAAACCTTGGTACCATTGACAGTACCATACATTTTATTAAGCCGAGTCCAAATACTTTGGGCAGTGTCAGAGTACTGGAAACTTTCAGCAATGTCTGGTGTAAAGGAGTTAGTTAGACAAGATATGACCATATTGTTACACCTATACCACTCCTTAAATTGAGGAGAATTTTCAGGAGGTTTGAAAATTGTTCCATAAATAAACCCTATCTTATTCCTAGCAGATTGGGAGACAATCATATTTCGTCTCCATCCCCCAAATCTAGTCCCAGAAAAAGGATTACTAACCAAAGAAATTCTCGAAACATCAGAAGACAGTAGAAACAAGGGACTCGAAGGGTCAGGTATGAAATTAGCAGAGGAACTAGCAGGTACAGAATCATCAACAATAATTAACCATTTTTGGAGTTCAATTACTCAGTGAGAAAATTTATAGAATTCAACCACAGCACATGCAGTCATATATCTTCACTACAATCAGTATCTAATAGATTTAAACAGCAAAAATGAGCTAGATAAGAGAATACCCTTCGTCTTTGCAACCGAAAGACGGTAACGGCCTTGAACTTGAAAGGAATCAAATCCTAACAGCTGGAAAATGAAAAATCCGAAGGAATCAACTTACTTCCACATCAATTTGATGAATCTCAGGTACGACAAACCTCTAAAACCAGCGATTGCGGAAGAAGACTCAATGAAATCAGAAAAACCCTAAATTTCTCAGCGAACAAGAAAACTCTGATGAAAATAGGTGAGGGAAACATCGCAAAGAAGATGTTGAGGAGTAGGAATGGAATCTCCGCTCTGATACCATGTGAAAGAAATAATTTCCATGGATTGATCGAAGTCTATGTCAAGCTTCTGAAGAAATAACGAGAGAAGAGAGAAGGAGATTTTTTCATTTCACAAACTGAAAAAGAGAAAATAATTTCTATATGTTCTAGCAGAGTCCAAAGTTTTTGCTCTATGCAAAATGGGCTAACTACTGAAAAAGGCTAACTACTAAAGAATGACTAAAAAATGGGCCTCACTAAATAAGTGGGATGATACAAATAAATACAACAAATGGACTTCTTCTTTTATGTGGGGTATGCCTCAACATCAGCAACAGTATTGTGGTCCAACTTCTTAACTCCAACAAGAGAAAGATTCTTGTGCTTGTATATGGAAGCACTAGCTCTTAAAGAGTTGAGAAGAGAGCAAACCTCGCGTCATCATCATCGTCGCTCGACTTTGGCTTGGACCAAATTTACTTTCCTTTTCCATCATTTGTGGGCTCAGATTTTTTTCTTAAACTAACATCTTCTTATTTTCTGGTTTTGAATACAGAATGCTAACAATTTGTACCTTTAGATGTATTTGTGTGTAGTTTACTAGTAGTCACATCTTCGCTAAATCAGAAAGCACATCAACTCCACAGGAAGTAGCATCTTCTCTCAACAACAAAGCATATTAACGTTGAAACCCACAAGAAGTAAAATGCATTTTTAAGACTTTGACTACTTGTTGAATCTTAACTGTAACAAACTGAAAAAAGAAAATAAAGGAAAGCAAAGAAATCAAATTGTTAAAACAAGGGAAGCATCCATGCAAACAAGACAATTCAAGATTTTGAAAAAAAGAGCAAATAATTAGTCGCAACTACCACTAATTAAAGGTTGTGCAAGGTTGGGATAAATAGAATCCCTCCACTCTTAATCAGAGATCTCATGTTCGAGCGTTGGAAATGAAAAAAATTCTTATAAGGAATGCAAACTCCTTTTATGTGCCTTATTCGAATCCGAATTAGTCGGGGCTACGATACGTGTAGACAATGCTATATATTATTCTGAAATTCATCCACTACAAAAAAATTGAAATTAGCTACGAACGTCGTCGCTAATCTGTCGCTAAAACCCTCGTAGCTAGCAGAATTTCATGATAATCCGTTGCTAATCTATCGCTAAATGAGATTAGCGACGGATTTTTCTATTTAGATACAAAATTTGTCCGTCACTAAAATCTGATTTTTTAGTAGTGATTGGACGATAATTGAAAAGCTTTTTGCATGCTTATCAGGTTGACCAATAGCTTTATAAATTGTAACAGGAGAAATCTATGTTTGACAATTCAGTTTTCAAACATGTTGACTTTATATTATCATCTAGAACTTCATGTTGAATAGTCTCATGACTACAACCGTTCATATATACCAAGTTAAAGTTAGATTAATTCCTTGTTTTTTTGGTTTGGCTGGAGATATGTGGTCTAACGGCCTAAGCTCATGGTTCATATTGTATGTTTTGGCCCAACAGACCTTATTAACTTGTCTCTTGGGTCGAGATATCATCAATTTTAAAAGCGTACACTATGTGAACTTGTATTTTTGTATTATATAGTATTTTGTGATTGCCTAAGGTGTTAAATATCGCCCCTCCTCGAAAGTTTGATAGCCTATAATCATGCTAGTTCTTCTCTTGACCAGTGACCTTAGGCATCGCATGTATTTATCTTATTTGATCTATTCTATTAAGTTATTAGGTTAATAAATATTGAAGGCTAAAGTCTAATTAACAAATTAAAGTTTGAGGGGTCATTCCGATATAAGTTTTAGTAATTTCTGACTTAATGGAAGGTGAGATATAAAAGGAACCTTTCTAAATCTCTAATACTCACGTTTTATCCATAAAAACCCTAATAGAAGGAAATGTCAAAAGGGAAAAACACAGTTTCAACGAAGAGAAATTGGATACGATTAATTCATATTCACGCTACAAAGATCTTTCTCTCATCAATTTGAGATTTTTCTATTTTTATGAGTCGAGCCTGAGAACTCTGATTAGAGTGAAAGGATCTCATCTATCCTAACACACCATTTGGTAATTTGTTAATGTATATTGTAAAAATAATGAAGTTTCACGATTTATATCCAATTGTCGATATCTAAAATTGTAAAAAAACCTAACGACCTAAATATAAGAAGGTGGACATGTTTGTATGCGGTAAAATCGGAGGGTCAAATTTTCCGTCGTTACGATACCGCGTAAGCACGTTTCAAAGGTTCGAGACTATGGTCGAGATTCACCCCTGAGGGCTATCGATGCTCAACCTCGGGCCAGTATAGACCGACAGTATGGTGAAAAAGTGGGGAGTTCCCAAGGCGCGTAACTAGAGCTGACAAAGTCTAGTGGGCTAGTTCAGACCCAATTCAAGGCATTAAATGGCTGTACCAGCCCCATATCTTTGTAATAAATGCATTTGTACTATGTTGGGATTCCCCCTCATATATAAAGGGGATCTTTGTCATTTTGTAGGGGACCGGATACTCAATACTAAATATACAAGAACATTATCTCTGCTCTCTAACATACTCTCTTGATCTCATTATTTTCATTTATTGCTTATATTCATTGTGTTCTATTTATTGTTCTTCATTTATTGCTTATCATTGATCATAAAGAGCCACCACCATAGCTCTCATAATTGTTAATTCTCCCTCGATTGCCCTAAGCTGGCCACCGGACTCAACCTCGAGGCCCCATTTACGCCAGCTCGAGGCCCAGATCTCCAGCCGTGTGGTTTGACTATCACATCGTTTTCAAGCTTTAATCTTTCTTTTCAATCTTTTACTTAGCATCCATTGCCTAATAACTAGCATAAAAATAGATCACGTATTTTTAAAACCACAAAATCAAATTTAATTGTTATTACCATTTTCACGGTAAACAGTTTGGCGCCCACCGTGGGGCTAAAAATAATAGTGATTATTTTCTTGCTGGTTTAACTACATAACGCAAGTTACCTTTCACACTTTTTCTTGTCCAATATCTTTGATTTCAGGTTAAAATGTCTAACTCAGTAAACGCACATGAAAACAACAATCTTGAGGACCATGGAGAGAATGGTGTGGATGTTCCAGGTGTTGGTGTACCACCAAGAAACCTTGAGAATGCACTAGAACCAATTCCCGTGGACGCGGTCTCATGCGATGTCCAACAGTCGATATAAGCTCCCATACTAACAGGAGCATACATCCAGGAGATCAACAAAAAGTCCAAAAAATCTCAGCTCGGGAGGAACAGGAGGTTAGCCTTCACATTATTTTTGAGATGTTGTAGGCAGAACAGTTGGCAATCGCTCAGTTGTAGAGCCACAAAAAAACCCCAAGTACAATGGCCCCAGGAACGACCCCTCGGACCGAACAAGCACTAAAAAGATCAAGCAACAACAGGTCGGCAACCAACCCCTCCATCGTAAAGATGCTCGAGGACCTCACCAAGAGGATCGAGTAGGGCGAGAAAAAGATAGAAACCAACGACAAGAAGGTCGAGACCTACAATTCCAAGGTCGACCAAATTCCGGGCGCACCCTCGATCTTGAAGGGTGTGGATTCAAAGAAGTTCATACAGAAGTCGTTCCCGCGGGAAGCGGCTACAAAACCCATTCCAAAGAAGTTCAGAGTGCCAGACCTTACAAAGTACAATGGAACCTTGAACCCCAACGAACACGTCACTGCTTACACTTGTGCAGTGAAGGGCAACGACCTAAAGGACGACAAGATCGAATCCGTCCTACTGAAAAGTTTGGAGAAACGCTTTCAAGGCGATGATGTGGTATCACAACCTGGCCCCAAATTTGATAGATTTATTTTCCATGCTGGCAGATTCTTTTATAAAAGCACATGCTAGTGCCATCAACGTAGCTACAAGGAAATCCAACACCTTCAAAATCAAGTAAATAGAAAACGAAATGCGTGAGAGTTCGTTTCTCGCTTTCAAATGGAACGAATGGAACTACCACCAGTCTCCAACGACTGGGCAATGCAGGCCTTCACTCAAGGTTTGAATGAACGAAGCTCGGTGGCTTCGAAACAACTGAAATAGAATTTGGTTGAATACCCCGCCATAACTTGGTCAGATGTTCACATCTGATATCAATCGAAGATCAGGGTCGAGGACAACCAATTAGGAGCCCCCTCGGGCTCGGTGTATCCAAGAAGGCTTCTGGTGAAGGAGCCAAAGACAAACAAAAAAAGGTACTAGCCATACACCAAAGACAGGAGAAATGCCCCGAGGTGTAACATACCCCGGAATGATTGAAGAACGAACAGAGGATAGAATCCTCGGGGACTCATCAACAGAGCTGGGTTTGATAGGCATATGAGGCCGACAGAGGCGCCCCACTTGTCGGAATATAACTTCAATATCGATATTTCAGATATCGTGTTCGCCATCAGTAAGATCAGAGACACCAGGTGGACAAGGCATGTTCAATCATATCCTTCACAAAGGAACCATAATTTAGTATGTGAATTTCACAACACGCATGGTCATAAGACCGAAGATTACCGACAACTTCAGGAAGAGGTAGCCTGACTACTCAGCAAAGGTCACCTCCGAGAATTCCTCAGTGACCGAGCCAAAAATCAGTTCCGAAAAAAAAGCGACCAAGAAGAACGAAGCAGATGAGCCGCAACATGTATAAACATGATCATGGGAGGGGACGACATCCCATAAGAACACACTAATAGGAGAACAAAAATATCTATCACCAGAGAGAAAGGAACTCGAGGTTACATACCCGAGGACGCCCTCACATTCAGCGATGAGGACATCGAGACCTTGTCTCAGCCTCACAACGACGCACTGGTAATTTCTTTCCTTCTGAATACATTTCAAATTAAACGTGTCCTTGTGGATCCAGGTAGTTCGACCAACATCATAATGTCAAGGGTCATGGAGCATCTCAAACTGCTCGGCCAGATTGTGCCCGCCTCTCGAATCCTTAACGGATTCAATATGGTGAGCGAGACGGCCAAAGGGGAGAACCCTCCCAGTCAACGTGGCCGGCACTATCCAAAATACCAAATTCCACGTCATCAAAGGAGACATGAGGTACAACGCTTTGCTCGGAAGGTCGTGGATACATTGCATGAGAGCATTACCATCAACCCTTCACCAAATGATGAAGTTTCCGACAAAGGACGGAATAAAAACCGTGTACGGCGAACAACATGCAGCAAGGGAGATGTTTGCGGTACACAATGTGGCACCGGTACCGTCGCCTCTGACGTCAAAGAAACCATAGGACAAACAAATAGCAAAATAGCAATCACGAGACACATTCTCAGCTATACCCAAATAAACAAATAAAGGGTCGTACCTTGTCCTCGGAGCAAATATTGAAGGCCTACCAAGGCTCAAAGCACCATCGCCACTAAGGTATAATCATCCCCTTTTTTTATTTTCACTTCACACTAACCTTTATGCAGGTGTCCGACCGAGATAGTTGAAGCACTATCCAGCTCGAAGACCGTAAGATTTCAAAGCATACGTTGAACTCTTTTCCTTCAACCCAGGTTTTTATCTCGAAAAGGGTTTTACCGGCAAGGTTTTTAATGAGGCAACACCCATATGCTACCTAAGGAAGACTCTACAAGTATTCAAGGTTTCTTTTTGATCAACCTCGAATACTGGGGGCATTCCCCCCGAAAAGTCACCTACTTAGAGAAGCCAAGATATGCTGAACGGGGTATCGATAGGAAAATAATGTACCGGGCCAAACAGTCAAACGAACTGTGTACGTATAGAATAACCGAGCCCTCAATAGCGAAAACATGTATACTTGCACCAAGTAATCAAAGAATACTTTCCCTTTCATCAAAGCATTTCGTGTTCCAAAGAAGCTCGGTGTTTTTTTGCAAAAAACGGCTATATGACTTTCGAAATATAAGTCGATATGTAAGACCTCAACGGCATGCAAAAACTTATAAGACCTTACGAAAGGCTAATCGGTGCCAACCCTGCACTACTACAAAGTAGCGAGAGTGGTCGAAGCAGCTTTTACCCGAGAAGGTCGGGATCGATTTCCACAGGGAGATAGAAATGGGAATTGGGTTTCTATCTAAGTTAGAGATGCGTAATTGCTCTTAATTGCACTTCTAATTGTGAGCACGTGATTTTTGCCCTATATGTATTACTCCAACAAATTCAAAACAAAATAATTTCTTTCAGTTTGTTGGATTTCGTAGCATTTTCTTTTAATTATTTGCATTTGTCTGTGCACGTTTATTTTATTTAATTCATGAAAAATACAAAATATGTTGCATTTGCATTTAGGTTTAATTTTTACATTTTAGGATTAATTAGAAAATTAATTGTTGCACGAAATGGAAAAATCACAAAAAACAAAAATAGTTTACTTTGCACTTTTAATTTTAATTTTCAATTTCAAGTAGTTTTTTTACTTTCTTATTAATTATGACAATTATTGTTTGGGTTTAATTAGTGTTTTGATGGGGTAATTAGATTTTAGGATTTAATTTGATTTTTAATTTGGTTTTTAAAAAAAGAGAAAGAAAAGAATTATTGAAAAATATTTTGATTTGAAAATAAAAGAATATATAGACATATTGGGCTGCCTTCAGTTAAAATAAGCAGGCCCAAAATCCTTTCCCCTTACCCGTTCAAATCAGCCCAAACCCGTGTCCAACCCGGTCCGGCTTTCCCCCTCAACCAAACGACATCGTTTCAGCTCCTTTCATCTGGACCGTTGAATTGATCTGATTGGACAGATCAGAAATGGGGAGGTGAGGATATTTATATGTCCAAACGTTGCCCCACCCCCCTTCATTCCATCCCGTTCAGCCCTCCCCTGAGACTCTCACCAATAAACCCTAGCCCGCCGCCTCTTTTTTCCACCGCTCCAAGCCGGCGGCACCACCTCCGATGACCACCATATTCACACCTTAAACTCCCCATCCCTTCCACAATCCCAATCCACAACCAACTTCGTTCGAACACACTCAGAATCCCTTGAATCTGAGGTTGAAGTCACAAACCCTAGCGCCGCCCTCATTTCCTCTGGTGGCAGCGCCGCCTCTGTTCACTACCAAATTGATACCATAGAACTGCCATAACCCCCTTGTACCAAATCCACACTCCGTTCCCCTCGAATTTTTCTAGAACATCTCGAATCTTAAGTCTAAGGTTCGAGCCTCAGAAGCCAAAGCTGCACATGCAACGGTGTTTTTCCAGCTTTTATGAGTGTTCCGGGCCAGTTCTACCAAGGAATAGCATTATTCGACAAAGAACAAGTAGTTGACGATATTAAGGGTTTAAATCGGAAAGTCAGTCGAAGGGTCGAGCCCGAGTTGGTGAGTTTCTTTCTTTCCTTTCGTTTACGCTTGTGATTCCTTCATCTTTCTTTCCTCTTCTCTTCTTCTCTTTCCCTCCGGTTAATTAAAATAAAATTGAACGAGTTTTCTAGCTGAGATCGAGTACTGTCCGTTTTGTTCTGTCTCGGTTTTCCGTTCCAAGTTGGTTCTGTGATTTTTGTTTGGTCGGTCTAGTTCTTTTGTTGACATCACGATTAATTTCTGATTTCATTTTGCTTGTTTAGCCCTGTTAGTTTAATTAGGATTATATGACAATTTAGTCCCTTAGCTTAGGTTTTAAGTTTTCTGAAAGTTGTTTTAGTCATTTTCCTGTTGTTTGCCATAGTCTGCTCAACCTGGGTTCATTTCATTTGGGTTCTGAATTCATTTCATAAACCATTCTAAAGAGTTCGAATGGATTTTTCGAGCCCAGGTCTGGTTTGATCATTGGGTCATTTGACCCATGACCCATTTGAGGTCCCAGGGGTAATAAACAGGGTTGTTAAGGGTAATATGGGTAGTATAGGTAGGGGAATTTTATATAACTGAACTAGGAAGCTTCCTAGAAGCTGGGGTGGGGGCTATTTTGAAATTCTGAGGTTTACACTAGGGATTTCTAAGCTAAAATAAAAATTTTAGAAGGTTTTAAGTGCAAATTTTGAACTCTTTGAGGCTGCCCTAGTAGCTTGCCTATAAAGGCATTGTTACTTGAGGCTCAAGGGAGATTTTAGAAGAGATAAAAAATCCAGAAAATAGAAACGACAAAAAAAAATTCTATTGTTTCATTGAATTCCAGTGATTTTCTGATTCTTTTTCAAACGTCTGAAAATAGTAGTTCCTCATTGTGGGATTCAAAAGGGTTTAAGTTTGGGTTTATGAAAAGCTGGTTTGAAGTATGCTGGATTATAGCTTAATTGAAACTAGTTTCGACCTGCTGTGTATCATTTCGATTTGAAATTGGTTTTCATTGTTACACTGCTGCTGTGAGCTGAAGCTTTGACCCTTAATCATCTCTCTTCTTTTGTTTTGACTGTTGTATCCAGGTATTCCCTTCACACCATGAATGAGAAATGAAGTTCTGGCTAAACTATGATGTTGTTTATGAATTCAAGTTGAGGAAGTCGATCAATGCTAACACTCTATTACCTATTGGCTATGTGACCTTATCTTATTTTGGTTTGATGTCCATTTTTTATTTAATTTAGCTTCTTAAGTGTAACCATTCATGTCACCTGTTCTGGTTTAAGTATTGGATTTGAGTTTGTTTGAGCATAGTTGCTTCAAGGACTGTTTTAAACCTTTAAATGGTATTGTTCAAGGCTATTAAGCCTGCTATATTGTGGATCTTGAAGTGGACTCATGTGTGTTGAAGTTGTTAATGAACATTATGCTTGAAAATAGCACTTCTTAGCTTCAGACTGATTATGCGTTCAACTAGTAGTGATTTTCCTCTGTTTTCTGTTTTTGCTTCTTAAGCTTTAGTGTTGTTTGGAAAACTCAAGTTTTACTAGGTGTTGAATTTACTGGTTTAATGCAAGTTTTTCTAGAAACTAGAAGACTGTTATGGCTAATGGTGTCTGTTGTTTTTACTCTCAGCTTATCACTTCGATTCTTAAAGGTTGGGATGGGTTTAGTCGAAAAGGTTGATTACTTAGTTCAGAAATTGAAGTTTCGTTACTGCTATTGGTGCAATTTGTTGAACTCTTATGCTAATGGAATAAAATTGAATTGATTCACTTCTGTTACGTAATGCATTATTCCAATAATGGATTGAAGTGGTATTTGAGATCAGGCGTTGGTTCTTAATTTCTACTACTAATTTTGCACCTTAACTTGAGCTACAGAACGAACTCCAATTTGGATATGTTTATGATACATTGTTTAGTACTTGTCTGTAATAATTCAAGATGGGAAAGAGCTGGTGTTACACTAAATACAGCTCAGGCATATAGAAACGGTAGGATAAAATGAGTCCGGAATATTGATTTACTTTATTAACTTAAGTGAATTATAGCTAAATGAATAGGAAAATCACGGGCACTCTCTCTATGTGTTTGTGCTAATTTTGTACACGTGATTTTAACTAGTTGTTGACTGATTGACTTGTCTCTCTTTTGGATCAATATTTTGGTTTAGATTCAATAATATTTATTGTGATGCGAGGAGTATGCCGAGGACGTTTTTTAGTCTTATATTTTGGTATATTTGTAAAGTTTGTCTTCGTTGTAGGGAACTGATTAATACCAATAATTTATGGCCCTCCAAATGTAGTTAAAATTCCCTTTTAAAGTTGGAAGTCGAGGTGCGCCATGCCGAACAAAAGTCTTCAAATACATGGCCCTCGCAAAATTGCAAACGCGTATTTGCTTTGCACGCGTAATTAAATTACCTTCCTAAACTCGGGTGCGCATTTCATGTGACCCAAATCCAAATCCTAAAACGTTGAATAAAATGTGTTCCGGATTGCAGGTGCATTTCATGTGGCGCGATCCAAAGGCACGTTTTAAACGACGTTCAATCTTCTTTATAAATCAATTAAAAGCGGTTAAAAGTTAAAATGCACATAGGTTAAAAGTTTTTTTAAATCAAATAATTAAGCCAAATATAATAGTTGAGCGACCGTTCTAGAACTACGGAACTCGGGAATGCCTAACACCTTCTCCCGAGTTAACAGAATTCCTTACCCGGATTTCTGGTTCATGGACTGTTAAACAGAGTCAATGTTTTACTCGATTCGGGATTCAATCGGTGACTTGGGACACCATAAATCTCCCAAGTGGCGACTCTGAATCTTTATAATAAATCCCATTTCGATTGTCCTTTAATTGGAAAAACTCCCTTATATTATACCTTTCCGGGGTGTAGGTAAAAAGGAGGTGTGACAGCTCTAGCGACTCTGCTGGGGATCGAACCCAGAATCTCTGGTTCAGGGTTCAAGAATTCGAGCTTAGAATAATTGTTATAGTTGGCTTTATCCATTATCTGATTTTGTTACATGATTTGGGCCTAATGTGCTAATTGATTGCTTTTACCGCTTTGATATTCCGTGAACTGTATATAAACTGTTGTGAAACCCCTCCTCTCTCCGAGTCTTCTAAATCATGAAGAAGTGTGCACTTTGTGTGACTTCTTTTCTGTTAGAGTCATATCCCAAATTTAGAACGAGGTTCGGACAAGTTGCAAAGCCGGTGAAGCTTCTGTATTCCCGGTACGCTGCCCCCTCGGCTCGAGCTGTCCGCTCGGGTAAGCCAAGTCTAGAACAATAAACCCCAGGATTTAAACCTAGTATAACAATACCTCATGCAAGATCTCTAGTAGGAACGTTTGTTTGCATCATGTGCATTTTGGCTTTGGAGGCTTAACACAGGGGTTGGGTCTGTCTAGGACAGGTACACCCGAAACAAAAAGACCATCCTGATGCATCCTACGTGCTACTTGTGCATTTATTTGCTTCGGACTTGCATGCTGACCGACTTATGAATATTGGGAAAAGTTGAGGAAAGAGAAATAGCAGTATGAGGGCTAAAGAGAGTTAATCGCCTCTTCTAAAAAAAACAATCTCCAAATATTGTCGAAACTCTGTCGAATTTTTGAGAAAATAAAAACAAAAAAAAAGAGGAAAAACAAAAGTTGGTGTTTTCAAAAAATAGTTTTATTTGCCAATGAAATGAAAAAAAAAGAGAAAAAAAGTCTTGTTTTCAAATAAAAAAATAGTTTGTTTTATTTGCTCGAGCTACGCCAGTTTGATTCTCACAGGATATGAGATACGTAGGCAACCCCATCGGGTCCAACTTCCTTTTTGCAAAAATAGCCCAAAAGCCCAAAAATTCTACTTTAATTTGAAAATAATCAGGGCGATGCCATTCTTGTCAGAAATAGCCGAATGTCCCTAAAAAGGGCACCGGAAGGCTGTTTTTGCAAGAACATCCACTTTTGGTCACTTTTAAAGGTTTTTGACTGGTTAGCCGACACAGCCTTAAAATCTTCGTTTTCAAAGTGCTGAAAGGCCGTGTTGGCAAGGCCGGATGTTTTGTGGAAAATTTTGAAAACGGTCTTTTCTCTTAAGTCAAAATGAGTCATAGTTTTCTTTTAATCAAAATCTCCTTAATAAATGTGCAGGATGAGCACAAATCAAAATGAACCTTTCTCAGTCCGTGAAGAGATCCCTTTGGAGCTACATATGTGGTGGCATGATTTGGGGGACGACAGCAGAAAAGTTGTAACAAAAGCATTGGGCGGTCTTATTGGGCTTTTAAAGGTTAAGCCCAGAAAAGATGTGATTGAGGCCTTGATACTGTTTTGGGACCCAACACATAATGTGTTCCACTTTGCGGATTTCGAGCTAACTCCTACGCTGGAAGAGATAGCAGGCTATGCCGGGTTGGAAGGGAATCTTAGAAGTCAGTACCCGGTAGCACCAAGAGTAGTGACCCCTCACAAAGTTTTGGACTTGTTAAGCATCAGTCGGGACATCCGAGACAGAAATTTGGCCAAAGGATTTTGTACCTTCTACTTTCTGTACCGACGATACGGGAATCCCCGTGGCTTCGAAAAACCAGATACTGGTCTTACTCATGATGGGAATCAAGACAAGTGGGAAGCTCAGAGAGGATTAGCTTTCATAGTGGCGTTCCTGGGTATTTTGATTTGCCCGAAAAAAGACGGGAACATAGACATGGGGTTAGTAGGGATAGCTAACTTTATGATGAAAAGGCAAATGGGACTATAGTTCCGCTGATCTTGGCAGAAATTTACCGAGATCTTACTCGTTGTCGAGAAGGATCAAAGTTCTTTGAAGGGTGCAATATGCTATTACAAATATGGAAGGAGGAACACCTTTGCCACCGTCCCGGATACTTGAATTGCGGTATGACTAGTCTCGAGTGCATTGAAAAACATGAAAAGCGAATAGAGGGTTGTGAGTTTCTAGATGGTACGGAAGCATGGCATGCTCATCTGAGATATTTGACCGCAAATAAGATCGAATGGACATTTGGTTGGCTTTCAGCCGACGAAGTAATCTATATGTCGGCCGAGGTGTATTTTTTGCTGTTGATGGGTCTTCGGAGTATCCAGCCTTATGCTCTGCATAGAGTCTTGCGTCAGTTGGGCTGATACCAGACCATCCCACACGATGAAGATTTGAGTCAGCAAGTCATTGAGTTAGATCCAAAAGCTGCCTTCCCAGAAGAGAACGTGCGCCGGATTTGGCATCCTTTTGGTGCTTTATTTAGACTAGTTGGCATTTGGGATAATGTCAGCTTTCATTTAAGGGGGTAGACCCTACCTGTTATTTATTCGGATGACTGTATATATATTTGATACATTTTTATGCTTTCTTGATTTTTCATATTTGGTCTATATATAATTCTGATATTTTGTTACATTTATCGTACTTTTATTTTACTTTGGCTCTATATATAAAGTTATGTTTCATTGTACATATTCATCCCATCTATTGTATATTCAAATCCCCTTTTGTATATATTCATTCTATTTTCCGCAAATTTTTTGTTCTTAGCTTCTTATTTGTGATTCGTAGCTTCTTGTTTTCAAAGTTTGCAATAAGCCTTTGGTTTTCTTAATGCCACGGTTCTTTCTAAAGGAGGAGTGTTGTGTGAATTGGGTGGCACTTCCCAATGATGGATGGTGTGACAACCTTCTTAAGGGTTTGAGTCTATTTTTCTTTTCGTTTTTAGTGGATTGGTAGTTAAGGGTACCTCAAGCAAAGCTTCACTTGGGCCTAGCATATTTACCTTTGATCTCATGGTCAAAAACAAATTTTTGTGTTTAAGATGGTGAAAGTCATGACCTTTAGACTCTTGTGTTGACCGATAATCATCAAGTGGTTTTTCGGGACCATTATGTGCTCAAATCGTATCTAAGGTCATTGTGGGCTCCCGACTCTATGTCTTTAGCAATCCCTTAGCTTGTGTGGTGAGTAATTGCAATTGTAAGTCCAAGTCCCGAGCCATTGGTCTAAAACTTGCCCTGAATGTTTGTTGAGGCGAAATCATAAGTGAATTTTGACTTGAGACATGATTATAGGCTCTCTTTGATCCAAATGATAGTTTGAACAATTCTATAGCCTACCAATGATATGATCCCTAGTCAACCCTTTTGAGCCTTTCAAGAACCATGATACAAGCTTATACCCGTTCTAAAAGATACCCTCTCTTGGTACCCAATCTTTCCTTTAGCACATGGCAAAAGTATAAGTTTGGGGGAAAAGACGAGGATTGCTACAAAGTGGTAAAAAGGCACAAAAATGAAGAAAAGAAAAGATATTGAAAAAGAAAGAAAAGCAAAAAGACAAAAACAATAATGATCAATGTGAAAAAGAATAAAAAGTGATTCAAGAAAAAATAAAGAATGAAAGGTGTGGAAAGTTGAAAGAGGAGAAAAAGGTTTTGAAGTACAGAAGAAAGAGTGACAGTGTGTCTCTCAAACCCCTTAGAAAGAAGTGAAAATGGCTCAAAGAGTCAAGTGAATGGATGCCAAATAAATCAAAAGAAGTGTTTAAGGGAAGATGGAACCCACTTAGACCAAAACATTTCCTACCCTGAACCAAAAGCCTTCATAATGTCTCCACAAAAGTCCAATATGATCTTGAGTTCAATGAAGCTTGCATTAGTGGATACTCACATAAGGGGACAGCTTATGGTACTTAGACCATAGAGCCGGACTCGTGACTTTTTCTTGAGAGAGATGAGTGAATTTCCATTAACTTCATTTTGCGTGCCACTATTCTAAAGGTGAGGTTTGCTTAGGGAGAGTTGAGGATGTGTGAGTTTGGGTTCCACAGTAACCAAAGTAATTGAAGGAGTTCTTTGATGTGTTGAGTCATTTCTTGATGCTCTTGTGTCGCACTTGATCCATGGTATTTCAAAGAGTAAATGTTGTTACTGATTCATTTGTATTGAGGGCAATTGTTAATCCCAATTGATGCTAGTTGAGGTTGCTTTAGGACAATGGAAAATTTCTTGGATATTCCCATAAAGGGTGGTTCTTATTTTGTTTGCTTGAGGACAAGAAAAATCTTAAGTTTGGGGGAGTTGATAACTAGGGATTTTGATGCATTTTATACTCCTTTTTGCTTATGCTTTGGTTAAATATTCATACAAAATAGTCTCAAAAGGCACATAAGTTGTGCTTGATTGCAGGTTTGATCAACAAAGTAACAAGATGTCAAAGATCAGCTCAAAAGGAGTGAAACCTACACAAGAGACAAAGACAAGACAATCTCAGGCAAAATAGGTCCTGTGCAGCCGCACACCATTCTGTGCGGTCCGCACTAGGATGTTCAGAGAGCAGGTTTTTCAGGCTAAAAGGCAATGCGACCGTAATAAATTTAGTATGGTCCGCACTGTAGTCCATGCGGCCACAATACCATTCTGTGCAGTCCATAGAGCCAAGATTCAGAGAAGTTGAAGTTAGAGCTTTCAAGCCAATGCAGTCTGTAGTCCACTTTGTGCGAACCGCACTAGAAGTCACTGCGACCGCAGTCCATTATGTGCGGTCCACAGAGCCTGAGTTCAGGGAGATGGATTTTGAAGCCAAGAGTCCTAGTGCGGTCGCAGTCCATTCTGTGCGGTCCACACTAATCTCGTAGGGGCATTTTTGTCTAGATTTTTCAGCTTAGTATAAATAGAACCTTTTTCCATTTTTAGGTTATCAGATATTGTAATAGCATAGCCGCGCTCATGGGTCGACTTTTCTTGGTCATTTTGGGCAACTTTAACTACATTTCATCATTGTATTTAGTTTAGAAATTAGTTAATATGTGTTTATCTTCATCTATTTCTTGTTTTTCTTCTTTGAATATGAGTAGCTAGACCCCATATCTAGGGTTGTGGCTCAATCCTAGTGTGGGTAATTGATGAGTCTTGTATTTTAGGGCTAAATTAATTATGGGTGTTTGATATTTGGGTTAATTTCATGGTTAATTGTTAAATTAGTGCTTGCAAATACTAGTTTGTGTTTAGTTGACTAGGGCTCTTCTTGAGAAAGAGAGTCTAAGTCTTGAAATTGATCCAACATGGAATTGGGGCGTACTTAAGAGATTGATAGCCCCAATTAAAGGGTTAAACCTCGAGAGAGTAATACCCAACTTGAAACCTAAGTTGCTTGTGCAAATTTGCATACCCAGTTGGTCTTGAGAAAGTCAATTGGGCAAAATCACTTGAACCACCGAGAGGTATAGAGTCAGTAAAGTAGTGCAACAGTTATATCATACTCCCCAATCATGTCAGTTGTGCCTTAGACTCAAGTACCCGTTAATTTACCACCTAGGCGGAAGTCACTACCCTAGTGTCCTTTAAACTATTTGAACAACCCGTAACATTTAACTCTGATTTGTCTGAGGGCTCAGTAGCAGGTAGTAAGGAATACTTCACCTCTCCCACAACTTCATTATCCGGGAAGGGTGCAGAAGGAGGTGAGGAGGAAGTATAGGTAAATGAGGAGGTAGCTGAAGGAGGTGAGCCTCAGGTGGGAGGCGTTGCTAGAACTAGGAAGCCCGAAGCTTGAGAAGATAGATTTGTGAGTGAGGTGGCGTACCATAAGTTTCGGGAGTGGTGGCCGGTGAGAAAATTAATTTCGGAGAGGAGCTTCATAGATAGAGACCTACTACCTCACAACCCCGATATACAGAGACAGTTTAGGACTAGAGTGGGTTGGGAGCACTTTATGGATGCCTGTGTGGACGTCAACGAATACTTGGTCAAGGAATTTTATTGCAATGTAGCCCACATCAAAAAGGGCTCCAAAGTGACCAAGGTTCGGAACATAAAAGTGTTGTTTGATGGGAAGTCGATCAATGAATACCCGGGCTTCAATGAAGAGGATGGGACCTTGTACATGGCAAAGATGGAAATGGGCGATGAGGTCTGTCCATGGCTAGTACAGTACCTGGCAATCCTAGGTACCGTCCCCGACTGGTTGACTGCTGGAGTTAAGATATTGAGAAGGAGCTTGAACTTTGAAGAAAGGGGATGGGAGACCTTTGTTTGCATCCGATTAGACCCTACCACTCATGACAACACCTTACCTCTCCACCGGGCTATATTAGTGGCTTCTATCATGGCAGGGGTATCCAATCAATGTGGGGAATGTTATGTCCAGAATTATTACTGTTGTGGGCGCGGAGCATGACCAGAACTATCCTTTCTCCAGTTTCCTCACAATGTACTTCCGGGACCTGAATGTGGACAAGAGGCCCTAGGTCAAGGTGAAGGCCCCTTTTTCCCGGTACATCATGCAGAGGGATAAGAACCCCAAAAGCAAGAACTTCAAAAGTGTCGCTACTGCTCCAACTGGACAGTCTGAAGAGCCAGTTGTGGTAGTGGCTCCTGCTAAGCCTACCTCCATAACTACAGACATCCCTCCCGGTACTTCCATATCCACAGCCACTCCTGCCGGTCCATCCACCTCAGCAGGCCCGGAGATTCCATATTCTCGGGCCCATCCTATTACTGGTCATCGACTGAGCCAGGCGCTTCTTAGCATAAACAACTGGATGCAGACTACCTTATCCAAGTTGTCCACACTCACCATTGTGGTAGAGGGTCAGTCGGCACCTCAGCCAGCATAGGTTCCATATTCGATAGAGGATGCGCTTAAGGAGATACTTGACAACCAGAAGAATATCCTCGACACTCAGGAAGTGCTTTTAAAGGCAGTTGATTCACATAGCAAGGCTCTCAAGGAGCTTTCTCGGGAGTACAAGAAGTTGAGGAAGACACGAGCCTTCAAAGAGTCCGTAAAGGTGTTGAGAGCTAATGTAGACAGACTGAAGGCGGATCACCTGCCTTTGGATTTATTGCTCCAGGACCCAGCACCAACAGTTCATCTAGAGCCAGAGAAGTCGCAAAGGCCCCCCAAAAGGAGAGGATGATGCCTCGAGTTGATGATGCAGTCATCCAGCCGGCTGACCCACAGGAGACATCTTCCAGTTAGCCATAGGTTGCACTACCTACAGAGCCTGTCTAGGACCAGGTCCCAGTAGCGGAGCAGCAGGCCACAGGGGACCAGTCTGAGGTCCCCGAGCATATAGAGGACCCAAGGACCACACATGACCCTATGCAGACAGACAGGCCATAGAGAGTTTCTTATATCATTTTTCCTCTTATCCTTTTGGTGCATTATTTAGACTAGTTGGCATTTGGGACAATGTCAGCTTTCATTTGAGGGGGTAGACCCTACCTGTTATTCATTCGGATGATTGTATATATATTTGATACATTTTTATGCTTTCTTGATTTTTCATCTTTGGTCTGTATATAATTCTGATATTTTGTTAGATTTATCGTACTTTTATTTTACTTTGGATCTGTATATAAAGTTATGTTTCATTGTACATATTCATCCCATCTATTGCATATTCAAATCCCCTCTTGTATATATTCATTCTATTTTCCGTAAATGTTTTGTTCTTAGCTTCTTATTTGTGATTCGTAGCTTCTTGTTTTCAAAGTTTGCAATAAGCCTTTGGTTTTCTTAATGCCACGGTTCTTTCTAAAGGAGGAGTGTTGTGTGAATTGGGTGGCTCTTCCCAATGATGTATGGTGTGACAACCTTCTTAAGGGTTTGAGTCTATTTTTCTTTTCGTTTTTCGTAGATTGGTAGTTAAGGGTACCTCAAGCAAAGCTTCACTTGGGCCTAACACATTTACCTTTGATCTCATGGTCAAAAACAAATTTTTGTGTTTAAGATGGTGAAAATCATGACCTTTAGACTCTTGTGTTGACCGATAATCATCAAGTGGTTTTTCGGGACCATTATGTGCTCAAATCGTATCTAAGGTCATTGTGGGCCCCCGACTCTATGTCTTTAGAAATCCCTTAGCTTGTGTGGTGAATAATTGCAAGTCCAAGTCCCAAGCCATTGGTCTAGAACTTGTCCTGAATGTTTGTTGAGGCGAAATCATAAGTGAATTTTGACTTGAGACATAATTATAGGCTCTCTTTGATCCAAATGATAGTTTGAACAATTCCATAGCCTACCAATGATATGATACCTAGTCAACCCTTTTGAGCCTTTCAAGAACCATGATACAAGCCTATACCCGTTCTAAAAGATACCCTCTCTTGGCACCCAATCTTTCCTTTAGCACATGTCAAAAGTATAAGTTTGGGGGAAAAGACGAGGATTGCTACAAAGTGGTAAAAAGGCACAAAAATGAAGAAAAGAAAAGACAATGAAAAAGAAAGAAAAGCAAAAAGACAAAAAAAAATAATGATCAATGTGAAAAAGAATAAAAAGGGATTCAAGAAAAAATAAAGAATGAAAGGTGTGGAAAGTTGAAAGAGGAGAAAAAGGTTTTGAAGTACAGAAAAAAGAGTGACAATGTGTCTCTTTAACCCCTTAGAAAGAAGTGAAAATGACTCAAAGAGTCAAGTGAATGGATTCCAAATGAATCAAAAGAAGTGCTTAAGGGATGATAGAACCCACTTAGACCAAAACATTTCCTACCCTGAACCAAAAGCCTTCATAATGTCTCCACAAAAGCCCTATATGATGTTGAGTTGAATGAAGCTTGCATTAGTTGATACTCACATAAGGGAAAAGCTTATGGTACTTAGATCCGGACTCGTGACTTTTTCTTGAGAGAGATGAGTGAATTTCCATTAACCTCGTTTTGCGTGCCACTATTCTAAAGGTGAGGTTTGCTTAGGGAGAGTTGAGGATGTGTGAGTTTGGGTTCCACAATGACCAAAGTAATTAAAAGAGTTCTTTGATGTGTTGAGTCAAATCTTGATGCTCTTGTATCGCACTTGATCCATGGTATTTCAAAGAGTAAATGTTGTTACTGATTCATTTGTATTGAGGGCAATTTTTTATCCCAATTGATGCTAGTTGAGGTTGCTTTAGGACAGCGGAAAATTTCTTGGATGTTCCCTTAAAGGGTGGGTCTTATTTTGTTTGCTTGAGGACAAGAAAAAGCTTAAGTTTGGGGGAGTTGATAACTAGGGATTTTGATGCATTTTATACTCCTTCTTGCTTATGCTTTGGTTAAATATTCATACAAAATAGTCTCAAAAGGCACATAAGTTGTGCTTGATTGCAGGTTTGATCAACAAAGTAACAAGATGTCAAAGATCAGCTCAAAAGGAGTGAAACCTGCACAAAAGTCAAAGACAAGACAAGATCAGGCAAAATAGGTCCAGTGCGGCCGCACACCATTCTGTGCGGTCCGCACTAGGAGGTTCAGAGAGCAGGTTTTTCAGGCTAAAAGGCAATGCGTCCGCAATAGATTTAGTATGGTCCGCACTGGAGTCCATGCGGCCGCACTACCATTCTGTGCGGTCCGCAGATCCAAGATTCAGAGAAGTTGAAGTTAGAGCTTTCAAGCTAATGCAGTCCGCAGTACACTTTGTGCGGACCGCACTAGAAGTCACCGCGACCGCAGTCCATTCTGTGCAGTCCACGGAGCCTGAGTTCATGGAGATGTATTTTGAAGCCAAGAGTCCTAGTGCGGTCGTAGTCCATTCTGTGCGGTCCACACTAATCTCATAGTGGCATTTTTGTCTAGATTTTTCAGCTTAGTATAATAGAACCTTTTTCCATTTTTAGGTTATCAGATATTGTAATAGCATAGCTGCACTCGTGGGTCGAATTTTCTTGGTCATTTTGGGCAACTTTAACTACATTTCATCATTGTATTTAGTTTAGAAATTAGTTAATATGTGTTTATCTTCATCTATTTCTTGTTTTTCTTCTTTGAATATGAGTAGCTAGACCCCATATCTAGGGTTGTAGCTCAATCCTAGTGTGGGTAATTGATGGGTCTTGTATTTTAGGGCTAAATTAATTATGGGTGTTTGATATTTGGGTTAATTTCATGGTTAATTGTTGAATTAGTGGTTGCAAATATTAGTTTGTGTTTAGTTGACTAGGGCTCTTCTTGAGAAAGAGAGTCTAAGTCTTCGAAATTGATCCAACAGGGAATTGGGGCGTACTCAAGAGATTGATAGCCCCAATTAAAGGGCTAACCCTCGAGAGAGTAATACCCGACTTGAAACCTAAGTTGCTTGTGCAAATTTGCATATCCAGTTGGTCTTGAGAAAGTCAATTGGGCAAAATCACTTGAACCACCGAGAGGTATAGAGTCAGTAAAGTAGTGCAAGTGTTATATCATACTCCCCAATCATGTCAATTGTGCCTTAGACTCAAGTACCCGTTAATTTACCACCTAGACGGATGTCACTACCCTAGTGTCCTTTAAACTATTTGAACAACCCGTAGCATTTAACTCTTAGCTTAATTTACAATTTGTAGTTTATTAAATGTAGAATTATAAAGAAACTCCCAAAAATGATTAGAAGTGTAATTTGGAACATATACGCAATCCTAAACGAGATAGATTCTCGACTCCATTTCTAGATCTCTGTGGATATCTATCCCGACCCAAAATCGGGTAAAAGCTGCTCCGACCCTCTCTCGCTACATAATTAGTAGTGCGGAGTAGGCCACGATCATCGGTCCGCGGTACTCAGAAATGAATGACACTAGAAAGATGGCCACTGCGAATCGCAAGAAATGCAATGTGGCCGCAGTGGTCCACCACGGACCGCACAAAATGCATTGCGGCTGTGGTGGAAAACTTCAGAGACTCCTCATTTTTGGCCAAATACTCTGTGATCCGCATTGAAATGTTGCCCCCGCAAAGAGGCCTTTGCGGCCGCACAAAATGAAGTGCGGTCCACATTGCAAACTTCAGAGAGTGTGCATTTTTTTTCAACTTGGTCCTGCACTGCATCAAAACAATTCTACAACATCTCACAACCAGTCAGTCCAAAAACAAATCCTACACTAAGAAGAGAATCAAAGAAAAACAAAAAGAAAGACACATGGGTTGCCTCCTAAGAAGCGCCTGATTTAACGTCGCGTCACGACGTATGTTACCATCAAATCACTTTAGATGAAGAAGTGACACCAGGTGGCTGTCATCAATCTTGCCCAAGTTGTGTTTGACCCTGTGCCTATTAACTTTGAAAACCTCCCCATTTTTGTTCTTCAAGTCAAGTGCACCAAATAGAGTCACAAACACCACTTCAAAAGGTCCACTCCATTTCAACTTAAGCTTTCCCGAAAACAGACGTAACTGAGAGTTGAGCAAGTGAACCAAACCACCCACTTTGAACTCCTTGCCACGATGATATTTATCAAGAAGGTACTTTATCTTGTCCTTGTACAAGGACAAACTAGAGTAGGCATAGAATAAAAATTCATCAAGCTCATTAAGCTGCTCCACATGAAGATTCGCTGCCACATCCCATTCAAGATTCAGCTTCCTCAAAGCCCACATGGCTTTGTGCTCTAACTCAACCGGTAGATGGCAAGCTTTCCCAAACACCAACCAGTACGGAAACATACCAATCGTAGTCTTGTAAGCAGTCCTATAAACCCATAGAGCATCATCCAACTTCTTTGACCAATCGGTCATATTTGCATTGATCGTCTTTGACAATATACTCTTGATTTTCCTGTTTGAGACTTCAACTTGGCCACTCGCTTGAGGATGATAAGGAGTAGAAACTTTGTGGTTGACACCATACTTTGCAAGCAAAGTATCACAAGCTCTATTGAAAAAATGAGACCCCTCATCACTTATGATTGCACGAGGAGTGCCAAACCTTGTAAAAATGCTCTTCTTGAGAAACGCAACAACACTTTGGGCCTTATTGTTGGGTAAAGCCACGGCTTCAACCCACTTTTAAACATCGTCAACCGCCACAAGAATGTATGTGTTCCCACATGAGCTAACAAACGGCCCCATAAAATCAATGTCTCATACATCAAAAATATCAACTTCAAGAATTGTATTGAGAGGCATCTCATCTTTCTTTGAAATTCCACATGCTCTTTAACATTAATCATACCTCTTCATAAGTTCACTTGCATCTTTGTACAAAGTTGGCCAATAAAACCTACAACTAAAAACTTTTGAAGCCGTCCTCGCCCCGCCATATTGGCCACCATAGGGAAAGTAATGACATGCCTCTAAGATACTCAATTGCTCCTTATTCGGGATACACCTTCTGATCACACCATCCATGAAAATCTTGAACAAGTACGGCTCATCCCAATATAAATCCAAACTATCTCGTTTAAGCTTCTTCGTTTGGTTAGAAGAGAGCTCACACGGGATTATACCAGTCACAAGGAAATTAGCAACATCCGAAAACCATGGCATACCATTCACCGACACTAAAAGGAGTTGTTCGTCAGCAAATGAATCATTGATATTTAGGCCATCACGAGGCCTCCCCTCCTCCTCCAAGCGGGACAAGTGGTCCGCCACTTGGTTTTTACTACCTTTCTGGTCCACAATCTCCAAATCAAACTCTTGAAGTAACAAGACCCATCACATCAATCTAGCTTTGGAATCCTTCTTCGTCATCAAGTACCGGAGTGTGGCATGATCAATATGGACTATGACCTTGGCACCCATGAGATACGGCCGAAATTTCTCCATCACGAACACAATAGCCAAAAGCTCTTTCTCGGTCACCGTGTAGTTCACTTGATTCATTGTCTTGCTTGCATAGTACACCGGATGAAACATTTTGTTCACTCTTTGACCCAAAACCGCCCTAACCGCAACATCGCTCGCATCACAACATGAGCTCAAAAGGCAAGCTCCAATTGGGTGCGATAATAATAGGAGTGGTGGTCAACTTGTGCTTGAGAAGTTCAAATGCTTGCATACATCTCTCATCGAACACAAACTTGGCATCTTTTTTCCAATAACTTGCATAAGGGATTCACTACCTTCGAAAAGTCTTTCATAAATCTCCGGTAGAACCCCGAATGCCCAAGAAAACTTCTAACTCCCTTGACAGAGGTAGGGGAGGGAGCCTTGAAATCACATCAATTTTTGCTTTGTCCACCTCTATACCATGCTTTGAAATTTTATGCCCAAGAACTATGCCCTCTTCCACCATGAAGTGGCATTTCTCCCAATTAAGAACAAGATTGGTTTCTTCACAACGAGCCAATACTCTATCAAGATTTTTTAAACAATCATCAAACTAATCACCCACAACACTAAAGTCGTCCATGAACACCTCTAAAATATCTTCTACCATATCGGTGAAAATGGCCATCATACACCATTGAAATGTAGCTGGTATATTACACAACCTAAACGGCATCCTAGAAAAGGCAAAGGTGCCATATAGATAAGTGAATGTGGTCTTCTCCTAATCTTCCGGAGCAATCAAGATTTGGTTGTATCCAGAATACCCATCCAAGAAACAATAGAAGGCACGCCCATCAAGTCGATCTAACATCTAATCAAGAAAAGGCAATGGAAAGTGATCCTAGCGGGTCACTTTATTCAACTTGCGGTAGTCCATGCATACCCTCCACCCGGTGACGGTCCTGGTAGGAATCAACTCATTTTGCGAATTTGCAACCACAGTCATGCCACCCTTCTTCGGTACACATTGCACCGGCGAAGTCCAAGAGCTATCAAAGATAGGGTGCACAACCCCGGCATCCAACCACTTGATCACCTCCTTTTTCACAACTTATTGCATTGCCTCGTTCAACCTCCTTTGATGTTCCAAGGAGAGTTTTGCATCATCTTCCAGAATGATCTTGTGCATACAGAATATGGGGCTTATTCCCCGAATATCAGCTAAAGTCTATCCAATTGCCTTTTTTTGCTTTTGAAGCACCACCAATGTGGAATCAACTTACATGTTAGTAAGACAAGAAGAAAGAATAACTAGCAAAGTTGAACTAGTGCCTAATAACTCATACCTGAGGTGTGGAGGCAATGGCTTCAACTCCAACACCGAAGGTTCCTCAATTAAAGGTTTTGTTGGTGGAGTCTTCCTATTCTCAAGATCCAAAGAGAGTTTCCTAGGCTCATAAGAGTAAGAGCCTATTCCATGTAAAGTATTCACGCACTCCACTCGGCCTTCATCCTCATTTACATCAAGATTCAACAACACAGCCTCTAGAGGGTCCTCCACATTGATCATTGCACTTGTATCATCAACTATCATTGTTGTGACAAGGTCCACAAAAGAGCACACCTCAGAATTGTTGGGCTGCTTCATTGACTTGCATACATGAAAGACCACTTTCTCATCACCCACCCGAAAGGTGAGTTCCCCTGCTTCCACATCAACTAAGGTCTTCCCAGTAGCAAGGAAAGGTCTTCCCAATATGATTGGAACTTCATAATCTACCTCACAATCCAAGATCACAAAATTAGCTGGCAAAATAAATTTGTCCACCCAGACAAGGGCATCATCAATAATACCCAATGGTCTCTTTATAGTTTTATTAGCCATTTGCAATCTCATGGAAGTCGGCCTCGGTTGCGCAATACCGAAAGTCTTGAAAATTGAGTAGGGCATCAAGTTGATACTTTCTCCCAAACCACATAGATCTTTAGCAAAGTACGCACTATTTTGTGCACATTGTTAATCAAAACACAAGTAAGAAGGCGTGTAAAATGCACCATAATCCCTAGTTATCAAAGGCATAATCCCGATCTTAAAGTTAAGGCTATATATCAAACTTGTAAGACCCCTAAAAAGGCATACCCTTGTTATAGACGCTGAAACTATTTCACCCGGGGACTAAAAGGCTTCGGCCAAACATAATGACTACGGTCACAAGGCTGTACCAGCCAAACTAATGTGACTCGGGGATGCTCGACCGTCGCTATAAAATCACAGGCCTTCAAATTACTTCGAAAATACTTCAAAAAGAATCGGTTAAATAAGCTACCCTCAATATAGGCAAAAGAGCTTCGATCGTGTCAGCTCTAAACTATAAGGCTTCGAGATACTCAGCCACCAAGCCAAACCTCCCAAGGTGCTCGATCATCACCATACAACGACTCACAATCTAGGTTTATCGAACCGTCGAAGAGTCAGGCAAACACAATTTCAAAAAGTCCTTAACGAGGGAAACATAAAGCCCACACAAGAGGTCATACCGACCCAATGCGTAAGAGCCACTATCGCCAGCCCATATAAAAGGTCGTACCAACTAAACACGTAAGAGCCTAAGGGCCAGCTTTAAACTCAAAAACATGTGGGTCGAATGAGCTCGAGTTGATACCCAACTTGGAGACTGAACCCAAAACAGTTAACTAAATATGCCTAAGAGAAAAAGCAAAACAGCTTGAACGCCAGCTTATACTAAACGGTCGTACTGACCAAGTGCGTAAAAGCCTATGGGCCAGCCCAATGAGCCCCAGGGCCATACCATGAATCTGAGGATTCCTTTTAACTCAAAGACCAATTCATCTGGCTAAAATCAAGGTAAAAGGAAATTCATGAAGAATAAGACCGCAAGGATTCCTTTGACGTCCCCTCGGGGACTATGGTCGTCGACCTCTTTCTTGCCATCTTCGGCATCAGACAGAAGGAACTTAGCATCATATTCTTCCGCCTTCACCTGTTTTATCTCTTCCGAGAGACCGAAGCCCCTGGCATGAATTTCCTCGAGGGTTTCCCTCCAAGAATTACATCTCATGTACTCTTTATTCCTTCTCTCCTGGTCGAGAGCCCCCCTTAGCCCAGCACAAGCGTTGGCAGCATCCTTCAAATAGGCAGCCAACTTCCTATCAGCTTTAGTTCGGATTATTTCGGCTTCAGCCCGGGTATCCGCAACTTTAGCCTTAATCTTCAGGAGCTCGGACTCAAGCCTTAGAATCATGTCCATTCAAACCAAGCCATTCCCATAAGCGTTGCGAAGTTGCACTTCGAGGGTAGAAGCCTTGGCCAAAGCATCTTTTCTAGCCGATATCTGGGTGTCCACCCGAGCCTTTAGCTCAATGCGCTCGTGCTTAGCTTGACCAACTTTGCTTCTAAGGCATTCTAGGCCTTATGTTATTTTCTACAACTGAAGTAAATGAAACATCGGCCTCAGAAGATAAAAGAAGAAACATGTACTATTTTGAAACAGAAGTTACCTGTTCCTCGAGGTAGCTTTTGTAGTTCAAACTGTGAATCGTTTCATACCGCAAATATGCCAATTCGTCTTTCCTTTCATCGCAAAGAAGCCTGAGGGATTTCTCCCCATTTACGGCTTTTCGCAACCTGGCCTCACGGCGAAGCAGCTCATATTTGAGCTTGTTAAAAGCCTGTGGAAGAGAAATGTGATAAGAGAGCGAAAATTACAAAAACTACAAAACTAATGTGATCGGCTAAAACTCACCACGAAGCAGAGCCACTGAGCTCCCTCTAAAGTCGAGCGCACATTTGCTAGCTTGGCTCTGTCAACCTAACCAGAACCACTCCCAGTTGGTATATGGTCATTCGATGTATATGGACCCAAGCTTCGAATGCCCCTCGAAGTACCTTCGACGAGAGAAGAAGTCGGCGACACGGATCCCTCGCTCCTCGATGTACCTACGAGAGGAAAAGAAGATGGCAGCGAAGGACGGACCGTTTTTCTTAAGCCAAAGATCTCGGGTGCTGCAAGTTCGGCTGATACGCTCTCTCTAAGCCTCCGGGCCGGACGTGTTTTGATATAATCATCGTCGCCCTGCAAAAACCTTTTCTGTTTATTGTTATTATTATCTTCCCTCGGTCCTAAAGTCGATGGTCCTTCTCCCTCTCCTAGAGGGCACGATCTCACTTTAAAGAGCTCCCCAATGCCTATGATGATAGAGTTAGTACGCATAAAGAAAAAGCACCCTTCCAAGAAAAGGGTAGAGCAAATCACATAGCACGTACCGTGGTGTTTTGCCTCCCACCTACCCTTAGACGAAGCTCGCCACTTACGCTCATTATAAGTCGAGTGGGTCGCCAACTTCCGAGCCCAATTCGGCAGATCGAGGACCTCGCACAACATCCATGAAATTGCTGCATAAAAGTAAAGGAAGGCACATTTACGGAATCCGCTTGCGCCATAAACAAAATTACAAAGGCACAAGTATATCACTTACGTGTAGAATTCTATTCCTCGGGAAATGGCAGAAGCTCCACAGGGATAATATCGACTGTTCGTACTCGGACGAATCGACTCATCCATCCCCGATCCCCACCTTCTTTATTATCAACAATGAAAGGTGTGGTGGATCGGCATCGTAGGGTCAGCAGACCCCGATGGTGAAAAGGCTGGTACAGCCTGATAAGATGACTAATAGCCTGTTTGGCCAAGCTTTATTTTGGCCAAAAGTGCTTTTTTGGCCAAAAGCACTTTTGGCCAAAAATTGAGGTGTTTGGCCAAGCTTTTGGAAGGAAAAAGTGCTTTTGAGGAGAAGCAGAAGCAGTTTTGGAGAAGCAGAAAAAAGTAGCTTCTCTCTAAAAGCACTTTTTTGAGAAGCACTTTTGAGAAAAATACACTTAGAAGTAGTTTTTAAAGCTTGGTCAAACACTAATTGCTACTTAGAAGTACTTTTCAAACTAATTAGTCAAACACAAACTGCTTCTCACCAAAAGTACTTTTGAGAAAAGCACTTTTGAAAAAAAAGCACTTCTCAAAATAAGCTGATTTTTGCAGATTGGCCAAACGGGCTATAAGAGTGAATTCAAGACCTACATCTTCCACAAAGAACCTCATCATCAATACTATCTCCCAAAATGACGGGTGATTCTGCGACAAGGTAACCTGATACTTTTGATAGAAGGAGAACACAACCCTATCAAGGGGGCCCAACGTAAAAGGGTACGTGTAACGCTAAAAAAACCCTCGGCATGGTCCATGATGCTCTCTTCCAGGGAAGGTACCCGAAATACTATCTTTTCCCCCCATCCACAATCTTTCATCACCGACTCAAGGTACTCATCTTCTATTAAAGAAATAAACTTCGAGGCATACTCCCAATGACCTCGAACGTTGGGAGACTTTTCTAACGTAAGATCCCCCCTTGAAGTAAAATTCATAGAGGATGAATCACCTGGAACTGACGGCACACCGCCAACCAGGCGGGAACCAGAGGCGGAACTCCCTTCTCTTTGCCGAGCGGACCCTGACGTAGCATCCATGATTATGGTAAAACTAGAGAATAGGAGCGGGAATTTGAGCAAGGGCATCAAAATTGAAATGATAAAGGACTAACGCAGAAAAGGAAAAATCTATAAAAGAGGATAACTACTAATAATAGAGGAATCTTCAAAAGGGCGAAGACAACCCTATATATGGAGAAAGCGGCGACTATCCGCCTGCCTCAAAGGCCAATTAAAAATACTAGCTAAAGCCTTTATCGCTTTGGGAAGATGTGCCGGCGAGATCGCCTCGGTCATTTCATAACCATGTCATACACTTGACGCCGCCATACGACGTTTTGGGGTAAGAGACCCCTGCATCGACCAAGCCTCGAGATTGTACCTGATCTCGAGGACCTCCATCAAAAACAAGAAAGGCTTTAAGGAGCCATCAATATCATTACAGGCCTCGAGATGGTACCTGATCTCGAGGACCTCCATAAAAAAAAACAAAAAAAGAAAGGCTTCTAAGGAGTCGTTAATATTACTATGAGTCTCGAGGATCCCTGCCAAAATGAAAGTTAAGCTCTAAAAAGAGCTGCTCATATATAAGCCCAATCTCGAGGTAGCAACGTGCCTTAAGGGTTTCTGCTATTGCGAATACGGGTCATTTACCCGATTCCTTGGCCCTCGAGCTGCCTGAGTTTGAGCTAGTTCACACTCAAGAATTACTAATGAAGCCCTAAGTCTACCTTCGTGCTAAGTTCAAATCTTGTTTTTTGGGCCACCCAACTTAGGCTAAATCTCACTCGGGGACTGACCGCGAAAGTCCTGAGGCTATCTTTATTCCCAGGCACTCGAGAAAATTCTCCCTCGAGAACTACCAACGGGACCTAAATGGAGATAAGTTGGTTCTAAAAATCAAGGCATCATTTTCACACGATTCAAAGTCGCCAGTTTCGGCAGTCTAAGTCTGTACCGGGTTAATCTGGGCTCGGTCCGAGAGACAAAAAAGTTTTTCAGGGAAAATTATATCGGCCGATCTAGAACCGAGGGAATACCTATTCCCTGATCCGATATTCGGGCCAACCGGTAGAGTCACATGCTTAGATTTTTCACAAACGCAAATAAAGATGGAATTCAACATAAATCAGAGACAAATCGAAGAAATATCCTTGTATTACTAAACTATGATTACAAAAGCCCACGATGAGTCCTTACATATGATTAAAAAAGCCCATGAGGGGTCCTTACACAGAAATAAAGAAGCAAAAAAGTGTATATATATAATAAAAGCCAAGAGTCTAATCTATTCTCGGAGGTGCATCATCGGCGGCAGTATCTTCGAGCACCATCTCCTCGGGGGCCTCATCTCGATCTTCCAAAATGGCATCTTTAAGGGAGAAGATAAAGAAGAGGAAAATGATGCAGAAGAAGCAAAAAAAAGATGAAGAAAAAGTCGTAGCCCGCCAAAGATCAAAAGCTTTTACCAGGCCAAGAAAATCACGGCCTAATAGAAGACTTGGCGAGCGTCGACCTTACCTGCACGGCTACTTTGAATCCACTTCTTGGAACATTGTGCCATGCAAGTTAGCAGCCGGTAGTTCCACTTCACCCCATGGAAAGCAAGAGGGATGAAGTGACACTAGGCCGGAATAGGGAGGTGAGCAGCGGTGTAAAGTCCGAACATCCTCCTGAGCAATAGTTGTCACGACCCAAACCGATGGGTTGCGATGGGTGCCTGAGTCCTACCTGTCAAACACCCGTAAGCATACATCTAGGGTATGAACCTGTATAACATATTCTGAATTACGAAGATAACATATATGAAGGAAACCTGCCAATAAGGCATATGTACGTATATCTGCAAAATACAGGGGGCGAGACGGCAAGGCTACTATAGACAACTATACATCTAATAAGTAAAGCTAACAAGGCCACATATATCCCGACTAGACATACTGTCTACAAACCTCTAACAGAAACATAACTGTACAAAGATAGGACTAAGCCACATCATACTCATATACATATATATATATACAAACGTATCGTACCAAGATCAAAAGCAGATCCCGATCAAATGGAGCATGCCAACTCTTGCTGATCAAGGATCCTAAGAAGGGGGACCGTCAGCTTGCCTACTTGCACTTGCGGGCATGAAACACAGGCCCCGTGAAATAAGGCATCAGTACGAAAAATGTACTAAGTATGTAAGGCAACAGAATAACCGAAAGCTGAAACTGAACTGATAATATAATAACTGAAAGTAACTGAGATCCAAAGATAATCTAAAGATATGCTTACCTGCTGATACTGAGTCAACTCTCTCAATATAGTAAGTAAAATAGCTATCCGACCCTATAAGGCTCGGTATATATATATATATATATATCTGCTCAGCCGTAGTAGGATCGCTCATATATACCGCTCTGTCGTAGTAGGCTCGCTCATAGGCACTCGACCATACTAGGCTCTGTATCTCGGCCATGTTGGGCTCTCTCATAGGCACTCGGCCACAGTAGACTCGATATATAACTTACCATCTTATCAGAGGTTTCCCAATAGGGGCCTGCCCATCGATTATAGCTCAATAGTAATGAAATACTTTTAATACTGTATATATGTAAATTCTCTGCCCTCTTGACTGGAAGAAGGAAATACTCAACTGAATATGAAGTCCCGATAAGGAGAATATTACAACTTACAAAACTAGGAAAATATACGCAATTTGCGAGACTAGCAAAATATACGTAAATTCCGGGATATGAATTTTTCTTTATGCCTCGTTATCAAACTTGTATAATGACGAGATCATGCCAAAATGAAGGAAAAGTTTAGCCTTAACATACATGTTCCTGGAATTATTCGAATGAAATGAAGCTTCTGCTTCAGTGAAATATGTTGAACGAGATTTGCTTGAATTCTTTGAAATCCTTGGAACGAAATTGTTTTGCTTTTCACGTCTTCGTGTAGTTAGCTTCCAATGTTTTTGAACAAAGGTGTTTTCAATGTTTCAAACCAAGGCAGAAGTCCCTAACGTTGAAAAGAGATAAGACTTTGTAAGTCTTATCTTTGTTAACTTTTGGCTTGGAATCAAGGCTTTAACGTTTGAAGTCTTGCTTTTTATACATTCTTGGTTTTAAGTCTTATTCAAGACTTATGGATAAGGTTTTATAAGTCTTACTTAAGCGTTACCTTCAAGACACTTATACATGTACATTATGAATCATTCTCCCTAATTAGTGGCCTTGTGCCACGTGGGAGGGTGGTATAATTTATAATTTTTATCCACTTATTAGTTAACTGGGTAATGTCCTTTTACCCGGTAATTAATCAATTACCGCATAATTAAAAAATTGCCATAAATTACTTAAAATTCTATTTATTTGTAAAATACTTCATATATACTTTATATATTATACTATCGTGGTCATATGGTACCTTGCATGGTACTAGTTTATAATTATCGAGTATTATTGCTCGACCCATATTTTATTCCAAATTGACCACTATCAATGAAACTCGTTTTCTTTAATCTGTGTACCCCTTTATCCTTCATAACACTTATTTATTGCTTGTTATAAATAGCTTAAGTACGTTAACGTCAAGATGATCTCATTCCGGAGTCTACGTCGGTTAACTGAAAATGAAATTTTAACGTACGAAAATGCGAGATGTAACAGTAGTGTAGAGTCCAAATATCTTCCTGAGTCGGAAGAAATCGGCGCTCCTATCTCATCGCCTCGAGCCAACGACGATAGCAGTAGCAACAACAACAACAACAACAAGAATTTAGTGCAATCCCACTCGGAGAAAGATAGCTTTGAGAAAGGGTCGTTGCGTAGCCGATGAAAACGCTGTCACATGACCTTATGGCCACAGACGACCTACACTTCCGTCTATAAGGAGCTTCGTGTGTAGCCATATGAATACTGGAATGGTAACTATTATTATATGTGAACTCTATAAGCGGCAGATGATCATCCCAGCTACCTTTGAAATCTATTACACAAGCTCGTAATATATCCTCTAGTGTTTGAATAGTACGCTCAGCTTGTCCGTCTGTCTGAGGATGAAATGATGTACTAAGACTTACTTGAGTCCCTAATCCTTTTTGAAAGGACCTCCAGAAGTTAGCTGTAAATTGAACTGCTCTATCCGAGATAATAGATACAGGGACACCATGCAGTCGTACTATCTCTTTAATATAAAGCCTTGCATAATCCTCTGAGGAATATGTAGTTCTAACAGGCAGAAAATGGGATGACTTTGTAAGCCTATCAACAATCACCCATATCGAATCGAACTTACGTTGGGTACGAGGTAAGCCTATGATGAAATCCATATTGATTACTTCCCATTTCCACGTCGAAATCTCCATAGCCTGCAATAATCCACCGGGTTTTTGATGCTCAATCTTAACCTGCTGATAGTTACGATACTGAGCAACAAAATTTGCCATATCCTTTTTCATTCTGTCCCACCAATACACTTCCCTGATATCATGATACCTCTTTGTTTCTCCTGGATGGATAGAATAACGAGAATAATGAGTTTCTCCCATAACCTGCCGACGCAGCCCTACAACATTGGGCACACACAATCGTCTTTGATATCTGAGGACCCCATCTTGTGTAATTCCAAATGGTGTCTTCTCCTTTTGAAGGGTGGTATCCTTATAATGAACTAACACAGGATCCTCGTACAAGCTTTCCTTTACTTCAGTTACTAATAAGGATATTGTCGTATTTTGAAGAGTAATTCCAATGTCACCTGAGTCCAGTATTCGAACTCCAAGACTAGCTAGCTTATGAACCTCATGGGTTATTCCCCTCTTTTCTGGCTGTAAATACGATAGGCTACCCATAGATCTACGGCTGAGGGCGTCGGTTACTACGTTCGCCTTCCCCGGATGGTATAGAATATCAACGTCATAGTCTTTAAGTAGATACAATCATTTCTTTTGACAAAGATTCAATTCTTTTTGCTTGAAAATAAGCCGGATGCTCTTATGATCCATATAGATATCAACATGAACGCCATACAAGTAAGGCCTCCACATTTTTAGTGCATGAATCACCACGGCTAATTCTAAATCGTGGGTCGGGTAGTTCTTCTCGTGCTTTCTTAGTTGTCTAGAAGCATAAGCCACAACCTTACCTTACGACCCAATCTAATGCCTCAAGCGTCACAATAGATAACGTAACCATCGGTCCCTTCTGGAAGCATTAGAACCGGTGTTGAAGTTAATCTTTCCTTCAATGCGTGGAAACTCCGTTTGCAATGATTGGTCCATTCAAACTTAGTTCCCTTCTGAGTTAACTTATATGGGTATCCTAATCTTTTACAATTCAGGAAATTCCCCTCTTCGGAGGCCCAAACTTCATCTTTTATCCATCACAATTACGCCCTTATCCCACTATTAGGGCAGCATTTCATCTTATTCTAAATGTTACTAGTCGTAGACTCCTTTGAGTTCATTTAGGATATACTGAGCCTTCTATAACTTAGAGAAACCATCAACTCTCTTTTGAATTTTTTCCCAAGGATTTATCTATTCTTGTTACCTTTTCACTCATCTTTTCTTATCCTTCCTCATGTCTTCCTAAAACCTTGTCGCTCTACCATACTTTAGCTTTACGGCCTACACATATCTATTTATACTTATTCACAACCTTTCTTCAACTTACTTGCATCATAAATTTCTTTATGCTATTCCAGAACATTAAGCGAGACACCACATACTATTTTGGTCGAAGGTGCTTAGAGGGGAAGAAAATTCCGTTACAGGTTTTCTGTAATAACCTACCAAACGGAGAAGCTACGAACCTCCGTTGGTTTTGTGGATCTAGGCCAAGTCTTTAATGCCTCACTCTTTTGTGTATCCACCCGGATGTCTTTACCCGAAATGATATGCCCAAGGAGAGCTACAGGGTTCAACCAGAATTCATATTTAGAGAATTTTGCATACAACTTCCCTTTTTGTAGAACTCTGAGCACAGTACGCACGTGATCTGCATGCTCAGCCTCTGATTGAGAATATACCAATATATATTGCCGATAAATACGATTACGAACAGATCTTAAAAAGGTCCTAAAAACACAGTTCATCGAATCCATGAATATTGTTGGGGCATTGGTCAAACCAAACGACATAACATGAAACTAAAAGTGCCTGTATCCGGCCCTGAATGTTGTCTTCGGAATATCTTCCTCTTTAACCCTTATCTGATGGTACCCGGTCCTCAAGTCTATCTTTGAAAAACACTTGGCACCTTATAACTGATCAAATAAATCCTCAATCCTTGGGAGAGGGTACTTATTCTTGATCGTCACCTTATTCAACTGCCTATAATTAATACACATTCGTAAGGAATCATCCTCCTTTCTCACAAAAAACACAGGTGCTCTCCACGGTGACATACTAGATCTGATAAAACCTTTTTCCAAGAAAGCCCCTTAGTTGTTCCTTTAACTTGTTCAGCTCTGCAAGGGCCATTCTATAGGGGGAATAGATATTGGATGAATATCTAGTAGTAGTAGGTCAATGACAAACTCAATTTCTCACTCTAACAGAAGACCCAGAAGCTCATTGGGAAAAATATCGGGAAACTCAGTAACTATAGGAAAGAACTGAATGGTTGGTAACTCTACTTCCGCATCTTAAACTCGAACTCAGTGATAATTATGGTCCTTTCTGATCATCTTTCTTGACTTGAGATTAGGAGATAAATTTACCTCTTGGCGATGTCGTATCACCTTTCCATTCTAAAATAGGCTCTCATAGGTACTGAAATCAAACCATCTTTGATCTACACTTGATGTTAGCATACCAAAAGGCCAACCAATCCATACCTATTATGACATCAAGGTCTACCCAGCCGAACACCCGCGTATCTTATCCTTGTTTATTATCAAATCTATCACGGGCCATTTCAGGCCACATCCATATATATAGGTAACAATATTAAAACATAACTTGCATGAATAACTTACAAAAAAGTTTATATACATAGGGGTCGACTAGGCCGTAGACATATCATACCCAAAACTATATACAGGATAATGTCTGCAAAACCTCTAAGTAGGCATAACCATACTATATACAAGTCAGGACGGGGCTCCCTATGTTCTCATAAAACAACCTAACATATTTAGAACCATGACTTGGTAATATTCCAAGAAGAGGTGGAACTATATGAAGTTTAAAGCAGAAGGTCCTTGCCTCGTCCTATATAAGAACCTCGATCGGATACACATCGAAGTGGAATCTTTATGTCCTTATCAGTTACCTTCCTCCTCTTGGCCCGACTACTATCTTCTTCCTATGCATATCCCATAACATACACCAACGAATCTTGATTGACGGACTCCCAAGACTTTGGACTATCCGAAACCTCAGAAGAGCGGGTGTCCGCAACTACCTTGACATAGTTTTGACCTGAGGGAATCCTGGTTGTGCCACTCCATGCACTACTCCCCTCATACCCTGGTCAACGGGTTTTGAAACTAAGGGCCTTAGTGAGGTCGAAACTCCTCTCACCCCATCTACTATCGGATTGGTTGAAACAGCTCGAACGGATGACTCATATAGATCTTCGGATGGATCTTCCTCAATAGAGCCCATGATCTCTGATGGGTCTGAATCCATAATATAACTTATGTCTCTTTTTAACACCTTCTTAGCCTTCTGACCCGTGCTAGCGGCTGTAGTCTTTGGAGGCATCTCTAAAAATGTAACACATTGTTAGGAACATGAGTCCTTATATCGCACGATTTAAGATAAAAACAAAGAGAGGATAGCATCGTATATGTCCTGTAACCTCCTGTCTATAAGTGTGGTGCATGACATACCCATAAACAAGACTCTACCAGACATGGTCTATAAACAACCCTAGGGCAGAACTACTCTGATACCACTTTTGTCACGACCCAAACTGATAGGCCGCGACGAGTGCCTGAGTCCTACCTATCAAACACCCCTAAGCATACGTCTAGGGTATGAACCTATATAACATCTTCTAAATTACGAAGATAACATATATGAAGGAAACCTGCCAACAAGGCATATATACATATATCTGCAGAATACAAGGGCCGAACCGGCAATGCTGCTATAGACAACTATACATCCAATAACTAAAAGCCGACCAGGCCACATATATCCCAACTAGACATACTGTCTACAGACCTCTAACATAAACATAACTGTACAAAGATGGGACTGAGCCACGTCATACCCATATACATACATACATACATACATATATATACAAACGTATCGTACCAAGATCAAAAGCAGCTCCGGATCAAATGGAGCACGCCAACTCTCGTTGATCAGAGATCCTAAGAAGGGCGACTGTCAGCTTGCCTACCTGCACCTACGGGCATGAAACGCAGGCCCCGTGAAATAGCGCGGTAGTACAAAAAATGTACTGAGTATGTAAGGAAACAGAATAACTAAAAGCTGAAACTAAACTGATAATATAATAACTGAAAGTAACTGAGAGCCAAAGATAATCTGAAGATATGCTTACCTGCTGATACTGACTCAACTCTCTCAATATAGTAAGTAAAATAGTTGTTCGTCCGCCCTATAAGGCTCGGTATATATATAATTGCTCTACCGTAGTAGGCTCGCTCATAGGTGCTTGGCCATACTAGGCTCAGTATCTTGGCCATGCTGAGCTCGCTCATAGGTGCTCGGCCATAGTAGGCTCGGTATATAACTTACCATCTGATAAGAGGTTGCCCAATAGGGGTCTGCCCATCGATTATAGCTCGATGGTAATGAAAATACTTTTAATACAGTATATATGTAAATTCTCTGCCCTCTTGACTGGAAGAATTAAATACTCAACTGAATATGAAGTCCCGATAATGAGAATATTATAACTTACAAAACTAGGAAAATATACGCAATTTGTGAGACTAGCAAAATATACGTAAATTCCGGGATATGAATTTTTCTTTATGCCTCTTTATCAAACTTTTATAATGACGAGATATGCCAAAATGAAGGAAAAGCTTAGCCTTAACATACCTGTTCCAGGAATTATTCGAATGAAATGAAGCTTCTGCTTTAGTGAAATATGTTGAACGAGATTTGCTTGAATCCTTCGAAATCCTTGGAACGAAATTGTTCTGCTTTTCACGTCTTGGTGTAGTTAGCTTCCAACGTTTTTGAACAAATGGGTTTTCAATGTTTCAAACCAAGGCAGAAGTCCCTAATGTTGAAAAGAGATAAGACTTTCTAAGTCTTATCTTTGTTAACTTTTGGCTTGAAATCAAGGCTTTAACGTTTGAAGTCTTGCTTTTTATACATTCTTGGTTTCAAGTCTTATTCAAGACTTATGGATGAGGATTTATAAGTCTTACTTAAGACTTACCTTCAAGACACCTATACATGTATATTATGAATCATCCTCCCTAATTAGTATCATGTTGCCACGTGGGAGGGTGGTATAATTCTTAATTTTTATTCACTTATTAGTTAACTGGGTAGACATGTATGGTGGAGCTAAGACTCAGGTTAGGACAGTAGGAGGCAACTCCGAGCACTTTCGGTTGTTACGGGGTTACACCAAGGGTCTGTGTTCAACCCTTTCCTATTTGCCCTAGTGATGGATGCACAAACTCATCATATTCAAGGAGATGTGTCATGGTGCATGCTATTTGGTGATGACATAATTCTAATTGATGAGACACGAGGCGGCATCAACGAGAGGTTAGAGGTTTGGAGATAGGCCCTTGAGTATAAAGGCTTCAGGTTGAGCAGGACAAAGACGGAATACCTCGAGTGCAAATTTGGGGCCGAGCCGACGGAAGCGGGAGTGGAAGTGAGTCTTGACTCTCAAGTCATTTCTAAAAGGAGTAGTTTCAAGTACCTTGGGTCAGTTATTTAGGGGATCGGGGAGATCGACGAGGATGTCACACACCATATAGGGGTGGGGTGTATAAAATGGAGGTTAGCATCGGGAGTCCTGTGTGACAAGAAAGTGCCAACGCTACTAAAAGATAAGTTTTATAGGGTAGTGGTTAGGCCTGCCATGTTGTATGGGACCGAGTGTTAGCCGGTTAAGAACTCACACATCCAGAAGATGAAAGTAGCAGAGATGAGGATGTTGAGGTGGATGTGTGGGCATATAAGGATGGACAAGATTAGGAATGAAGATATTCGAGAGAAGGTGGGTGTGGCCCCTATGGAGGATAAGATGCGAGAATCAAGACTCGGATGGTTCGGGCACATTCAGAGGAGGAGCACTGAGGCACCGGTGAGGAGGTGTGAACGACTGGCTGTGGTGGTCACGGGGAGAGATAGAGGGAGACCTAGGAAGTATTGGGGAGAGGTGATCAGGCAGGACATGGCACGACTTAGGATTACTGAGGACATGGCCCTTGACAGGGAATTGTGGAGGTCGAGCATTAAGGTTGTAGGCTAGGGGAAGTTGTGAGTATTTCTACAACGCACTAGAGTGAGACTAGTGTGACGACCCAAAGGATCACCACCATAATTCTTCCTTGTTCTATGCTTCCAAGGCCTTGAAAATCTCGTTTTGCGTGTGTAGTTCGGGCACGTAGCTGGAAAGTTTTTATGTTAGAATATGTGAATTATGTGAAATATTTGATGGATTTTGATATTAATATGCATAATATTGACTTCGGTCAATATTTTGGGTAAACGGACAGGGACCTATGATTCGACGGTCCCTGAAGGTCCGTAGAAAAATATGGGACTTGGGCGTGTGCCCGGAATTAAATTCCGGGGTCCCAAGCCTGAGAAATGAATTTTTGTGTGAAATTGTTTTCTGAAATTAATTAAGGAAAATGAAGAAGAAAATTGATCGGAAAATTGTGATATTGGGCTCGTATTTTGGTTCCGACACCCGGTACGAGTCTTAAATATGTTTTAAGCACTATTTGTAAAGTGTGGCTAAAAACGGACGTCATATGACGTGTTTCGTACTTAAAATGGGGAATTTAAGTTTTATGAAAGTTGAGAGAAAATCATGTGTTTTGAGGCTTGATTCTATGTATATGATGTTATCTTGGCGATTTGATCGCACGAGTAAGTCTGTAAGATGTTTTAAGGTTGTGTGCATGTTTGGTTTGGAGCCCCGAGGGCAAGGGTGAGTTTCGAGTGGGGCCCAGGAGGTCTTAAACTTAAAAAAATACAGGTTCAAGTGTTGCAGGTCCGGCGCGGCCGCGGCCATTTCCGCACGGTCCACTCTGGCAGCCATGCGGCCGCGACACTTTTCTGTGCGGTCCGCGTGGTGGGGTTCAGAGAGGGGTAGCCAGGTCGACCAGCGCGGCCGCGCACCAAATCAGTGCGGTCCGCGCTGGGTGGGTTCAGAGGAAGCCCACTTCTTCCCTCCCTCGGTGCGGCCGCGGTGCATTTCTGTGCGATCCGCGCCAGCCCCCAGCAAAAATGTATAAATTCGGGATTTTCAGTCATTTTTCCACTTTTCAAAAACCCAAAACCTAAGAGCCGATTTTCCAAACAACCTTTCTTCTCCAAAATGATTGGTAAGTGATTTCTAACTTAATTTCTTTATTCCTTGACATCTTTTAACATGATTTCAAATTCAAATCAAAGATTTTCAAGGGTGAAATTGAGTGTTTTGGGTAGAACCTAGGTTTTCTACAAATGGAGAAGTTGGACCTCAATTTGGGGTCCGATTTCAAAACAAACTATATATTTGGATTCATGGGGGAATGGGTAACCGGGTTTTGGTCCGAACCTCGAGTTTCGACCACGTGGGACCGGGGGTATTTTTGACCTTTTGGGGAAAAACCTTGTAAAAATCTATTGTCATGCATTGGGAGTGATTCATTTAGTAATTATTAATGTGATTAAGTAACTTATGACTAGATTCAAGCAGATTGGTGGTGGAATCAAAAGGTAAAGCTATAATTGAGACTTGAGTGGTATTCAAGGCATCGAGGTAAGTGTTTGTTCTAACTTTGGCTTAAGGGAATAGGATTAGGATGTTATTTGCTACTTGCTAATGTGGAGTACGGTGTATAGGCATGGTGACGGTTATCTATGCACCGGAGTCTAGCATGACCGTGAGTCTTAATTGCTTTTAATTCGAATAATGTGACACAATCTCCTTGTTTACTTGATGAGTTTCATATAATATGAACGATTGAGGTAGAATTGTGATTGGTGTACTTTTGGAGCGTTAGCTCGAACATGAATGTGTTAGTTGAGGAAGAAGTGATTTAAAAAGAGAATGTGTTGTGAGTACTCCCTTGTCGGGATGTGTAGACTGATATATACTCTCCCTTGTCGGGATATTTTGGGTTGTTAGTTGTACCCTTGTCGGGTTAAAGGTATTGAGTTGTTATCCTCCCCTGAAGGGGTCTACTATATGAAGTCAGATATTATATACTATATCATGGGATCGTGTGGCACGCCGTCCACTTGGTTATTGTCCTCCGTTGCCGGTGACATATTGTGCACTGTGATAAAGATGAATTGGGATCGTATGGCACGCCGTCCACTTATATATGATATTATGGGATCGTGGGGCATGCCGTCCACTTATATATGATATTATGGGATCGTGTGGCACGCCGTCCACTTATATATGATATTATGGGATCGTGTGGCACGCCGTCCATTTATATATGATATTATGGGATCGTGTGGCACGCCGTCCACTTATATATGATATTATGGGATCGTGTGGCACGCCGTCCACTTATATATGATATTATGGGATCGTGTGGCACGCTGTACACTATATATATATATATATATATATATATATATATATATATATATATATATATTACGGAAACCGGAGTTTCTTCTGTTTATTTTCGATATTTCATGTTTTATCTGTTACTGCCCGATAGCATGTCCCCTCCCAACTTTACTTTGCATTATCTTGTTATTGTTTTCTTGCACTTGTTATATATATTTGTACAGGTTAATTGTGGTAGGTCCTGTCTAGCCTCGTCACTACTTCGTCGGGGTTAGGCCAGGCACTTACCAGCACATGGGGTCGGTTGTGCTGATGCTGCACTCTGTGCATTTTGGTGCACAAATCAGGGAGCAACTTTCGGACCGCAGCAGTAGGACTTTTGGGAGCTATCTTCAGTCCATGGACTCTCGAGGTAGCCTAGCTGGCGTTCGCAGGCCGAAGTCCCTTTCCATGTTTTTCGTTTGTTTATCTTGTATCAGACAAACATGATGTATTTTCCTTTCAGACATTGTTTTTAGCATTCTGTAGTAGTCCGTGAGCTAGTGACACCAAACTCTGGGTAGCATTTTGGTTCAAACTTCCGCACTTTTGGTTTTCAGTTGTTTTAAATTTAAAGTCTTTCGCTTAGATTTTGTCTGGCTTATTATTGTTGAAAGAAAGTAGGAAAGGTGTTTTAAACATTTGGCTTGCCTAGCTCACGACCCGGATTTCCTACCATCGGGTGTCGTGACAAATTGGTATCAGAGCACTAGGTTACTTAGGTCTCACAACTCACGGACAAGCTCAGTAGAGTCTGAGGAATCGGTACGGAGACGTCTGTATTTATCCCGCAGAGGCTACTGAGTTAGGAAAACTTCACTTTGTTCATTCTTGTCGTGCGATTCTGTTTCTCAAATATTGATTATCTTTCCATTCTGTTCTTTTGCAGATGGCGAGAACACGTGCTTCCTCTTCTACCGCGCAGTAGCCTGAGCCCCCAGCAGCAGCTCCTGTAGGGGCAGAGGGTGAGGCCGAGGCCGTGCCAGAGGCCGCGGCCGAGGCAGAGCTCAGCCCCGAGCAGCAGTCCCAGCGACGGAGCCTCAGGTCGATTTTGAGGAGGAGGTTCCGGCCCCAGCTGTTCTAGTGGGCCCAGCTCAGGTCCTAGAGGGTTTCATAGCCACTCCAGTGCTTCAGGACGCTTTGGTCCGACTGGTAGACTTTATGGAGGGCATTTCTAGAGCGGGTTTGCTTCCCGTAGCTCCAGCCACATCTCAGGCTGGGGGAGGAGTTCAGACTCCCGATACTCGTACTCCAGAGCCGGTAGCTCCTCAGGCTTAGGTTCCAGCAGTTCAGCCAGCCGTGGCAGTTCAGCCAGCTGTGGCAGCCCAACCAGGTATTGTAGCTCAGTCCAGTGATGGTGCGGCTATGTCCGCGGATGCTTTGTGGAGGCTTGATCGTTTCACCAAGCTCTTCACTACTACATTTAGTGGCACTCCCTCAGAGGATGCTCAGGATTTCATCTTCAGCTATCATGAGGTTCTACGGACTATGGGCATTATATAGACCAATGGGGTCGACTTCGCCACTTTTCGCCTGGCAGGATCTGCCAAGACTTAGTGGAGGGATTTCTGTTTAGCCAGGCCAGCAGAGTCGCCATCATTGGCCTGGGATCAGTTTTCAGAGTTATTTCTGGGGAAGTTTCTTCCAGTTACTCAGCGGGATGCTCTTCGCAGGTAGTTTGAGCGTCTCCAGCAGGGTCCTATGACGGTTACCCAGTATGAGACCCGGTTCATTGATCTCGCTCATCATGCCATTGTGATACTCCCCGCCGAGAGAGAGAGAGAGGGGGTGCGGAGGTTTGTCGATGGGTTGGTTCAGTCGATCCGTGTTCAGATGGCCATGAGTGCCGGGAGTGAGATTACATTTTAGGAGGCGGCAGATGGTGCCCGTGGGATAGAGCTGACACTTTCTCAGGGAGGTGGTCATGGGTCTGATAAGAGGCCCCGTCATTCGGGTAGATTCAGTGGTACCTCGTCTGGAGGTAGGGATTCTTATGGCATCCTTCGACGCCCTTTTAGTCAGCTCTCCAGGATTCTCATGGTACACCAGGTGGTCGTGGTTCTCAGCTGCAGTATTCTGACCAGCAGCTCTTCAGTTCACCATCAGCACCTATCAGTGCACCACCACTTCGTTATTCTCAGTAGCCAGGGGCTTGTTATACTTGCGGTGATGTGAGTCACATTGCCAGATATTGCCCTCGAGCTTCTATCAGCTCGCAGTAGCAGGGTCCTCGCCCGATGATTCAGGCACCAGTTGCCCCACAGCCTGCCCAGCCAGCTAGAGGCGAGGGTAGAGGACATAGAGATGGAGATAGAGGCCTTAGAGGTAGAGTTCAGACCGCTAGAGGTAGGGGTCAGCCAGCAGCAAATCGTCCCAGGGATATGATTCAGGGAGGTGGGGCCCAGCCCCGTTGTTATGCCTTGTCAGCCAGGCTAGAGGCTGAGTCATCAGATGTTGTGATTACAGGTACTATTCTGGTCTGTGATAGGGATGTTTCTGTGCTATTTGATCCCAGATCTACGTATTCATATGTGTTGTCCTATTTTGCACCCTATTTGGTTATGCCTAGTGAGGACTTGAGTATTCCTGTATACGTGTCTACACCAGTGGGGGATTTTATAGTGGTGGACCGGGTTCATCGTTCCTGTGTTGTGGTATTCAGGGGTTTTGAGACCCGTGTTGACTTGTTGCTCTTGGATATGGTGGATTTCGATGTCATATTAGAGATGGATTGGTTGTCCCCGTATCATGCGATCTTGGACTTCCATGCCAAGACCGTGACCTTGGCATTGCCAGATTTGCCCTGACTAGAGTGGAGAGGGACTCCTGGTCATTCTACTCGCAGCGTTATTTCTTATGTGAAGGCTCGACGCATGGTCGAGAAGGGGTGCCTAGCTTATCTGGCCTATGTTCGCGACTCCAGTGCTGAGGTCCCGTCTATTGATTCTGTTCCTATTGTTCGGGAGTTTCCCGAGGTCTTCCTTTCAGACCTGTTGGGCATGCCGCCCGACAGGGATATTGATTTTTGTATTGATATGGCTCCGGGCACTCAGCCCATTTCCATTCCACCGTATCGTATGGCGCCGCCAGAATTGAAAGAGTTAAAGGATCAGCTTCAGGATTTACTTGAGAAGGGTTTCATTTGACCCAGTTTTTCGCCTTGGGGCGCACCGGTGCTATTTGTGAAGAAAAAGGATGGTTCGATGAGGATGTGCATTGATTACCAACAATTGAACAAGGTGACGATTAAGAACAAGTACCCACTGCCGAGGATCGATGACTTATTCGACCAGCTTCAGGGTGCGAGGGTGTTTTCAAAGATAGATTTGAGATCTGGCTACCACCAGCTGAGGATTAGGGCGTCTGATGTCCCTAAGACAGCATTTCGCACTCGGTATGGGCACTGTGAGTTTTTGGTCATGTCATTCAGATTGACTAATGCCCCAGCAACGTTCATGGAGTTGATGAACCGAGTGTTCAGACCTTTTTTGGACTTGTTCGTGATAGTCTTCATTGACTATATTCTTATATACTCCCGCAGTCAGGAGGAGCATGAGCAGCACCTCAGAGCGGTTCTTCAAACCCTGAAGGATAGTCAGTTGTATGCTAAGTTCTCGAAGTGCGAGTTTTGGTTGAGTTCGGTCGCCTTCCTGGGTCATGTCGTATTAGCAGCAGGTATTCAGGTAGACCCGAAGAAGATAGAGGCAGTCAAGAACTGGCCTCGACCAGCTTCAACTACGGAGATTCGGAGTTTCCTGGGGTTAGCAGGTTACTATAGTCGGTTCGTGGAAGGGTTTTCATCCATTGCAGCCCCTATGACCAGATTGGCCCAGAAAGGTGCTCAGTTCAGATGGTCAGACGAGTGTGAGGCGAGCTTTCAGAGGCTCAAGACAGCTCTGACCACGACACCGGTGTTGGTTTTGTCCATAGGTTCAGGGCCCTATACAATCTATAGTGATGCATCTCGTATTGGACTTGGTGCAGTGTTGATGCAGGATGGAAAGGTCATTGCCTATGCTTCGAGGCAGTTGAAGGTTCATGAGAAGAACTATCTAGTGCATGATTTGGAGTTGGCAGCCATTGTTCACGCATTGAAGATTTGGAGACATTATCTGTATGGTGTGGCGTGTGAGGTGTTCACGGATCATAAGAGTCTTCAGTATTTGTTCAAGCAAAAGGAGTTGAATTTGAGGCAGAGGATGTGGTTGGAATTGTTGAAAGATTATGACATCACTATCTTATATCACCCGGGAAAGGCCAATGTGGTGGTCGATGCCTTGAGTAGGAAGTCAGCCAGTATGGGCAGTCTTGCTTATATTCTGGTCGGTGAGAGACTGCTTGCTTTGGACGTTTAGGCTTTGGTCAATCAGTTTATGAGGTTGGACATTTCTGAACCTAGTCGAGTATTAGCTTGCACGGTCGCTCGATCTTCGTTATTGGAGCGTATCCGTGATAGGTAGTTCAATGATACCCATTTGTGTGTCTTGAGGGACACGGTGCAGTGTGGAGGTGCCAAGAAAGTGACCTTAGATGATGATGGTGTATTGAGATTGCAGGGGCGAGTTTGTGTGCCCAATGTTGATGGGATTCGAGAGTTGATCTTAGCGGAGGCCCACAGTTCTCGGTATTCTATTCACCTGGGCGCCGCGAAGATGTATCAGGATTTGAGGCAGCACTATTTGTGGTGTAGAATGAAGAAGGACATTGTTACATATGTGGCTCGTTGTTTGAACTGTCAGCAGGTTAAGTACGAGCATCAGAGGCCCGGTAGTTTATTTCAGAGGATTGAGCTTCCCGAGTGGAAGTGGGAGAGGATTACTATGGATTTTGTTATTGGACTTCCGATGACTCGGAAGAAATTTGATGCAGTTTGGGTTATTGTTGATAGGCTGACCAAGTCAGCGCATTTTGTTCCTGTTGCAGCCACCTATTCGTCTGAAAGGTTCGCCGAGATTTATATCAGGGAGATTGTTCGCTTTCATGGGGTGCCGCTATGTATCATTTCAGATCGGGGTATGCAGTTTACCTCGCATTTATGGAGAATGATTCAGCGAGAGTTGGGCACCCAGGTTGAGTTGAGTACAACATTTCATCCCCAGACGGACGGTCAGTCGGAGAGGACTATTCAGATTCTTGAAGATATGCTCCGAGCCTGTGTTATTTTTGGAGGCTCGTGGGACCAGTTTTTGCCTTTAGCAGAGTTCGCCTACAACAACAACTACCAGTCCAGCATCCAGATGGCTCCATATGAGGCGTTGTATGGTAGGCGATGTCGGTCTCCAGTTGGATGGTTTGAGCCGGGAGAGGCTCGATTATTGGGTACTGATTTGGTTCAGGAGGCCTTGGACAATGTCAGGATTATTTAGGATAGACTTCGTACAGCTCAGTCCAGACAAAAGAGTTATGCAGACCGCAAGGTCAGAGATGTTGCTTTCATAGCTGGGGAGCGGGTATTGCTCCGTGTATCGCCTATGAAGGGCGTGATGAGATTTGGGAAGAAGGGCAAGCTCAGCCCTAGGTTCATCGGTCCATTTGAGATCCTTGATCATGTGGGAGAGGTGGCTTATAGACTTGCCTTGCCACCTAGCTTGTCAGTTGTGCATCCCGTGTTTCATGTATCTATGCTCCAGAAGTATCGTTGAGATCCGTCGCACGTGTTAGATTTCAGCACTGTCCAATTGGACAAGGATCTGTCATATGAGGAGGAGCCGGTGGCTATTCTAGACCGGCAGGTTCGACAGTTGAGGTCAAAGAGTTTTCCTTCGGTGCGTGTTCAGTGGAGAGGTCAGCCTCTTGAGGCATCGACCTGGGAGTCCGAGTCCAATATGCGAGGCTGTTATCCTCATTTATTTCCCTACTCAAGTACTTCTTTCTTTTGTCCGTTCGAGAATGAACGGTTGTTTTAGAGGTGGAGAATGTGACGACCCAAAGGGGTCATCACTGTAGTTCTTCCTTGTTCTGCGCTTCCGAGACCTTGAAAACCTCGCTTTTAGTTGCCTCGATTTGCGTGCGTAGTTCAGGCGCGTAGCCGGAAAGTTTTTATGTTAGAATATGTGAATTTTGTGAAACATTTGATGAATTTTGATATTAATATGCATAATATTGACTTTGGTCAACATTTTGGGTAAACAGACCCGGACCTGTGATTCGACGGTCTCGGAGGGTCCGTAGAAAAATATGGGACTTGGGCGTGTGCCCGGAAGTAAATTCTGAGGTCCCAAGCCCGAGAAATGAATTTTTGCGTGAAATTATTTTCTAAAATTAATTAAGGAAAATGAAGAAAAAAATTGATCGGAAAACTGTGGTATCGGGCTCGTATTTTGGTTCTGACGCCTGGTACGAGTCTTAAATATGTTTTAAGCACTATCTGTAAAGTTTGGCTAAAAACGGACGTCATATGACGTGTTTCGGACTTAAATGGGGAATTTGAGTTTTATGAAAGTTGAGAGAAAATCATGTGTTTTGAGGTTTGATTCTATGTATATGATGTTATCTTGGCGATTTGATCGCATGAGTAAGTCCGTAAGATGTTTTAAGGTTGTGTGCATGCTTGGTTTGGTGCCCCGAGGGCTTGGGTGAGTTTCGAGTGGGGTCCGGGAGGTCTTAAACTTAAAACAATGCAGGTTCAGGTGTTGTAGGTCTGGCGCGGTCGCGGCCATTTCTGTGTGGTCCGTGATGGCAGCCACGCGGCTGCGATACTTTTCTGTGCGGTCCATGTGGTGGGGTTCAGAGGGGGGTGGCTAAGCCGACCAGCGCGGTCCGCGCTGGGTGGGTTTAGAGAGAGCCCACTTCTTCCCTCCCTCGGCGCGGCCGCGGTACATTTTCGCGCGGTCCGCGCTGGCAGCCACGCGGCCGCGGTGCATTTCTACGCGGTCCGCGCCAGCCCCCAGCATATATATAAATTCGTGATTTTCAGTCATTTTTCCACTTTTCAAAAACCCAAAACCTAAGAGGCGATTTTCCAAACAACTTTACTTCTCCAAAACGATTGGTAAGTGATTTCTAACTTAATTTCTTTATTCCTTGACATCTTTTAAAATGATTTCAAATTCAAATCAAAGATTTTCATGGGTGAAATTGAGTGTTTTGGGTAGAACCTAGGTTTTCTACAAATGGAGAAGTTGGACCTCAATTTGGGGTCCGATTTCAAAACAAATCATATATTTGGATTCATGGGGGAATGGGTAACCAGGTTTTGGTCCGAACCTCGAGTTTCGACCACATGGGTCCGGGGGTATTTTTGACCTTTTAGGGAAAAACCATGTAAAAATCTATTGTCATGCATTGGAAGTGATTCATTTAGTAATTATTAAGGTGATTAAGTAACTTATGACTAGATTCGAGCGGATTGATGGTGGAATCAAAAGGTAAAGCTATAATTGAGACTTGAGTGGTATTCAAGGCATCGAGGTAAGTGTTTGTTCTAACTTTGGCTTGAGGGAATAGGATTAGGATGTTATTTGCTACTTGCTAATGTGGAGTACGGTGTATAGGCATGGTGACGGTTATCTATGCACCGGAGTCTAGCATGACCATGAGTCTTAATTACTTTTAATTCGAATAATGTGACACAATCTCCTTGTTTACTTGATGAGTTTCATATAATGTGAACGATTAAGGTAGAATTGTGATTGGTGTACTTTTGGAGCGTTAGCTCGAATATGAATGTGTTAGTGGAGGAAGAAGTGATTTAAAAAGAGAATGTGTTGTGAGTACTCCCTTGCCGGGATGTGTAGACTGATATATACTCTCCCTTGTCGGGATATTTTGGGTTGTTAGTTGTACCCTTGTCGGGTTAAAGGTATTGATTTGTTATCCTCCCCTGAAGGGGTCTACTATATGAAGTCAGATATTATATACTATATCATGGGATCGTGTGGCACGCCGTCCACTTGGTTATTGGCCTCCGTTGTCGGTGACATATTGTGCACTGTGATAAAGATGAATTGGGATCGTGTGGCACGCCGTCCACTTATATATGATATTATGGGATCGTGTGGCACGCCGTCCACTTATATATGATATTATGGGATCGTGTGGCACGCCTTCCACTTATATATGATATTATGGGATCGTGTGGCATATATATATATTATGAAAACCAGAGTTTCTTCTGTTTATTTCTGATATTTCATTTTTATCTGTTACTCCCCGATAGCATGTCCCCTCCCAGCTTTACTTTGTATTATCTTGTTATTGTTTTCTTGCACTTGTTATATATATATTTGTATAAGTTAATTGTGGTAGGTCCTGTCTAGCCTCGTCACTACTTCGCTGGGGTTAGGCCAGGCACTTACCAGCACATGGGGTCGGTTGTGCTGATGCTACACTCTATGCATTTTTGTGCACAGATCATGGAGCAGCTTTTGGACCGCTGCAGTAGGACTTTTGGGAGCTATCTTCAGTCCAGGGACTCTCGAGGTAGCCTAGCTGGCGTTCGCAGGCCGAAGTCCCTTTCCATGTTTTCGTTTGTTTATCTTGTATCAGACAAACATGATGTATTTTCCTTTCAGACATTGTTTGTAGCATTCTGTAGTAGTCTGTGAGCTAGTGACACCAAACCCTGGGTAGCATTTTGGTTCAAACTTCCGCACTTTTAGTTTTCAGTTGTTTTAAATTTAAAGTCTTCCGCTTAGATTTTGTCTCGCTTATTATATTGTTGAAAGAAAGCAGGAAAGGTGTTTTAAACATTTGGCTTGCCTAGATCCGATAGTAGGCACCATCACGACACCCGATGGTGGGAAATCCGGGTCATGAAATAAATACGTCTAATAATTTTAAAATAACACAAATTGTCTTAAAATCTTAAATACAAATTTTCGGAGGACGCTCAAGACAATAATTTATATGCTTCCTTAAACTGCCTGTGCCAAACTCTGAATAAAAATTTAAGACTTGACCACAGTTCTTGCACTTTACTTTCTGACCTTCTTCTTTTTCTTCTACCACCTCAAAGTGTTGCCAAACATATGAGCGCACTCTAGAAGTACGAGGCATGATTTAAATTGAATTGAGATTTGAGATTTGAGAATTGAGAATTTGAGATTGAGACTTGAAATCTTGAAAATTAAAGAATGAGAGAAATTGAGATTGAGAAATGAGAGTTGAGTGAAGAAATGAAGAAGATGGAGGTGTATTTATAGTTTTAGAGAAGGTTAATTTTGTAAATTAAAAAAGGGTTAAAAATTAAAAAATAAATAGGCTATTTGTGCAATATTTCCGTTAGCCAACGGACCAAAACATGGTCTGACTGTTGCCAACGATCTATGGAGCCCACCAATTTGAAAAAACAAATATAGCCGTTTGAACCGGGTCGGTTAGCCCTGTAAGAGGTACTATTCACTCTATCGGGTTCAACCGGTTCCGGTTACCCGTTTGGGCCAACTAAACCGAGCCAACCTCCCAAACCCTCCTACATAGCCCAGTCCAGCCCCCTATTACCGGTCCGGGCCGGTTCCGAGTTCTACTGGTCTGGGCTGGTCCGGAACCGATCCAACCCAGCCCGTTTAACACCTTTAGATATAAGTGAATGTACCACGAATGCGAATACTATTATTCTTTGTGTTTGGTTTTCCACATATAAGAAAGATTGGGGGGGGGGGATAGGAAGGTATTGAAACTTCAAAGTGTATAGTAGAAAACTATCTTTTCCATGATTATGATTTTATTCCCAAAATAAATATGCATGTTCCTATGTTGTGATCACTACATGAGAAAGCAAGATACAAGTGCCATATAGTTGGGTTATGAAATCATGAATATGATTGCTTCTTGATCAACATTGTTTATCGTAAAAATGATAATAACAATTAAATTTGATTTTGTGGTTTTAAAAATACGTGATCTATTTTTATGCTAGTTTTTAGGCAATGGATACTAAGTAAAAAATTGGAAAGCAAGATTATAGCTTGAAAACGATGTGATAGTCAAACCAAACGGCTGGAGATCTGGGCCTCGAGCTGGCGTAAATGGGGCCTAGAGGTCGAGTCCGATGGCCGGCTTAGGGCAATCGAGGGAGGATTAACAATTATGAGAGCTACGGTGGTGGCTCTTTATGATCAATGATAAGCAATAAATAAAGAATAATAAATAGAACACACTGAATATAATCAATAAATGGAAATAATGAGATTAAGAGAGTATGTTAGAGAGCAGAGAGGATGTTCTTGTGTATTTTGTATTAAGTATCTGATCCCCTACAAAATGATAAGGATCCCTTTTATATATCAGGGAGAATCTCAACATAGTACAAATGCATTTATTACAAATATATGGGGTTGGTACAACCATTTAATGCCTTGATTTGGGTCTGAACTAGCCCACTAGACTTTGTCAGTTCTAGTTACGTGCCTTGGGAACTCCCCACTTTTTCACCATAACTATCGGTCTATATTGCCCCGAGGTCGAGTGTCGATAGCCCTCAGGGGTGAATCTCGACCATAGTCTTGAACCTTTGAAACGTGCTTACGCGACATCGTAACGACGAAAAATTGGCCCTCCGATTTTAACGCATATAGATAGTTCCCACGTTTCTTAGAGTGAAAGTGATAAGAAACGGCTCTGACACCGATCTCCTCGAGCCTCTTGTGACGATGTCACGCGTATGACATCAGCTTTTGTGATAGCTGAGACATCCCATCGATGCATTTTTCCTAGGAACACTCATTACACCGCCAATTTATTTTTTCAAAGTATTAACGCCGCCGCCGATCCATTTCTCACAAATATTGATTGCGCCTGCCGATACGTTTTCCAAAGAGTATTGACTGCACTTGTCGATTGTGCTACCCTTTCTCTATAATTGGAAGCTTTCTTGAATCAAAATTTCGCTCAGTCATTCTTCACCAATTTTCAACTCCTTTCTTATCATCGCCCCCATACAATATTATTTCTCATGTTTAACGCCTGTGACCGTAGGGTCATGCGGCAGCATTTTCATCGGCTACGCAACGACTCTTTCTCAAAGCTGTCTTTCTCCGAGCGGGATTGCACTAACTTCTTCTTGTTGTTGTTGTTGCTACTCCTGTTGTCGTTGGCTCGAGGAAATGAGATAGGAGCGCTGATTTCTTCCGACTCAGGAAGATATTTGGACTCTACACTAATGTTACATCTCACATTTTCGTACGTTAAAATTTCGTTTTCAATTAACCGACGTAAACTCGGGGATGGGATCATCTTGACGTTAAGGTACTTACGCTATTTATAACAAGCGATAAATAAGTGTTATGAAGGATAAAGGGGTACACGGATTAAAGAAAATGAGTTTCGTTGAAAGTGGCCAATCCACGGTAATATAATATATAAAGTATATATGAAGTATTTTAAGAATAAATAGAATTTTAAGTAATTTATGGCAATTTTTAAATTATGCGGGTAATTGATTAATTAATAGGTAATAGGACATTACCCAGTTAACTAATAACAACAACAACAGCCCAGTATAATCTCACAAGTGGGGTCTGGGGAGGGTAATATGTACGCAGACCTTACCCCTACCCCGAGGGGCAGAGAGGTTGTTTCCAGGAGATGCTCGTCTCAACACAGCGACAAGAGACGATATATTAGTACTATCAATAGACGCATAATAAAATAACATAACATAACATAAAATAAAAATAACAACAATATAAGAAATATAGGAAGTACGAAAAAGATGGAAGATATAATAATATCCAGCAGATAAAGCCCTGCATCAGTAGCTGACCAGTAGCATCCCAAGACTAACTCCTAACTGGCTAGTTGTCACGACACCCGATGGTAGGAAATCCGGGTCGTGAGCTAGGCAAGCCAAATGTTTAAAACACCTTTCCTGCTTTCTTTCAACAATAATAAGCGAGACAAAATCTAAGCGGAAGACTTTAAATTTAAAACAATTGAAAACCAAAAGTGCGGAAGTTTGAACCAAAATGCTACCCAGAGTTTGGTGTCACAAGCTCACGAACTACTACAGAATGCTACAAACAATGTCTGAAAGGAAAATACATCATGTTTGTCTGATACAAGATAAACAAAGGAAAAACATGGAAAGGGACTTCGGCCTGCGAACGCCAGCTAGGCTACCTCGAGAGTCCCTGGACTGAAGATAGCTCCCAAAAGTCCTACTGCTGCGGTCCGAAAGCTGCTCCCTGATCTGTGCACAAAAATGCACAGAGTGCAGCATCAGCACAACCGACCTCATGTGCTGGTAAGTGTCTGGCCTAACCCCGGCGAAGTAGTGACGAGGCTAGATAGGACCTACCACAATTAACCTGTACAGATATATATAACAAGTGCAAGAAAACAATAACAAGATAATACAAAGTAAAGCTGGGAGGGGACATGCTATCGGGGAGTAACAGATAAAAAATGAAATATCGGAAATAAACAGAAAAAACTCTGGTTTCCATAATATATATATATATATATATATATATAGTGGACGGTGTGCCACACGATCCCATAATATCATATATAAGTGGATGACGTGCCACACGATCCCATAATATCATATATAAGTGGACGGCGTGCCACACAATCCCATAATATCATATATAAGTGGACGGCGTGCCACACGATCCCATAATATCATATATAAGTGGACGGCGTACCACACGATCCCATAATATCATATATAAGTGGACGGCGTGCCACACGATCCCATAATATCATATATAAGTGGACGGCGTGCCACACGATCCCATAATATCATATATAAGTGGACGGCGTGCCACACGATCCCATAATATCATATATAAGTGGACGGCGTGCCACACGATCCCATAATATCATATATAATATCTGACTTCATATAGTAGACCCCTTTAGGGGAGGATAACAACTCAATACCTTTAACCCGACAAGGGTACAGCTAACAGCCCAAAATATCCCGACAAGGGAGAGTATGTATCAGTCTACACATCCCGGCAAGGGAGTACTCACAACACATTCTCTTTTTAAATCACTTCTTCCTCAACTAACACATTCATGTTCGAGCTAACGCTCCAAAAGTGCACCAATCACAATTCTACCTCAATCGTTCACATTATATGAAACCCATCAAGTAAACAAGGAGATTGTGTCACATTTTTCGAATTAAAAGCAATTAAGACTCACGGTCATGCTAGACTTCGGTGCATATATAACCGTCACCATGCCTATACACCGTACTCCACATTAGCAAGTAGCAAATAACATCCTAATCTTATTCCCTCAAACCAAAGTTAGAACAAACACTCGATGCCTTGAACACCACTCAAGTCTCAATTATAGCTTTACCTTTTGATTCCACCACCAATCCGCTCGAATCTAGTCATAAGTTACTTAATCACATTAATAATTACTAAATGAATCACTTCCAATGCATGAAAATAGATTTTTACAAGGTTTTTCCCAAAAGGTCAAAAATACCCCCCGGACCCACGTGGTTGAAACTCGAGGTTCGGACCAAAACCCGGTTACCCATTCCCCCATGAATCCAAATATATGATTTGTTTTCAAATCGGACCCCAAATTGAGTTCCAACTTCTCCATTTGTAGAAAACCTAGGTTCTACCCAAAATACTCAATTTCACCCATGAAAATCTTTGATTTGAATTTGAAATCATGTTAAAAGATGTCAAGGAATAAAGAAATTAAGTTAGAAATCACTTACCAATCGTTTTGGAGAAGAAAAGTTGTTTGGAAAATCGCCTCTTAGGTTTTGGGTTTTTGAAAAGTGGAAAAATGACTGAAAATCCCGAATTTATATATATGCTGGGGGGTTGGCGCGGACCGCGCAGAAATACACCGCGGCCGCGTGGCTGCCAGCGCGGACCGCGCGGAAATGTACCATGGCCGCGCCGAGGGAGGGAATAAGTGGGCTCTCTCTGAACCCACCCAGCTCGGACCGCACTGATTTGGTGCGCGGCCGCGCTGGTCGGCCTGGCCACCCCCCTCTGAACCCCACCACGCGGACCGCATAGAAAAGTGTCGTGGTCGAGTGGCTGCCAGCGCGGACCGCACGGAAATGGCCGCGGCCGCGCCGGACCTGCAACACCTGAACCTGCATTTTTTTAAGTTTAAGACCTCCCGGGCCCCACTCGAAACTCACCCGAGCCCTCGGGGCTACAAACCAAACATGCACACAACCTTAAAACATCTTACAAACTTACTCGTGCGATCAAATCGCCAAGATAACATCATATACATAGAATCAAGCCTCAAAACACATGATTTTCTCTCAACTTTCATAAAACTCAAATTCCCCATTTTAAATCCGAAACACGTCATATGACGTCCGTTTTTAGCCAAACTTTACAGATAGTGCTTAAAACATATTTAAGACTCATATCGGGCGTCGGAACCAGAATACGAGCCCGATACCACAGTTTTCCGATCAATTTTCTTCTTCATTTTCCTTAATTAATTTCACACAAAAATTCATTTCTCGGGCTTGGTTTCTCGGAATTTACTTCCGGGCACACGCCCAAGTCCCATATTTTTCTACGGACCCTCCGAGACTGTCGAATCACAGGTCCGAGTCTGTTTACCCAAAATGTTGACCGAAGTCAATATTATGCATATTAATATCAAAATTCATCAATGTTTTCACAAAATTCACATATTCTAACATAAAAACTTTCCGGCTACGCGCCCGAACTCTGCACGCAAATCGAGGCAACTAAAAGCGAGGTTTTCAAGGTCTCGGAAGCGCAGAACAAGGAAGAACTACGGTGATGACCCCTTTGGGTCGTCACAATTTATGCTTAATGTTTTAGTTTGTTAGATTAATTTGAAGTATTTTTAATTTATTATGCATGAAAAATTTGTTTTACTATTTTTTGTTAATTTACTTTTGAAATGCAAACTTTAATTTTGAATTTTGAAATAAATGTAGCACTTGCAATTTATATTAATACTTTTGTATTAATATAACGTGTAATCTTTAAATTAATACAAAGTATTAATACAACTTATAATTGTTATACAAAATACAAAAAAAATAGACTAAACCCGGCCCGGCCCGGCCCGGCCCCCTCAACCCGTAACCCTTACGGTTCAATTTTTACCCGGATGAACCCGAACCTGTTAAACCCGTTAAGAACCAACCCGGAACCGGCCCGGACCGTAACCCGTACGGGTCCAAAAAATAGCGACTCGGTCCGGCCCGGCCCACCCATTTAACACCTTTACTTATATCTACGAATTCAATTGAACTTATAGATTTTCAGGCGGAGCATAAATTTAAGTGTCAAAATTATTAAAATTGTAAAAATAAAAAAAAAGAGTAGGTATGAACCTATAACCTTAAAATATGATGAGTTCAATACTAAAAACCTTAAACGTCGAACAAATAGAATTTTTATCCTAACTCTGTTTTTGTTCAATACCCTTAATAGGGTATTATCTTTATTCAATTCTCTTGGTATCCCACTAGGAGATTTAAACTTTTAGGACTATTCTACTACCTCCTGAACAATAGTTTATTACTAATATTATCATCAAGATATTTCAATATTATTTTTTTCTATAAGAATTAGGATTCCTCTCAAGATATTTTCTCAAGTACAGATTTGCTAGAGTTATTTAGGTATGTGTTTATTTGTTAGGTGACTGAATAAAGATATTAACCTACTAAGGGGTTATATGTCTCAATTCAATTTTTGGAATTGGAAATATAGGTAAAAATTACACAAGACGTCCTATTTGGTCGTTTTCATTTAACTTATACTTATTTTTTTTAAAAAGTTTTAATTTGTACCCACGTTTTAAATAATTCAACTTCCTTTTTCCTCATTCTTCTCCTCCTCAAAGTTATATCCGCCCTCAATCCGATAGGCCACTCCTTCCTATTTTTCACTCCATTGTTTATAGACAATGGAAAGTCATTTTAACGATATGGGTTTACTTTTTTGGAATTGCGTATACCCCTTTGTTCGAAGATAGGATACTTGGTTTTAAGAATTTTGAAATTATATTGATCGTATAATTTCTAAGATCTGCTGAAACTTTAGGGACGAAGGTCAGAAATTTTTGACAACTGACTGTTTGCTTGATTAAGTTGCATTATGAGTGTTCTGCATAACTTGTTTCTACACTGTTTGAAAACAAAGCTGTAGATTTCTACTGATAAATAGTTGTAGTGAAGTTTGTTAAATAGCTGGTGCTTTCAAAGTTCTTGTTTGAAGGCTGAAGTTCGAATCATATGGAAAGACAGTTAAAATTTCAACTCTAAAAAAGCTGAAGTTCGCCGGTTACAAACAAAAACTTCAGCCCCTTATGCTAAGTTACACGAAAAAGTGGGTACGCTTGTAATTTTTTTTGTAAAACGAGCACAAATTAAAACGTGACCCAAAAAGCGAGTATAGATGCAAATCACCCGAAATATAGGGAGTACTTTACTCCTTTAGTGGGCCTACACAAGGCAAATTCGAATTAAAACACCAATTGTAAGTTCCGGATACCAAATCTCTAAAACTTTTAAATTTAAAAAAAAAAATTAGCCAAAGGGAAGTCATATATATATATATATATATATATATCGGCTATCTTTTAGGATGGACTTCTATACAGTGTAAAAATCCCCAAAAACGAATTTGCTGATGTGGAGGCCAAGCAGCTTAACTTCTCTAATTTGTCTGCAAAAGAACAAATTAGTTAAGAAAAGATAGAAGAAATATAATCTTTAACTAATTATCTACTATTAATTCAAAGCAGCCGGAAGACAAAGATATTCAGCGGGCTTGGCAAGCATATCAAGATTTCCCCAAAATAAAAATAAAATTTTTAAAAACCAATTAAAAATTAGCTACGAGAAAGAATTTGGAACCATAATTAGCTAGTGTCTCTTGTTTCTTCATATATGATAGTGATAGTTATTATCAAAAAATTTCGAACAATTAGATCCACAAGAAATTGATAATCTTTAACGTTATCTCATGATGTTCAATGACTTATGTTTCTGCAAAATTTATTTTTTGATCAGTTAGAACCACAATAGTTGATTATGATTAACGTTATTTTATGTGGTTAGCTATAGGGGTGGATCTGGCTCATTAGTTGTGGGTTTGAATGAATCTGTAGCTTCAGCTCGAACAAAGTATGTCTATTTAAAAATCCACTAAAAAGTATAAATAAGTAATAGATTTTGAACCCAATAATTAAATGCGTTGTCATAGAATCTCAAACTCATAATGTTCAAATCTTGAATCCGTCTCTTAATGGCTAAATCCATATAATCAATTAATTCTTCACATTTAGTGTTGATTTAAGCACAAAGTCAATTTTTATTAGATTTTCTTTAGAGAAATATAATTTTTCAAATACTATATATATTCTGTTGTATAAAATTGGTATATGCACTTGCAATAGATATCCGAGTGTTTGATATATATCATGAGCCGGAAATAGATCGAATAATCTCTTTTAGAATTCAAGACTGCATAAATTTACGAGACATCCAACACTTTTTGTTTTACCATGCCGCTCAAAATGTTTTTTTTTTTTTTTTTTTGTTAAAAATCTAATGGCATGCTTTTCATATCTGCAAAAAAGAAAAAAAAAAAGAAGAAAAAAGAGCATTGAACACAATTATTTGATTTTATGGATTCAAAAATATCAGAGACGGATTCAAGTTTTGAACATTATGAGTTTGAGATTGAGATTTTGTCACAAGGTATTTGATTATTGGGTTCGAAATCTATTACTTAATTATTTATACTTTTTAGTAGGGATGGGTATCGGTCGGTTTGATTCACTTCTAAATGTTATCGATTCGACATATCGATAATTATTGAATTTATAAATATGCTAAATCGAACCGATAAGATATTCGTTATTGAGTATCAGTTAGTCAGCTATCGATCGTTATCGGTCCAGATACTGGTTTATCCAATTGGAATAAGAAATATTATAATTTTTATATTTTTATTATGAAAATCATGACCATACTATTAAGAAAAAAGGAACTAAAAAAGGATTAGATTCAACTTTAGAAAGTAAAAAAATAGAAAGTAAAATTTTTTTTGCATGTGAAAATCTCAATGAATAATCTCAATTCACAAAGTCAAAAAAGAAAAAGTTAGTCGGAGTAATTAATAAGATATTTGACAATCTAATCTTACTAACTATCGCAGTACGGATGAACATAGTTCACAAAAAAATAAAAAACTTAATCTTGTATATGCTAAAGGAAGCAATGCATCAAAAGAAACAAATAGAAAAACCAAAAATACGACCAATAATTCTTTAGAGTTTAAAACTAAAAAACTTAACTGAAGAATGAAGATAAGAAATTCAAAAAAGTTTAAAACTTTCCCTAAGGAATATGATATGAAGATGAAGAGTGACGGCTGAGAGAATGTGGCTTTATACACTTAGTGTGTAAAATTATAATTTTGATAAAGCTTATTGGGTTATGAGTTAAACCGTTAATAGAATTGAGCAAATCGATTGACCCGAACCAATAACTCAATAATCAAATAACATTAAATTATTATCAAATCATTCGTTCAATAACCCGATACCGATAACTCAATAGTATTTTTTCGATTTGGGTTATCGGTTTTACTTGATACACGCCCAGTCCTACATTTTAATGGATTTAAAAATACATATGTACATTGTTAGAGCCAAAACTACTAATCCATTTGAAACCACAAGTAATGAGCTAGATTATGACGACCCGGCCAGTCGTCTCATGAGTTACCGCTCCGTTTTCCCCATTTCTGCTTCTTATTTTTTTGTTTATCGGTTCTATGAGTGTTCGGGTTGGTTGTCTCGGGTTCGGAATGGCTTTGGTAAGGTTTGAGACACTTAGTCTCTTTTGAGGAAGCTTAAGTTGGAAAAGTCAACCGGATATTGACTTATGTGTTAGAGGGCTCAGATGTGAGTTCCGATGGTTCAGATAGCTTTGGGAGGTAATTTAGGACTTAGGAGCGAGATCGGAATGTGCTTTGGAGATCCGGAGTAGATTTAGGCTTGAATTGACGAAATTGGTATTTTGGCATTTTCCGGTTGATAGGCGAGATTTTGATATAGGGGTCGGAATGGAATTCCGAGAGTTGCAGTAGTTCTGTTGGGTCATTTGGGATGTGTGTGCAAATGTTTAGGTCATTCGGACGTGGTTTGGTATGCTTTTTGATCAAAAGCGTAATTCGAAAGATTTTGGAAATTTAGGCTTGAATCCGAAGTGTTTTGATTGATTCGATGCTGTTTGAGGTGTTTTGAAGATTGGTATAAGTTTGGAAGGCAGTATATGATGTGTTTGTGCTTTTGGTTGAGGTCTTGGGGGCCTCGGGGTGATTTCGGATGGTTGGCAGAAAGATTTGGAGTTGATTATGACAGCGGAAGTTTCTCATTGTTATCATAACCGCACTTGCGGTTAGGGCACCGCAGGTGCAGTCTCGTAAAAGCGAGATTTGAATCACATAAGCGGACAGGGCTTGGGAAGGCAGAAACCGCAGAAGCGGTTGAAGAACCGCACCTACGAAGGCGCAGGTGCGGGTTGGGCATCGCAGATGCGAAAGTGGAGGATTTAAGTGATGACCGCAAAAGCGGTCCATTAACCGCAAAAGCGGTACCGCAAAAGCGGTAGAAGGGGCCGCAGATTTGAAATGCATGTGCCAGAAGGTATAAATTATTTCCTTCGCAATTTTTGAGCTATTCCATCATTTCTAAGTCGATTTTTGGAGCTTTTTGGGCGATTTGAAGAAGGATTTCAAGGGGATTTCATTGAGGTAAGGATTTTGGACCTAAAACTCGTTTCTATGGTATTATTTCACGGATTAGAGTTGTAGTTAATGGAATTTAAGGGTTAAAATTGGGGAAACTAGGGCTTGGTATTGGAGACCTAGACTTGAGGATTTGAGGGGCCATTTGTGGTCGGATTTTGGGACTTTTGATATATATGAACTCGTAGGGAGATAAGGAATCTGTTGATGTAAAATTTATCGAATTTCGAGACGTGGGCCCGGGGGTCGAGTTTTGGTAATTTCGGGATTCATGCTATAAATTGATTATTTTCACTTGGGCTTCGTTCCCTTAGTATATTTTGACGTCATGATTCTGATTTTGGATAGATTTGATGCGAGTTGAGGCCGATTCGAGGGGCAAAGGCATCGCGGGCTAGAGTTTGGACTGGGTTGAGGTGAGTAATGATTTTAAATGTTGTCCTGAGGGTATGAAACCCCGGATTGCACATCGTGGTGCTATATTGAGGTGACGCACACGCTAGATGACGAGCGTGGGGTCGGGCACCATTGGGGATTGTGACTTAATCCATCCCGAATGACTGTTTTATCGCGTATTTGATTGAAAACTATTTTCTATCATCATGTTTTGGGATGAATGCCATATTTGGGCCTCCTACCAACTATTTGTAACCTTAGGGGATCTTTATTGATATTTCCTCACTGTTTTGACTTTATACTTGAACTCAGTCATATTATATTCTACTATTTCCATAACTCAGCTATGTTTACTCTACTTTAACACTTAAAATGATATTTTGTGGCTGATCATCATGTTTTACTGTTGCCCGAGTGACTTATGAGATTTTGACTAAGTAAGGCCGAAGGCCTATTGTTGTGAGGAAACACTGATGTTGATATGAGGCCGAGGGCCTGAGATTTGTACGCCACGAGGTGGCTTGTGATAGAGGCTGAGAGCCTATGTGATTATGCCACGAGATGGTTTGATATTGCGCATGGGCCGTAAGGGGCCCCTCCAGGAGTTTGCACACCCCCAGTGAGCGCGGGTACCCATTGTGACGTGAGATATAGCTCGAGGGGCTGGTATTGTTCCATGTGTTGCCCGAGGGGTTAATTCTGTGGTATTGTGCCCGAGGAGCGGTTCTTTATGTGTTTATCTTTCCTAATTGCCTATCATTTACTTGCTTAATTGTTAAAAGGTATTCCAAAGAAGTTTTAACTGAACTAAAGTAATTTTAGCTATTTTTCACTATTTCATTGCTTTTATTGGGGATTCAATTCTATATTCCTTCTTTCTTTGGTAAGCTCTATCTCTCTCATCAAAATCATACTCTCATTGTCAGCCCATTTGCAGTTTCAGCTCTTTTAATTTTTTAAACCCATTTTCGGTTTATAAGCTTTGTGGCGCTGAGATTAAACCGATGTTTTAGTTTTCACATTTAAGAAACTGTTACTACAAATTCTGAAAGTCCTTGCAATTACTGATGTTTTAGTTCCGTCAATTTTAATCGAAGATTTTCGTTTAATTTTTGAGAAATGGGTTTCTCACTATTTGTTCATCCTAGTATAAAGTAAGTGTATTCCATTTTTATTTACTGTTTCTTCATTTTCTAAGGTAGATTTCAGTTCAGATTCGTTAGGGTTTTGGGAGCTGCTCGTTTATTTACTGTTTCTAAGGTAGATTTCAATTCATTTTCTAAATTTGAGGATTCCCTTCCTGCTCTTAGCCAAAATAAATAAAGCAGGAGGATTCCCTTATATTCTCGTTTTCTTCTTCTCCTTTCCTGGTACATTTTATATTGTTGGGGCTATACCAGTGTAGCGGTGATAGCTCCTTCTGGTTTTTGGGTCGTGGTATTTTTTGTGTTTTCAGGAATTCTCGGAGTATTGGAGACAAGTTGGGCGCACGAGCACTGGCAAAGGAGAGCAACCTGGGCGAGTGTCAGCAAAGGGCGGTCGGAAGTGGTGCGTGAGCGTACAACTACATCGAGTACAGCAAATCAGCCACAGGTTTTGTTATCGATAGTTGGTACCTCCGGTTTTACCGTTTTCCTTTTGGTGTTAGCAAAATTATTGTTACTTTACTTAGCAATAGTTAAACCTTTCAACTAGGATACTAGTTACCACTTGTTTCCTTCTACTTTGTTTTGTGTACGTTGTGCACTAGCGAGTCTTCTCTAGATTGTTGTAGGTGTAGTGGCTGCAGTCTGGGATGATAGAATAAGGGCATGTCCTCGGGTGGGGCAGAGTGTAAGGCTAGGGTCAGGGGGTGGGTCGGGTAGCAGGGGAGGTAGAGGGGGCAAGGGAGCCTATAGGTTGAGAGTCGGGTCATGGAAAATAGGTTCACTAACGAGTAAATCCATAGAGTTGGCGAAAATCATGTTGTGAGCACGTGATTTTTGCTTTAACGAAAAACTACTCCAAAATAAATTAAAAAATAAAATAAATTTCTTTTACTGTGTAATTTTTGAATTTGCGTGGTGTCAAATACTTGTGTTATGTCTGTAAGTGTTTACATTGTCATAATAAAATGAAAAAATAAAATAAGATACATATTGCATGCATATAGGATTTAATTATGCATTTAAGAGATAATTTAAATAAAATCACAAAAATATGCATTGGTTTTATTTTAAATGTTTCACTGTGTGATTGATGTTTTTGTCTATGTGTTAAATAATTGTTATAGAGTAATTAATATATTTTTGTAAAGGTAAAATTGTTTTTAATTACAATTAGAATTTTGTATTAAAAAAAATATAATAATACATATACATAAAATTCGGACCTGGATTTAAATCCAGGCCCAACCAAATTAATCCCCTTCACAGCCCAATCCCAACAGCCCCATGCCCGGTCCAATTCAAACAAATCGAAACGACGACGTTTCATCACCCTTCATCAAGGGCCGTTGGATTCAATTCATCCAACGGCTGAGATCTCATCACCCTAACCCATGATCATTACCCGACCCACTGCCCCGGTTCAACCCGTCCTCCAACTTAAACCAAACGACATCGTTTGGTTAAGTGAGTAGATCTCAGCCATCCATTCTACTTGATCCAACGGACGATACCAGTCCACCCCACCCCTATATAAATCCCAAACCTTACCTCGGCCCCTAACCAAACACCCCCCCTTTCTACACTGCTCATCATCGTCCCAAACCCCCACTCCTAACCCTAGCCGCCCTAGGATTCCACCGCCTGAAACCCGGCGGCATCAACGCCGCCGGTCACCAACTTAACACCCTAGGACCTCCTGAACATCCCCTACACGAATCCGACCTTAGTTTCCTTCGAATCAGGCCCCAACCCTTCGAATCTTAAATCGAAGGTTGGCCTGAAAACCTGATCTAAACCAATCAGCCCCAAATTAACACCATGGCTTCCCCTAACAACCCTTGTTATGGATCTGAAGTTAGTTTAGTTCGAATCAGCTTTGAACTTCTCGAATCTTCTTTTGAAGATTCGGACCAAACAAGAACAAACTCAGATCCGTTTCAAATTAACACCAAATGACCCCTAGGCTACTCTCACCCTTGTATCATGTTTGGTTCCCTTCGAATCCGCCCTGAAATGTTCGGATTTAAGATCCGAGAACCTGAAACCCTAAAAAATACCAAACTTTTGGATTCCGTGCATATTAAATAAAGATTGAGGTTTAATCGACCTTAGTCGAAGTATTTTCAGTGGAAAATACTTCGACTAAGGTCAGTTTGATTTCAAACAAAAAAAAATCCGAAGTCCAAGTTGAGTTCGAGTTTGATTGAAGATTCAGAGGTATTTTCTATTTCTTTTTGTATTATTCTACATGTATTGTTGCCTGTTTTAATAGCTTTTTAATTTTTCATATTTGTTTTGATCAATTCTGTCATTTCTGTCTCCTACCTATCTACTTGATCCGAATGTGAATGGTTTCTGTTGGTTGTGACTAATTACAATGTGTGTAATCGACTCGATTAAGTTCGTCGATTAGTTATATTGTTAATCTTGTTTCTAAAAATGTTGACTGAAGCAACCTATTTCGGGTGGATTATTTTGTTGTAATTAGTCGTTTCTTATTTGATAATCAGTTTGATTAATATTCGTTAATTAAGTCATCTTTGTTCCTAGTTCAATAAAATTCATCAAATAAGTGTTATAATTTCTAAACATTAAAGTTCAGGGCAGTGTCAAAAAACTGACAATGCTCCTGCATTTGTTGCTCTTTGTTCAGTTGTTGAATTTCAGTTGAAATGTTCTGTTGAGTTGTGTGTATTGTTAATATGTCTGTATGCAAGTTCAGTGTTCAATCTAAATTTAGCTCTCCTTGTTTAGCATAATCTGTAAAGACAAAAGGTTTGTTTGATTCAGGGGTTGGTTATTTGCTGCTAAACATGTTAGTTCAGATAAATTTGTTAAGGTTTAGGCAGTTTGGTTTGGGGCTGTAATAACAGTAAAATTACAGGGCATTTCTGGGATAAAACAGTAAGGGTAATATGATATAATAGTGGGCTGATAATGTAATGTTAGTGACTATTAGTTAATGATACTAATGGGGAACAAGGGATAATGGAATGCTGGAAATCAGGAAAAAAGTTCACTTAATGGGATTTAAAGTAGTAAAAGCAGTTTTTAATGGAACTTTTGATTTTAAAAGAAGAAGGGGGTCCAAGAAGCACTTAAATTGCCTAGGACCAGCCCTGTATAAATACAGGAGCTGGACAGACAGTTGAAAGGAGGTTCTTTTCAGAAAATAAAGGCAGTTTTTCAGAGAAAGAGAGTTAGAGAAGATTTTAAGAAAGAAAAAGAAAAGGAGAAAGAAGAGATTTTTAGGATTAAGATTCTGAAAAAAAAAGGAAAAGAACTCAGATTTTGTTTAAAAAGGAAATAGAGGAAGAAAACAGAAAGAGAAATAGAAAAGAGAACATTCACACACACACACAATCTGAAACAGAAAAATCAGAAATAAGGAATCCACAACAGAAAGAAACTGAAATATGAAATGCATTCTTTCTGGAATCTGTCCGTTGTTTGCCTGTGTGAATGTTATTCAGAAAATCTGAAATTTCCTTAAGTCTCTGTCACTGTTCATCTGGGTCAACGGGTCTTGTTCAGGCTTGTTGTGTTATTGGTATATTCTACTGATTTTGTTATTGCTGCTACTGCTGAAATTTACTCCTCCTACCTTCATTTTCAGGTACATGTCTTTTAAATTTTATGTTGGAAAGAGATTCAACATGACAAATAAATAGAGTTTGAATTGTAATACTGTCTTCTACTCATTTGAGTTCTTTAGTTGAAAATTTCAGCTTTGGTTTCATGTTGGTTAACCAGTAGTGAGTTCGACTCGATGGCTACAAGTTAACTGTTTTATTTTTGAAATTCATATAAAATTTTGTAATAATGTTATTCATGTCAAATTTCATTAGTTTAGTTATCTATGAGTTGTGTAAATAGGAAGCCTGCAGAAAGTTGGCTTTATTTACATTTTTTTGCGGTATTGTTAGATAGGTATAGCATAATATGGAAATATCAAGGAAAATATGCTATCAGTTTATTTTGTTAGATAATTAATTGTTGTTTAAAGCTAGATGATGATTGATTGCAATTAGCTATCTTTTGGCATAACATTGGTTGTGTTCATAATCCACAGTTGAAAGACGAGTTAGTATAATCCATTATGTTTATGATGTCAAATATGGTAAGTAATATTGTATGCAATATTCATTTTATTTAGTCAATTAGACTTGTTCTCTTTCTTAATAATAAAAGGGTTTATGAACTTATACGATGTGAAAGTTAATGGTTGTAATAATTCATATAGATCTAGAATCAAATGGGTTTGATTATATATATAACTCAATCATAGGCATAATTAATTAAGTTAATTTCGCCTATTGGATCAAAACAAGTATATAAGAGTAAGATACAAATTGCAAAACTTTATATCAATGGTAATTAGAATAGAATTTGCACTAATTAATAATAATAAAAGTTCTTGAAAATATTCTTTCCTTTATAATTTATTTTCAGTTTTATATACAATTCATTCTTTAGCGTATATACGTTTTATAATTGTCAAAAATAGCATTAATCATATTTTTATCCTTTCATTGAGAGTTTGAATAGTCTTGGGATGAACATAATTAATACTCGGAAATTATAGTCAACGGGCAATATTCAAATTTGTGAATTTCTTTTAAAAGAATTTAAAGACACCCCTTGAGTATGAATTTCTCAGTATTTTCATATAAACAAACAATTTGTGGAAAAATCTCTAACATCATTGCAAATATTTTGCGCAATTAGGGATACGTTCGCGTACTCTGATTATATTTTTGAAAGCAAAAATTCGGATTATGCGTACGCGCAATTTCGAGAGAATATTTAATAAAAGGATTTTTTTAAAGGCGTTAAATTAATTTCATGAAAACTCGCGATGTGCGGTTCATTATTTAAGAAAAATAATTATTCTTGATTCAACACAATCTCGAAAAAATGTGCTCAATATATAACATGGACAATTTTATTGTGTACACGTACGCGTGGCACGATCCCCGGTAATTATAAAAAGTATATAATACGAATATACGTACGCGTAATTCGTCCATATAATTGTAAACAATAAGTAAAAAGCGGTAGTAAAATCATGCAATAAAAACGTATTTAGTAAAATCAAGATAATTAAGCCAATAATAAAAACAGTTAAGCGACCGTGCTAGAACCACGGAATTCGGAAATGCCTAACACCTTCTTCCGGATTAACAGAATTCCTTACTCAGGATTTCTGGTTCGCAGAATAATAAACAGAGTCATATTCTCCTCGATTCAGGGATTAAAATTGGTGACTTGGGACGCCTTAAAATTCCCAGGTGGCGACTCTTAAATAATTAAATAAATCCCGTTTCGACTGTCCTTCAATTGGAGAAAACTCCCTTGCACCCTCGCGGGGGCGAAAAAAGGAGGTGCGACAGCTCTGGCGACTCTGCTGGGGATAAAAGTTGTTACTATAACCCAGAACCATTGGTTCAGGGTTTAAAGAATTCGAGCTTAAAATATCTGTTTTTATTGGCTTTATTTACTATATAATTATCAACTGTTTATATGCTAATATGCTAAATGTTTTTACCGCTTTAATATTATTTGAATTGTGAATATATACAACTGCTGCGAAACCCCCTTCTTTCTGAGTCTTCTGAATTTATGGTGTACACGTGCGCGTGACCCACCTTTCTGTTAAAGTCATACCAAATAAGACGGAGTTGGGACAAGTAACTAGGCCGGGCAGACTTTCGTGCTCCCGGTACATTACCCCCGCTTCGGCTCAAACTGTCCGTTTGGGTAAGCCAGGTTTAGAACAATCAACCTAAGGTTTTACACTTAGAATAACTCAGCCATGTACCGGATCCCTAGTAGGAACGAATATTTGCATCATATGCATTTGGCCTTGGAGACTCAACACAGGGGTTGGGTCTGTCTAGGACAGGTGAACCAAAAATTAAAAGACCATCATGATGCATCCTACTTGTTATTTGTGCATTCATTCGCCTCGAACATGCTTGTTGACCAGCTTAAATAAAATCATGGTGAGAAGCAAGGAATAAAATGGGTTGCTTTAAAAATTTCGAAAAAATATAGTTTTAAATTTTTTTTTAAATAAAAGAAAAAATTTCGAAAATGATTTTTAGTATAAATTTTGACTTTATTAAAATTAAATTTCAGATACAAAATGAGCACTACACAAAGCCCCTCATCCACAAGTACGGAGGAATTTCTATGTCAGCTTCAAATGTGGTGGTATGATTTAGGCGAAGACGGTCAAAAATGGGTCGTCAAGCATTTGGGAAATCTCACGGACATTATGAAAGTTGAGCCTCGGGATGATCTGATTACGGCATTAGTAACTTTCTGGGATCCTGTTCACAATGTTTTTCGTTTCTCTGACTTCGAGCTTACTCCTACATTAGAGGAGATAGCTGGCTATGTTGGTTTTGACGGAAGTTTAAGAAATCAAAGCTTGATATTCACAAAGGCTCCTTCAATACATCGATTCTTCGGTCTTCTGAACATCAGCAGTCAAATCAGGAAAAGCAATGTCATCAATGGATGTTGTTCCTTCAATTTTTTGTATTCCAGGTTTGGAAAATCAGATGGGTTCGAAATTCATGAGAAAGGCCTTACTAATAAGCAAAACAAAGACACTTGGCAGATGCACCGTCGATTTGCTTTCATGGTGGCTTTTCTAGGAGTCATGGTCTTCCCAAATAAAGAGCGAACAATTGATATTCGCACCGCAAAAGTTGTGCAAATCCTCACCACTAAAGAAAATCACACCCTTGTCCCCATCATTCTATCAGATATTTATCGGGCTTTGACTTTATGCAAATCAGGAGCGAAAGTTTTCGAAGGATGCAAAATTTTGTTGCAAATGTGGGTGATTGAACATCTCCAACAACAGCCCAAGATCATACAGTATGGGTCGAACAAAGCTAATTGCATCGAGAGCTATGAGGAAAGAACAAAAGATTATCAAGCTCCAGAAGGGATAGAAGCATGGGTATCTCATCTAAAGGCTTTAACTGCAAATCAAATTGAATGGACTCTGGGATGGCTCCCGATGAGAGAAGTAATACATATGTCAACCTCAAATAGTTATCTACTACTATTGGGATTGAAGAAGCATTCAGCCGTATGCACCACTAAGAGTTTTAAGGCAACTAGGGAGATATCAAATAGTTCCTGATGAGGAAGATTTGAGTATGCAAGTAATCGAATTACACCCAGAAGCCACTATTCCCGAAGCTTTACTTCAGCAAATGTGAAATGGGTGCCGATACTTGAAAAGTGATACTCAAGTCCTAGACACTACCAAGGGTGAGATAAATCATGGATATGCAAGGTGGTTCGAAAAGCGGTCTCGCGTGGATGATGTACCAGAACCCGAGCTAAAAAGGCCAACAAAAAGACCCCATGTTCAAAACTTCAATGATAAAATCCAAGAGCGGTTGATCTGGGGAGAAAAAGAAAAAGGGTACAAAGCAACTATCCACGCCCTAAAAGAAAATCTAAGAAGCCTCAGTTTGGAGAAAGATTTGCAAGAACAAGAAGCCGAAGGCGAGAAAAAGAGTCTAGCTTGTGAGAATGAAAATCTTCATGCTCGATTCCAAAAAATGAAAAGAGTCTCTGAAACGCCAAGAAGGAGCTGGAAGGATCAAAAAACCATCGCCAATCTCTTTGAAAAAATGCAAGATTATGATTCCATTCTTGCGGAAAACAAAAGGGATTTGAGCAAAGCAAAAGAAAGGATCCAACAATTAAACAAAGAAGCCAGATCTAACAAGGAACGCCAAGATAGGCAATCCGAAAAAGACAAGGCTCAATTCAAGAAGGAAAAAGACTATTGGATGCGATCAGAAGACCAGCTTCGTGCACAACTAGAAGAGGCAAGAAGATGCAACAGAGAATATCAACAAGCAGACCTCGACAGGGAAAGATCGCAAGCAAGATTAGAGCAGGCCAGACTCCGAGCTCTATTAGAATCAGCTTTAGATCGTGAAAACCGTGTCAGAGATATAGCCACCACTCGTCAGCAGCAATTGCAAGACCAAGACCAACGTCTCCAAGGTTTCAGGGCACAAATCCACGACCTGGCAGTCTTCACATCTCAAAGTTATGTAAACTGCCAAGGAATGGATTATGAAAGGTTTACAGAGCATGCGCCCACTTTTGCTCGTCATCTAGCAATGGAGTTGGAAAGGATGTATCGTACGCTGGGAGGCCATCCAGGTCAAGCCCCACATTGAGCAGATAATCCAATATTAGAGAACAAAAGTGGAAAGTGGGGCATGTTGTGAGATGTTATGAATTGTATCTTTTATTTTTGATTTAAGTGTGTGAATTTCAAAGATATTTTCTTAAAATTTTCAAATATAATTCCATCTTTGTGTAATGAATAAAAATGATTGCCTTTGGTCCGAACTACGCAAGGTCTGATTCATGTTTGGCATGATACGTAGGCAATCTCTAAGATTCGACCACCACGATAAAGATATATATAGTAAATAAAAGCGAATGACAATTTTTCAATTTCAAGAAAGCTGGGACGACACAAACAACCGAGCGAATGCATAATAGAAAGGGATTATTTGTCTAGGAGCATTGCATCTCAACGTGTGATTATATATGTGTTAAACTCTCAAAACTAACAAGTTTGTCCATTTTCAGAATTCAACCAGTTAGTTTCTCTAAAGAGTATACTGGCATATTATCACTATCACACAAGATCAAAAGGACCAATACCCGAAAGTATGTCTATCCCAGATGTTGACACAGGTATGGAGATAGAAGAGATGGATGTCGGGAAAATGAAAGAAGAGATGTTTAAGCTCAAGCAGCAAATGGCTGAAATGTACCAAGCTTGGTCTACAGGACAGTTACCCCCATCTTACCCAAATAACCCCGCTTCATCAAAGATCCAAACTCAGGATAATATCACCACTAAATTATCCCCAAGTTTCCCCATTTATCAGCACTACCGAGGCACCACCTCTCAGACACCACAGTCTCCACCTCCAAAACCAGTTCCATACCTTCCTCCACCTATGACTCCTGTTTTCGTAGCACCTCCCTCTGCTACATTTCACAAATCTCCTAGTGAGCCTACATTTCAGGCCCAAGACAACCAATATTACCCCCCGGAGCCCACCTTCAAAGCCTCCGAAATCAATTCAACTGCTCCTCGGTTTGATCTCCCAACCGAAATTGACAAGCCAGCCAAAAATGCTGAACAAGAAGAGATGTTCAGGAAGGTCAAAAGTCTAGAACAATCGTTCCGAGACATGCGGGGATTAGGTGGGCAAGTCAGTGTAGCATACAAAGATTTATGCTTATTCCCTAATGTACAATTGCCATTCGGCTTCAAGATGCCCAAATTTGACCTATACAGCGGGCACGGCGACCCAGTAGCCCACTTAAGGGGTTTCTGTAGCAAGATGCGAGGAGCTGGGGGAAAGGATGAATTGTTGATGGCTTACTTCAGTCAAAGTCTAAGCGGACCAGCTTTGGAGTGGTATACACGCCAAGACCATGGAAGATGGTACACCTGGGATGACCTGGCACAGGCATTCGCATACCATTTCCAATACAATCTGGAAATTATCCCAGATCGATTATCTTTGACCAAATTTGAGAAGAAACACAATGAAAGTTTCAGAGAGTATGGTTTTTGGTGGAGAGAACAGGCAGCAAGAGTGGATCCTCCTATGAAGGAGAGCGAAATGGTAGATTACTTCCTCCAAGCCTTGGAACCAACTTACTATGCCCACTTGGTTTCAGCGGTTGGAAAATCATTCAACGAGGTAGTAAAGATGGGAGGTATGGTGGAAGAAGGCCTCAAAACAAATAAAATCATGAGCTATTCAGCAATTAAGGGAACTACTCAAGCTATTCAAGGCGGGGTAGGAGGAATCGGGAGAAAGAAAAGGGAGGAAACAGCAGTAGTTGATTCAGGAATTTGGCCGGGACCCAGAGGTTCACCACTTTACTATAATCAACAACGACCTCGCCAATCAGCTTACCACCATGATTCATCCCAACACTACTATCACCCTTCAGAGCCTCATTTTGCCATTAACCATGCTCAAGCATACAATCAGCCACCTGTTCACACCAATTGGCGTGCTCCTGCCACACCAAGTACTTACCCACGAGCCTATCCCGGACCAGGTTTCAGGCCTAGGCCAGCATTCAGGGGAGAAAGGGAACAGAAAAAGAAAACTTACACTCCATTGGGAGAGTCTTACACTAGTCTGTTCCACAGGTTGAGACAGCTAGACATGCTGAGACCAATACAATCCAAACTACCCAATCCTCCACCAAAGAATCTGGATTACACCATTAGCTGTGAATATTGCTCCGGTGCACCAGGCCATGATACGGAGAAATGTTGGCATTTGAAAAATGCAATACAAGAGCTGATTGATACTAACAAAATCGAGGTTCAAACCCCCGAAGCTCCAAATATCAATAGAAATCCAATGCCAGCCCATCAAGAGGCTAACATGATAGAAATCATACAAGCTGATGGGGAGACAAAGAAGCCGTCACAAACTGTCATGATGATCAAGTCTCATGAAACCAAGCCAGATAAGCAGTTAATGGAGGAGAAGCCGGTGTCTAAGCAGAACAAAAATGGTGATGAACCGTCTATGATAGTCGATGAGGGATCATCGAGCAAAGTTGCCGCAAAACAAGAAAGGCCGAAAGGTGATAGTACCAGGGGTTGCTAACAAACCCGTTGTATTCGTGGAAAGAGCACGTACAGATCGGGTTATTATTGCACCTGTAATTCAGCTGCCAATCATCAACAACAAAACCATCCCATGGAACTATGAACGGGTGACCGTAATGTACAAGGGCAAAGAAATCAAGGAAGAAGTGTGTGAGGTGCAAGGCTTGACTCGTTCGGGAAGATGTTTTACTCCCGAAGAATTGAGAAAAACTAAAAACAATCCAATGCCAACAAAGAAAGTTGTGACGGAAGAAGAGGCGGAGGAATTTTTAAGAAAAATGAAACTCCATGATTATTCTGTTGTGGATCAATTAAAGAAGACCCCTGCTCAAATTTCATTGTTGTCATTACTGATCCATTCAGAGGAACACCGTCTGGCGTTGATGAAAATCCTAAATGAAGCTCATGTTCCTGAAAAGATCTCTATAAATCATTTGGGCAAAATAGCCAACAGAATCTTTGAGACAAACAGAATTACATTTGCTGATGATGAATTACCTGTGGAAGGTACCGAGCACAACAGAGCTCTTTACCTCACCGTGAAATGTGAAAACTCCGTAGTAACCCGGGTATTGGTTGACAATGGGTCCAGTGCAAACATATGCCCTCTCTCCACTTTAAACAAATTAAAAATTAAAGAGGAGAGGATCCAGAAGAATAGTATCTGCGTACGAGGATTTGACGGTGGAAGCAGAGATTCATTTGGCGACATAGTGTTGGAACTAACTATAGGGCCAGTTGAATTCACAATGGAATTCCAAGTGTTGGACATATCTGTTTCTTACAACTTGTTATTGGGTCGACCATGGATCCATGCTGCTAAAGCAGTCCCGTCAACACTACATCAGGCTGTCAAGTTTGAATGGGATCATCAAGAAGTAGTCGTGTATGGAGAAGAAAGTTTAAATGCTCACAGCAGTACCATTGTACCAGTCGAGGGAACAGAAAATGACCAGGGACCATGGGTATACCAAGTGACAAACACAGTGTCGATAGAGAAAATTCCAGAAGGGAAATACCTTCCGAATCCAAGGATATCCTCTGCATCAGTCATGATAGCTTATGAAATGTTAAAGAATGGCTTTATACCCGGCAAAGGTCTGGGCTTATCTCTGCAAGGAATTGTACAACCAGTATCTCTCCCCGAGAACTGGGGAACATTCGGTTTAGGGTTCGTACCCACCGCCAACGACGTAATAAAGGCCAGGAGGTTGAAACACCAAGCATGGTTTCTTCCAAAACCAGTACCACATCTGTCAAAGTCTTTTGTCAAGACCGGCGCTAAAAACCACCCGATAACAACAATTCCTAAATCCCGGGTCAATCCTGAGGAGGAATTAATTGAAAGGTTCGAGAAATTGTTTAGTGATGTGAATATGTTGGAAAGCGGAGAAGGGTGTAGCAACGCAGAAGTTCAATTCGTTGGGCCAGAAACAAAGCTCAATAATTGGAAAGCCACTCCTCTCCCAATTCGAAAGGAGTCTTGGTAGTTTATTTTGATTTTCTTTCAGTTTGTTTGGGTTATTTCAAGGTTGTAATCCCAAAGTTTATCTTACAGTCGGTTTGAAGTGTGCAAAACCTTGTTATCTTTCATCATCCAATAAAAAGCAGTTTCCTTTTATTATCATTCCTAATAGCTTTCTTTTCTTTTTTCTTCTTTCTTGTACAGTTCCTTTTACGCTGGCTCTAGTGATATGGCATCATGAGGAATCCTCAGCCCAGTCTTAAAAATCAATCTGGTTCCGAAATATTAATTCAAGAAATATATTGTGATTATGAATCAGAATATGATGAAGATGAGGTTTTTGAAGAGATTAGTAAAGAGTTAATTCACTTTGAGGAAAAAATCAAACCTAACTTGAGTGATACCGAGGACGTCAATATAGGGGACACGAGTAATGTCCGGGAAACTAAAATAAGTGTCCATCTCGAACCAAAGATCCGAGAAGAGTTAATTAAAGCACTCATAGAATTCAAAGATGTTTTTGCATGGTCGTATGACGACATGCCGGGCTTGAGCACTGATTTAGTGGTCCACAAATTGCCCACCGATCCAACGGTGCCTCCTGTCAAGCAGAGGCTGAGAAAATTCAAGCCTGATATGAGTGTGAGAATTAAGGAAGAAATCACCAAACAATTGGAAGCAAAGGTCATTCGAGTCACTCGATATCCTGTCTGGTTGGCTAATGTCGTTCCTCTGCCAAAGAAAGATGGCAAAATTAGAGTATGCGTCGACTATCGCAATCTCAACAAAGCAAGTCCAAAGGATAACTTCCCATTACCCAATATCCATATTTTGATCGACAATTGTGCCAAGCATGATATAGGGTCTTTCGTGGATTGTTATGCCGGGTATCATCAAATTCTAATGGATTAAGAAGATGCAGAAAAGACGGCATTCATCACACCATGGGGAACTTATTGCTACCGGGTAATGCCATTCGGTCTAAAGAACGCCGGAGCAACCTATATGAGAGCAATGACCACAGTGTTTCATGATATGATACACAAGGAAATTGAGGTGTACGTGGATGATGTGATCATAAAATCAAAACATCAGGCCAACCACGTTGGGGATTTGAGGAAGTTCTTCTTAAGACTTCGCAGGTACAACCTCAAGCTTAACCCTGCCAAATGCGCATTTGGAGTTCCATCCGGAAAGTTGCTGGGATTCATAGTCAGTCGACGAGGCATCGAGCTAGATCCGTCGAAGATTAAAGCCATCCAAGAACTGCCACCTCCAAAAAACAAAACTGAAGTAATGAGTTTGTTGGGGAGGTTAAATTATATCAGCATGTTTATTGCTCAGCTCACAACAACCTGTGAGCCAATTTTCAAATTGTTAAAAAGGATGCTGCAGTCAAATGGACCGATGAGTGTCAAGAAGCGTTCGATAAAATAAAAGGGTACTTGTCAAGCCCACCCGTGTTGGTCCCGCCAGAGCCAGGAAGACCTTTGATTCTTTACTTGACGGTTTTGGAAAATTCATTTGGTTGTGTATTGGGGCAACATGACCTCACTGGCAGAAAAGAACAGGCCATCTACTACCTTAGCAAGAAGTTCACAGCTTATGAGGTTAAGTATACTCATCTGGAAAAGACATGTTGCGCCCTAACATGGGTAGCTCAAAAATTGAAACACTATTTGTCATCCTACACTACTTACCTCATTTCTCGGTTGGATCCATTGAAATACATTTTTCAAAAGCCTATGCCAACGGGAAGACTTGCAAAGTGGCAGATATTGCTCACGGAATTCGACATCATCTATGTGACTAGAACTGCAATGAAGGCTCAAGCACTGGCCGATCATTTAGCCGAAAACCCGGTCGATGAGGAATATGAGCCGTTGAAGACTTATTTTCCTGATGAAGAAACAATGCATATCGACGAGGTGGAACAAATTGAAAAACCTGGCTGGAAACTTTTCTTTGATGGAGCCGCCAACATGAAAGGAGTCGGAATAGGAGCTGTAATCATTTCTGAAACAGGGCATCACTATCCTGTTACGGCTCAATTGCGATTTTATTGCACCAATAATATGGCTGAATATGAAGCTTGCATTTTGGGGTTAAGGCTAGCTGCAGACATGGGTATCCGAGAAATCTTAGTCATGGGAGATTCAGATCTTTTGGTACATCAAATTCAAGGAGAATGGGAGACCCGAGACTTAAAGCTCATCCCATACCGGCAATGTCTACATGATCTTTGTCAGCGGTTTCAATCAGTGGAATTCCAACATATTCCAAGAATCCATAATGAGGTTGCCGATGCATTGGCTACCCTAGCATCAATGTTGCACCATCCGGACAAAGCTTATGTAGATCCAATACATATTCAAGTCCACGATCAGCACGCTTATTGCAATATGGTTGAAGAAGAATTTGATGGTGAACCATGGTTCCACGACATCAAGGAGTATATCAGAATGGGGATATATCCCGCACAAGCCACAGGAGATCAAAAGAGGACCATTAGGCGATTAGCAAATGGATTCTTCTTAAGCGGAGGAGTTTTGTATAAAAGAACACCAGATCTTGGATTATTAAGATGCATAGATGCCAGACAAGCTACAGCTGTCATGTCTGAAGTACATTCAGGAGTTTGCAGAAAGAGAAATAGAAAAGAGAACATTCACACACACACAATCTGAAACAGAAAAATCAGAAATAAGGAATCCACAACAGAAAGAAACTGAAATATGAAATGCATTCTTTCTGGAATCTGTCCGTTGTTTGCCTGTGAATGTTATTCAGAAAATCTGAAATTTCCTTAAGTCTCTGTCACTGTTCATCTGGGTCAACGGGTCTTGTTCAGGCTTGTTGTGTTATTGGTATATTCTACTGATTTTGTTATTGCTGCTACTGCTGAAATTTACTCCTCCTACCTTCATTTTCAGGTACATGTCTTTTAAATTTTATGTTGGAAAGAGATTCAACATGACAAATAAATAGAGTTTGAATTGTAATACTGTCTTCTACTCATTTGAGTTCTTTAGTTGAAAATTTCAGCTTTGGTTTCATGTTGGTTAACCAGTAGTGAGTTCGACTCGATGGCTACAAGTTAACTGTTTTATTTTTGAAATTCATATAAAACTTTGTAATAATGTTATTCATGTCAAATTTCATTAGTTTAGTTATCTATGAGTTGTGTAAATAGGAAGCCTGCAGAAAGTTGGCTTTATTTACATTTTTTTGCGGTATTGTTAGATAGGTATAGCATAATATGGAAATATCAAGGAAAATATGCTATCAGTTTATTTTGTTAGATAATTAATTGTTGTTTAAAGCTAGATGATGATTGATTGCAATTAGCTATCTTTTGGCATAACATTGGTTGTGTTCATAATCCACAGTTGAAAGACGAGTTAGTATAATCCATTATGTTTATGATGTCAAATATGGTAAGTAATATTGTATGCAATATTCATTTTATTTAGTCAATTAGACTTGTTCTCTTTCTTAATAATAAAAGGGTTTATGAACTTATACGATGTGAAAGTTAATGGTTGTAATAATTCATATAGATCTAGAATCAAATGGGTTTGATTATATATATAACTCAATCATAGGCATAATTAATTAAGTTAATTTCGCCTATTGGATCAAAACAAGTATATAAGAGTAAGATACAAATTGCAAAACTTTATATCAATGGTAATTAGAATAGAATTTGCACTAATTAATAATAATAAAAGTTCTTGAAAATATTCTTTCCTTTATAATTTATTTTCAGTTTTATATACAATTCATTCTTTAGCGTATATACGTTTTATAATTGTCAAAAATAGCATTAATCATATTTTTATCCTTTCATTGAGAGTTTGAATAGTCTTGGGATGAACATAATTAATACTCGGAAATTATAGTCAACGGGCAATATTCAAATTTGTGAATTTCTTTTAAAAGAATTTAAAGACACCCCTTGAGTATGAATTTCTCAGTATTTTCATATAAACAAACAATTTGTGGAAAAATCTCTAACATCATTGCAAATATTTTGCGCAATTAGGGATACGTTCGCGTACTCTGATTATATTTTTGAAAGCAAAAATTCGGATTATGCGTACGCGCAATTTCGAGCGAATATTTAATAAAAGGATTTTTTTTAAAGGCGTTAAATTAATTTCATGAAAACTCGCGATGTGCGGTTCATTATTTAAGAAAAATAATTATTCTTGATTCAACACAATCTCGAAAAAATGTGCTCAATATATAACATGGACAATTTTATTGTGTACACGTACGCGTGGCACGATCCCCGGTAATTATAAAAAGTATATAATACGAATATACGTACGCGTAATTCGTCCATATAATTGTAAACAATAAGTAAAAAGCGGTAGTAAAATCATGCAATAAAAACGTATTTAGTAAAATCAAGATAATTAAGCCAATAATAAAAACAGTTAAGCGACCGTGCTAGAACCACGGAATTCGGAAATGCCTAACACCTTCTTCCGGATTAACAGAATTCCTTACTCAGGATTTCTGGTTCGCAGAATAATAAACAGAGTCATATTCTCCTCGATTCAGGGATTAAAATTGGTGACTTGGGACGCCTTAAAATTCCCAGGTGGCGACTCTTAAATAATTAAATAAATCCCGTTTCGACTGTCCTTCAATTGGAGAAAACTCCCTTGCACCCTCGCGGGGGCGGAAAAAGGAGGTGCGACAGCTCTGGCGACTCTGCTGGGGATAAAAGTTGTTACTATAACCCAGAACCATTGGTTCAGGGTTTAAAGAATTCGAGCTTAAAATATCTGTTTTTATTGGCTTTATTTACTATATAATTATCAACTGTTTATATGCTAATATGCTAAATGTTTTTACCGCTTTAATATTATTTGAATTGTGAATATATACAACTGCTGCGAAACCCCCTTCTTTCTGAGTCTTCTGAATTTATGATGTACACGTGCGCGTGACCCACCTTTCTGTTAAAGTCATACCAAATAAGACGGAGTTGGGACAAGTAACTAGGCCCGGCAGACTTTCGTGCTCCCGGTACATTATCCCCGCTTCGGCTCAAACTGTCCGTTTGGGTAAGCCAGGTTTAGAACAATCAACCTAAGGTTTTACACTTAGAATAACTCAGTCATGTACCGGATCCCTAGTAGGAACGAATATTTGCATCATATGCATTTGGCCTTGGAGACTCAACACAGGGGTTGGGTCTGTCTAGGACAGGTGAACCAAAAATTAAAAGACCATCATGATGCATCCTACTTGTTATTTGTGCATTCATTCGCCTCGAACATGCTTGTTGACCAGCTTAAATAAAATCATGGTGAGAAGCAAGGAATAAAATGGGTTGCTTTAAAAATTTCGAAAAAATATAGTTTTAAATTTTTTTTTAAATAAAAGAAAAAATTTCGAAAATGATTTTTAGTATAAATTTTGACTTTATTAAAATTAAATTTCAGATACAAAATGAGCACTACACAAAGCCCCTCATCCACAAGTACGGAGGAATTTCTATGTCAGCTTCAAATGTGGTGGTATGATTTAGGCGAAGACGGTCAAAAATGGGTCGTCAAGCATTTGGGAAATCTCACGGACATTATGAAAGTTGAGCCTCGGGATGATCTGATTACGACATTAGTAACGTTCTGGGATCCTGTTCACAATGTTTTTCGTTTCTCTGACTTCGAGCTTACTCCTACATTAGAGGAGATAGCTGGCTATGTTGGTTTTGACGGAAGTTTAAGAAATCAAAGCTTGATATTCACAAAGGCTCCTTCAATACATCGATTCTTCGGTCTTCTGAACATCAGCAGTCAAATCAGGAAAAGCAATGTCATCAATGGATGTTGTTCCTTCAATTTTTTGTATTCCAGGTTTGGAAAATCAGATGGGTTCGAAATTCATGAGAAAGGCCTTACTAATAAGCAAAACAAAGACACTTGGCAGATGCACCGTCGATTTGCTTTCATGGTGGCTTTTCTAGGAGTCATGGTCTTCCCAAATAAAGAGCGAACAATTGATATTCGCACCGCAAAAGTTGTGCAAATCCTCACCACTAAAGAAAATCACACCCTTGTCCCCATCATTCTATCAGATATTTATCGGGCTTTGACTTTATGCAAATCAGGAGCGAAAGTTTTCGAAGGATGCAAAATTTTGTTGCAAATGTGGGTGATTGAACATCTCCAACAACAGCCCAAGATCATACAGTATGGGTCGAACAAAGCTAATTGCATCGAGAGCTATGAGGAAAGAACAAAAGATTATCAAGCTCCAGAAGGGATAGAAGCATGGGTATCTCATCTAAAGGCTTTAACTGCAAATCAAATTGAATGGACTCTGGGATGGCTCCCGATGAGAGAAGTAATACATATGTCAACCTCAAATAGTTATCTACTACTATTGGGATTGAGAAGCATTCAGCCGTATGCACCACTAAGAGTTTTAAGGCAACTAGGGAGATATCAAATAGTTCCTGATGAGGAAGATTTGAGTATGCAAGTAATCAAATTACACCCAGAAGCCACTATTCCCGAAGCTTTACTTCAGCAAATGTGGAATGGGTGTCGATACTTGAAAAGTGATACTCAAGTCCTAGACACTACCAAGGGTGAGATAAATCCTGGATATGCAAGGTGGTTCGAAAAGCGGTCTCGCGTGGATGATGTACCAGAACCCGAGCTAAAAAGGCCAACAAAAAGACCCCATGTTCAAAACTTCAATGATAAAATCCAAGAGCGGTTGATCTGGGGAGAAAAAGAAAAAGGGTACAAAGCAACTATCCACGCCCTAAAAGAAAATCTAAGAAGCCTCAGTTTGGAGAAAGATTTGCAAGAACAAGAAGCCGAAGGCGAGAAAAAGAGTCTAGCTTGTGAGAATGAAAATCTTCATGCTCGATTCCAAAAAATGAAAAGAGTCTCTGAAACGCCAAGAAGGAGCTGGAAGGATCAAAAAACCATCGCCAATCTCTTTGAAAAAATGCAAGATTATGATTCCATTCTTGCGGAAAACAAAAGGGATTTGAGCAAAGCAAAAGAAAGGATCCAACAATTAAACAAAGAAGCCAGATCTAACAAGGAACGCCAAGATAGGCAATCCGAAAAAGACAAGGCTCAATTCAAGAAGGAAAAAGACTATTGGATGCGATCAGAAGACCAGCTTCGTGCACAAATAGAAGAGGCAAGAAGATGCAACAGAGAATACCAACAAGCAGACCTCGACAGGGAAAGATCGCAAGCAAGATTAGAGCAGGCCAGACTCCGAGCTCTATTAGAATCAGCTTTAGATCGTGAAAACCGTGTCAGAGACATAGCCACCACTCGTCAGCAGCAATTGCAAGACCAAGACCAACGTCTCCAAGGTTTCAGGGCACAAATCCACGACTTGGCAGTCTTCACATCTCAAAGTTATGTAAACTGCCAAGGAATGGATTATGAAAGGTTTACAGAGCATGCGCCCACTTTTGCTCGTCATCTAGCAATGGAGTTGGAAAGGATGTATCGTACGCTGGGAGGCCATCCAGGTCAAGCCCCACATTGAGCAGATAATCCAATATTAGAGAACAAAAGTGGAAAGTGGGGCATGTTGTGAGATGTTATGAATTGTATCTTTTATTTTTGATTTAAGTGTGTGAATTTCAAAGCTATTTTCTTAAAATTTTCAAATATAATTCCATCTTTGTGTCATGAATAAAAATGATTGCCTTTGGTCCGAACTACGCAAGGTCTGATTCATGTTTGGCATGATACGTAGGCAATCTCTAAGATTCGACCACCACGATAAAGATATATATAGTAAATAAAAGCGAATGACAATTTTTCAATTTCAAGAAAGCTGGGACGACACAAACAACCGAGCGAATGCATAATAGAAAGGGATTATTTGTCTAGGAGCATTGCATCTCAACGTGTGATTATATATGTGTTAAACTCTCAAAACTAACAAGTTTGTCCATTTTCAGAATTCAACCAGTTAGTTTCTCTAAAGAGTATACTGGCATATTATCACTATCACACAAGATCAAAAGGACCAATACCCGAAAGTATGTCTATCCCAGATGTTGACACAGGTATGGAGATAGAAGAGATGGATGTCGGGAAAATGAAAGAAGAGATGTTTAAGCTCAAGCAGCAAATGGCTGAAATGTACCAAGCTTGGTCTACAGGACAGTTACCCCCATCTTACCCAAATAACCCTGCTCCATCAATGATCCAAACTCAGGATAATATCACCACTGAATTATCCCCAAGTTTCCCCATTTATCAGCACTACCGAGGCACCACCTCTCAGACACCACAGTCTCCACCTCCAAAACCAGTTCCGTACCTTCCTCCACCTATGACTCCTGTTTTCGTAGCACCTCCCCCTGCTACATTTCACAAATCTCCTAGTGAGCCTACATTTCAGGCCCAAGACAACCAATATTACCCCCCGGAGCCCACCTTCAAAGCCTCCGAAATCAATTCAACTGCTCCTCGGTTTGATCTCCCAACCGAAATTGACAAGCCAGCCAAAAATGCTGAACAAGAAGAGATGTTCAGGAAGGTCAAAAGTCTAGAACAATCGTTCCGAGACATGCGGGGATTAGGTGGGCAAGTCAGTGTAGCATACAAAGATTTATGCTTATTCCCTAATGTACAATTGCCATTCGGCTTCAAGATTCCCAAATTTGACCTATACAGCGGGCACGGCGACCCAGTAGCCCACTTAAGGGGTTTCTGTAGCAAGATGCGAGGAGCTGGGGGAAAGGATGAATTGTTGATAGCTTACTTCAGTCAAATTCTAAGCGGACCAGCTTTGGAGTGGTATACACGCCAAGACCATGGAAGATGGTACACCTGGGATGACATGGCACAGGCATTCGCATACCATTTCCAATACAATCTGGAAATTATCCCAGATCGATTATCTTTGACCAAATTTGAGAAGAAACACAATGAAAGTTTCAGAGAGTATGGTTTTTGGTGGAGAGAACAGGCAGCAAGAGTGGATCCTCCTATGAAGGAGAGCGAAATGGTAGATTATTTCCTCCAAGACTTGGAACCAACTTACTATGCCCACTTGGTTTCAGCGGTTGGAAAATCATTCAACGAGGTAGTAAAGATGGGAGGTATAGTGGAAGAAGGCCTCAAAACAAATAAAATCATGAGCTATTCAGCAATTAAGGCAACTACTCAAGCTATTCAAGGCGGGGTAGGAGGAATCGGGAGAAAGAAAAGGGAGGAAACAGCAGTAGTTGATTCAGGAATTTGGCCGGGACCCAGAGGTTCACCACTTTACTATAATCAACAACGACCTCGCCAATCAGCTTACCACCATGATTCATCCCAACACTACTATCACCCTTCAGAGCCTCATTTTGCCATTAACCATGCTCAAGCATACAATCAGCCACCTGTTCACACCAATTGGCGTGCTCCTGTCACACCAAATACTTACCCACGAGCCTATCCCGGACCAGGTTTCAGGCCTAGGCCAGCATTCAGGGGAGAAAGGGAACAGAAAAAGAAAACTTACACTCCATTGGGAGAGTCTTACACTAGTCTGTTCCACAGGTTGAGACAGCTAGACATGCTGAGACCAATACAATCCAAACTACCCAATCCTCCACCAAAGAATCTGGATTACACCATTAGCTGTGAATATTGCTCCGGTGCACCAGGCCATGATACGGAGAAATGTTGGCATTTGAAAAATGCAATACAAGAGCTGATTGATACTAACAAAATCGAGGTTCAAACCCCCGAAGCTCCAAATATCAATAGAAATCCAATGCCAGCCCATCAAGAGGCTAACATGATAGAAATCATACAAGCTGATGGGGAGACAAAGAAGCCGTCACAAACTGTCATGATGATCAAGTCTCATGAAACCAAGCCAGATAAGCAGTTAATGGAGGAGAAGCCGGTGTCTAAACAGAACAAAAATGGTGATGAACCGTCTATGATAGTTGACGAGGGGTCATCGAGCAAAGTTGCCGCAAAACAAGAGAGGCTGAAGGTGATAGTACCAGGGGTTGCTAACAAACCCGTTGTATTCGTGGAAGGAGCACGTACAGATCAGGTTATTATTGCACCTGTAATTCAGCTGCCAATCATCAACAACAAAACCATCCCATGGAACTATGAACGGATGACCGTAATGTACAAGGGCAAAGAAATCAAGGAAGAAGTGTGTGAGGTGCAAGGCTTGACTCGTTCGGGAAGATGTTTTACTCCCGAAGAGCTGAGAAAAACTAAAAACAATCCAATGCCAACAAAGAGAGCTGTGACGGAAGAAGAGGCGGAGGAGTTTTTAAGAAAAATGAAACTCCATGATTATTCTGTTGTGGATCAATTAAAGAAGACCCCCGCTCAAATTTCATTGTTGTCATTACTGATCCATTCAGAGGAACACCGTCTGGCGTTGATGAAAATCCTGAATGAAGCTCATGTTCCTGAAAAGATCTCTGTAAATCATTTGGGCAAAATAGCCAACAGAATCTTTGAGACAAACAGAATTACATTTGCTGATGATGAATTACCTGTGGAAGGTACCGAGCACAACAGAGCTCTTTACCTCACCGTGAAATGTGAAAACTCCGTAGTAACCCGGGTATTGGTTGACAATGGGTCCAGTGCAAACATATGCCCTCTCTCCACTTTAAACAAATTAAAAATTAAAGAGGAGAGGATCCAGAAGAATAGTATCTGCGTACGAGGATTTGATGGTGGAAGCAGAGATTCATTTGGCGACATAGTGTTGGAACTAGCTATAGGGCCAGTTGAATTCACAATGGAATTCCAAGTGTTGGACATATCTGTTTCTTACAACTTGTTATTGGGTCGACCATGGATCCATGCTGCTAAAGCAGTCCCGTCAACACTACATCAGGCTGTCAAGTTTGAATGGGATCATCAAGAAGTAGTCGTGTATGGAGAAGAAAGTTTAAATGCTCACAGCAGTACCATTGTACCAGTCGAGGGAACAGAAAATGACCAGGGACCATGGGTATACCAAGTGACAAACACAGTGTCGATAGAGAAAATTCCAGAAGGGAAATACCTTCCGAATCCAAGGATATCCTCTGCATCAGTCATGATAGCTTATGAAATGTTAAAGAATGGCTTTATACCCGGCAAAGGTCTGGGCTTATCTCTGCAAGGAATTGTACAACCAGTATCTCTCCCCGAGAACTGGGGAACATTCGGTTTAGGGTTCGTACCCACCGCCAACGACGTAATAAAGGACAGGAGGTTGAAACACCAAGCATGGTTTCTTCCAAAACCAGTACCACATCTGTCAAAGTGTTTTGTCAAGACCGGCGCTAAAAACCGCCCGATAACAACAATTCCTAAATCCCGGGTCAATCCTGAGGAGGAATTAATTGAAAGGTTCGAGAAATTGTTTAATGATGTGAATATGTTGGAAAGCGGAGAAGGGTGTAGCAACGCAGAAGTTCAATTCGTTGGGCCAGAAACAAAGCTCAATAATTGGAAAGTCACTCCTCTCCCAATTCGAAAGGAGTCTTGGTAGTTTATTTTGATTTTCTTTCAGTTTGTTTGGGTTATTTCAAGGTTGTAATCCCAAAGTTTATCTTACAGTCGGTTTGAAGTGTGCAAAACCTTGTTATCTTTCATCATCCAATAAAAAGCAGTTTCCTTTTATTATCATTCCTAATAGCTTTCTTTTCTTTTTTCTTCTTTCTTGTACAGTTCTTTTTACGCTGGCTCTAGTGATATGGCATGCATGAGGAATCCTCAGCCCAGTCTTAAAAATCAATCTGGTTCCGAAATATTAATTCAAGAAATATATTGTGATTATGAATCAGAATATGATGAAGATGAGGTTTTTGAAGAGATTAGTAAAGAGTTAATTCACTTTGAGGAAAAAATCAAACCTAACTTGAGTGATACCGAGGACGTCAATATAGGGGACACGAGTAATGTCCGGGAAACTAAAATAAGTGTCCATCTCGAACCAAAGATCCGAGAAGAGTTAATTAAAGCACTCATAGAATTCAAAGATGTTTTTGCATGGTCGTATGACGACATGCCGGGCTTGAGCACTGATTTAGTGGTCCACAAATTGCCCACCGATCCAACGGTGCCTCCTGTCAAGCAGAGGCTGAGAAAATTCAAGCCTGATATGAGTGTGAGAATTAAGGAAGAAATCACCAAACAATTGGAAGCAAAGGTCATTCGAGTCACTCGATATCCTGTTTGGTTAGCTAATGTCGTTCCTGTGCCAAAGAAAGATGGCAAAATTAGAGTATGCGTCGACTATCGCAATCTCAACAAAGCAAGTCCAAAGGATAATTTCCCATTACCCAATATCCATATTTTGATCGACAATTGTGCCAAGCATGATATAGGGTCTTTCGTGGATTGTTATGCCGGGTATCATCAAATTCTAATGGATGAAGAGGATGCAGAAAAGACGGCATTCATCACACCATGGGGAACTTATTGCTACCGGGTAATGCCATTCGGTCTAAAGAACGCCGGAGCAACCTATATGAGAGCAATGACCACAGTGTTTCATGATATGATACACAAGGAAATTGAGGTGTACGTGGATGATGTGATCATAAAATCAAAACATCAGGCCAACCACGTTGGGGATTTGAGGAAGTTCTTCTTAAGACTTCGCAGGTACAACCTCAAGCTTAACCCTGCCAAATGCGCATTTGGAGTTCCATCCGGAAAGTTGCTGGGATTCATAGTCAGTCGACGAGGCATCGAGCTAGATCCGTCAAAGATTAAAGCCATCCAAGAACTGCCACCTCCAAAAAACAAAACTGAAGTAATGAGTTTGTTGGGGAGGTTAAATTATATCAGCAGGTTTATTGCTCAGCTCACAACAACCTGTGAGCCAATTTTCAAATTGTTAAAAAAGGATGCTGCAGTCAAATGGACCGATGAGTGTCAAGAAGCGTTCGATAAAATAAAAGGGTACTTGTCAAACCCACCCGTGTTGGTCCCGCCAGAGCCAGGAAGACCTTTGATTCTTTACTTGACGGTTTTGGAAAATTCATTTGGTTGTGTATTGGGGCAACATGACCTCACTGGCAGAAAAGAACAGGCCATCTACTACCTTAGCAAGAAGTTCACAGCTTATGAGGTTAAGTATACTCATCTGGAAAAGACATGTTGCGCCCTAACATGGGTAGCTCAAAAATTGAAACACTATTTGTCATCCTACACTACTTACCTCATTTCTCGGTTGGATCCATTGAAATACATTTTTCAAAAGCCTATGCCAACGGGAAGACTTGCAAAGTGGCAGATATTGCTCACGGAATTCGACATCATCTATGTGACTAGAACTGCAATGAAGGCTCAAGCACTGGCCGATCATTTAGCCGAAAACCCGGTCGATGAGGAATATGAGCCGTTGAAGACTTATTTTCCTGATGAAGAAACAATGCATATCGACGAGGTGGAACAAATTGAAAAACCTGGCTGGAAACTTTTCTTTGATGGAGCCGCCAACATGAAAGGAGTCGGAATAGGAGCTGTAATCATTTCTGAAACAGGGCATCACTATCCTGTTACGGCTCAATTGCGATTTTATTGCACCAATAATATGGCTGAATATGAAGCTTGCATTTTGGGGTTAAGGCTAGCTGCAGACATGGGTATCCGAGAAATCTTAGTCATGGGAGATTCAGATCTTTTGGTACATCAAATTCAAGGAGAATGGGAGACCCGAGACTTGAAGCTCATCCCATACCGGCAATGTCTACATGATCTTTGTCAGCGGTTTCAATCAGTGGAATTCCAACATATTCCAAGAATCCATAATGAGGTTGCCGATGCATTGGCTACCCTAGCATCAATGTTGCACCATCCGGACAAAGCTTATGTAGATCCAATACATATTCAAGTCCACGATCAGCACGCTTATTGCAATATGGTTGAAGAAGAATTTGATGGTGAACCATGGTTCCACGACATCAAGGAGTATATCAGAATGGGGATATATCCCGCACAAGCCACAGGAGATCAAAAGAGGACCATTAGGCGATTAGCAAATGGATTCTTCTTAAGCGGAGGAGTTTTGTATAAAAGAACACCAGATCTTGGATTATTAAGATGCATAGATGCCAGACAAGCTACAACTGTCATGTCTGAAGTACATTCAGGAGTTTGCGGACCCCACATGAGTGGATATGTGTTGGCAAAGAAAATCCTCCGAGCTGGTTACTATTGGCTTACCATGGAGCGAGATTGTATCAGTTTTGTACGCAAGTGTCATCAATGCCAAATACACGGAGATTTGATTCATTCTCCTGTAATTCAGCTGCCAATCATCAACAACAAAACCATCCCATGGAACTATGAACGGGTGACCGTAATGTACAAGGGCAAATAAATCAAGGAAGAAGTGTGTGAGGTGCAAGGCTTGACTTGTTCGGGAAGATGTTTTACTCTCGAAGAATTGAGAAAAACTAAAAACAATCCAATGCCAACAAAGAAAGCTGTGACGGAAGAAGAGGCGGAGGAATTTTTAAGAAAAATGAAATTCCATGATTATTCTGTTGTGGATCAATTAAAGAAGACCCCCGATCAAATTTCATTGTTGTCATTACTGATCCATTCAGAGGAACACCGTCTGGCGTTGATGAAAATCCTGAATGAAGCTCATGTTCCTGAAAAGATCTCTATAAATCATTTGGGCAAAATAGCCAACAGAATCTTTGAGACAAACAGAATTACATTTGCTGATGATGAATTACCTGTGGAAGGTACCGAGCACAACAGAGCTCTTTACCTCACCGTGAAATGTGAAAACTCCGTAGTAACCCGGGTATTGGTTGACAATGGGTCCAGTGCAAACATATGCCCTCTCTCCACTTTAAACAAATTAAAAATTAAAGAGGAGAGGATCCAGAAGAATAGTATCTGCGTACGAGGATTTGACGGTGGAAGCAGAGATTCATTTGGCGACATAGTGTTGGAACTAACTATAGGGCCAGTTGAATTCACAATGGAATTCCAAGTGTTGGACATATCTGTTTCTTACAACTTGTTATTGGGTCGACCATGGATCCATGCTGCTAAAGCAGTCCCGTCAACACTACATCAGGCTGTCAAGTTTGAATGGGATCATCAAGAAGTAGTCGTGTATGGAGAAGAAAGTTTAAATGCTCACAGCAGTACATTGTACCAGTCGAGGGAACAGAAAATGACCAGGGACCATGGGTATACCAAGTGACAAACACAGTGTCGATAGAGAAAATTCCAGAAGGGAAATACCTTCCGAATCCAAGGATATCCTCTGCATCAGTCATGATAGCTTATGAAATGTTAAAGAATGGCTTTATACCCGGCAAAGGTCTGGGCTTATCTCTGCAAGGAATTGTACAACCAGTATCTCTCCCCGAGAACTGGGGAACATTCGGTTTAGGGTTCGTACCCACCGCCAACGACGTAATAAAGGCCAGGAGGTTGAAACACCAAGCATGGTTTCTTCCAAAACCAGTACCACATCTGTCAAAGTGTTTTGTCAAGACCGGCGCTAAAAACCGCCCGATAACAACAATTCCTAAATCCCGGGTCAATCCTGAGGAGGAATTAATTGAAAGGTTCGAGAAATTGTTTAGTGATGTGAATATGTTGGAAAGCGGAGAAGGGTGTAGCAACGCAGAAGTTCAATTCGTTGGGCCAGAAACAAAGCTCAATAATTGGAAAGCCACTCCTCTCCCAATTCGAAAGGAGTCTTGGTAGTTTATTTTGATTTTCTTTCAGTTTGTTTGGGTTATTTCAAGGTTGTAATCCCAAAGTTTATCTTACAGTCGGTTTGAAGTGTGCAAAACCTTGTTATCTTTCATCATCCAATAAAAAGCAGTTTCCTTTTATTATCATTCCTAATAGCTTTCTTTTCTTTTTTCTTCTTTCTTGTACAGTTCCTTTTACGCTGGCTCTAGTGATATGGCATGCATGAGGAATCCTCAGCCCAGTCTTAAAAATCAATCTGGTTCCGAAATATTAATTCAAGAAATATATTGTGATTATGAATCAGAATATGATGAAGATGAGGTTTTTGAAGAGATTAGTAAAGAGTTAATTCACTTTGAGGAAAAAATCAAACCTAACTTGAGTGATACCGAGGACGTCAATATAGGGGACACGAGTAATGTCCGGGAAACTAAAATAAGTGTCCATCTCGAACCAAAGATCCGAGAAGAGTTAATTAAAGCACTCATAGAATTCAAAGATGTTTTTGCATGGTCGTATGACGACATGCCGGGCTTGAGCACTGATTTAGTGGTCCACAAATTGCCCACCGATCCAACGGTGCCTCCTGTCAAGCAGAGGCTGAGAAAATTCAAGCCTGATATGAGTGTGAGAATTAAGGAAGAAATCACCAAACAATTGGAAGCAAAGGTCATTCGAGTCACTCGATATCCTGTTTGGTTGGCTAATGTCGTTCCTGTGCCAAAGAAAGATGGCAAAATTAGAGTATGCGTCGACTATCGCAATCTCAACAAAGCAAGTCCAAAGGATAACTTCCCATTACCCAATATCCATATTTTGATCGACAATTGTGCCAAGCATGATATAGGGTCTTTCGTGGATTGTTATGCCGGGTATCATCAAATTCTAATGGATGAAGAGGATGCAGAAAAGACGACATTCATCACACCATGGGGAACTTATTGCTACCGGGTAATGCCATTCGGTCTAAAGAACGCCGGAGCAACCTATATGAGAGCAATGACCACAGTGTTTCATGATATGATACACAAGGAAATTGAGGTGTACGTGGATGATGTGATCATAAAATCAAAACATCAGGCCAACCACGTTGGGGATTTGAGGAAGTTCTTCTTAAGACTTCGCAGGTACAACCTCAAGCTTAACCCTGCCAAATGCGCATTTGGAGTTCCATCCGGAAAGTTGCTGGGATTCATAGTCAGTCGACGAGGCATCGAGCTAGATCCGTCAAAGATTAAAGCCATCCAAGAACTGCCACCTCCAAAAAACAAAACTGAAGTAATGAGTTTGTTGGGGAGGTTAAATTATATCAGCAGGTTTATTGCTCAGCTCACAACAACCTGTGAGCCAATTTTCAAATTGTTAAAAAAGGATGCTGCAGTCAAATGGACCGATGAGTGTCAAGAAGCGTTCGATAAAATAAAAGGGTACTTGTCAAACCCACCCGTGTTGGTCCCGCCAGAGCCAGGAAGACCTTTGATTCTTTACTTGACGGTTTTGGAAAATTCATTTGGTTGTGTATTGGGGCAACATGACCTCACTGGCAGAAAAGAACAGGCCATCTACTACCTTAGCAAGAAGTTCACAGCTTATGAGGTTAAGTATACTCATCTGGAAAAGACATGTTGCGCCCTAACATGGGTAGCTCAAAAATTGAAACACTATTTGTCATCCTACACTACTTACCTCATTTCTCGGTTGGATCCCTTGAAATACATTTTTCAAAAGCCTATGCCAACGGGAAGACTTGCAAAGTGGCAGATATTGCTCACGGAATTCGACATCATCTATGTGACTAGAACTGCAATGAAGGCTCAAGCACTGGCCGATCATTTAGCCGAAAACCCGGTCGATGAGGAATATGAGCCGTTGAAGACTTATTTTCCTGATGAAGAAACAATGCATATCGACGAGGTGGAACAAATTGAAAAACCTGGCTGGAAACTTTTCTTTGATGGAGCCGCCAACATGAAAGGAGTCGGAATAGGAGCTGTAATCATTTCTGAAACAGGGCATCACTATCCTGTTACGGCTCAATTGCGATTTTATTGCACCAATAATATGGCTGAATATGAAGCTTGCATTTTGGGGTTAAGGCTAGCTGCAGACATGGGTATCCGAGAAATCTTAGTCATGGGAGATTCGGATCTTTTGGTACATCAAATTCAAGGAGAATGGGAGACCCGAGACTTAAAGCTCATCCCATACCGGCAATGTCTACATGATCTTTGTCAGCGGTTTCAATCAGTGGAATTCCAACATATTCCAAGAATCCATAATGAGGTTGCCGATGCATTGGCTACCCTAGCATCAATGTTGCACCATCCGGACAAAGCTTATGTAGATCCAATACATATTCAAGTCCACGATCAGCACGCTTATTGCAATATGGTTGAAGAAGAATTTGATGGTGAACCATGGTTCCACGACATCAAGGAGTATATCAGAATGGGGATATATCCCGCACAAGCCACAGGAGATCAAAAGAGGACCATTAGGCGATTAGCAAATGGTTTCTTCTTGAGCGGAGGAGTGTTGTATAAAAGAACACCAGATCTTGGATTATTAAGATGCATAGATGCCAGACAAGCTACAACTGTCATGTCTGAAGTACATTCAGGAGTTTGCGGACCCCACATGAGTGGATATGTATTGGCAAAGAAAATCCTTCGAGCCGGTTACTATTGGCTTACCATGGAGCGAGATTGTATCAGTTTTGTACGCAAGTATCATCAATGCCAAATACACAGAGATTTGATTCATTCTCCACCATCCGAGTTGCACACAATGTCGGCACCATGGCCATTTGTTGCTTGGGGCATGGATGTGATTGGACCAATTGAGCCGGCAGCATCCAATGGACACAGATTCATTCTGGTAGCTATTGATTATTTTACCAAATGGGTTGAGGCCAAGACATTCAAATCAGTAACCAAGAAAGCTGTGGTCGATTTTGTCCACTCAAATATCATATGTCGATTCGGAATCCCGAAGGTGATCATCACAGATAACGGTGCTAATCTCAACAGCAACTTAATGAAAGAAGTATGTCAACAGTTTAAGATTACACATCGTAACTCTACCCCATATCGGCCCAAGGCGAATGGAGCAGTAGAAGCAGCCAACAAAAACATAAAGAAGATACTTCGGAAAATGGTAGAAGGTTCAAAACAATGGCATGAAAAATTACCATTTGCATTATTGGGATACCGCACTACTGTTCGCACTTCAGTAGGAGCCACTCCTTATTTGTTGGTATATGGCACCGAAGCAGTAATTCCTGCAGAAATTGAGATTCCTTCCCTTCGGATCATCGCCGAAGCAAAGATTGATGATGATGAATGGGTCAAAACCCGTCTGGAACAGTTGAACTTGATTGACGAAAAATGATTGACCGCAGTATGCCATGGTCAATTATATCAAAGAAGAATAGAAAGAGCATACAACAAAAAGGTGCGTCCCCGAAAGTTTGAAGTGGGTCAGCATGTGCTGAAGCGTATTCTTCCACATCAGGTTGAAGCAAGAGGCAAATTTGCCCCGAATTGGCAAGGACCATTCATTGTGACCAGAGTATTATCAAATGGTGCACTATGCTTAACAGACATTGAAGGCAAATGCATAGATATGGCGATCAATTCTGACGCAGTAAAGAGATATTATGCATAACTTTTTGAGGTGTTTATATTTAGCATTATTTCGAAGATTGGAATGACAAAGGCAATTTATTCTGCTATCCAAACACTATACCATTTGCTTCCCCTTTGAGCCATACTTGTTTCTTTCCTACCCTCTCTTGGAATCAATAAAAATCAAGTATTATTAAAAAAAAAATCATCATTATTATGGGGTGAACTACGTTTGACCTGATTCCTCAAAGAAGGATACGTAGGCGCTTCACGGCTCGGTCATAGGGTGCACAATATACATAAAATGTGCACAAAAAGAAACATTAAGCGACCCCAATCAAGGAAATGGGGCAAGAATTGTATTAGGAAATAGGAAAAGATTCCAAGAGTTGTAATTTCAAACACATACCAAAATTGTTTAAGCTTTTCCATTTCTAACCCCATACCAAAAAGACCTTTCGATCAATCTTAGAAAAATGCTAATGGTTCATAACATTCTGGTACAAACAAGAAAAGAAAGTAAAAACGAGAGAGTCTTATAGGTGAAAACCCAAACGGGCACCATAAGGTGACAGAAGTTGAGAGAAAAAGTAAAAATGAGAGAGTCTTATTGGTGAAAACCTTTGTAGGCACCATAAGGCGAAAAGGAAATGAGAAATGAACAAATGAGGAAGGTTTATCAGTAAAAACTCTTTGAGATGTTACAAGACCAACAGGCTTGTGAAATGAAAAATGAAGTTAGATCACGGAAATTTTGGGGGAAAACAAAAATAAGACAATTGAGAGGAGATTGATTAAAAGACTAGGTTGATTAATCCAAAATGCATGCCCTGATCATTGGTGCCAGTAACTCCAATCAGATAAGTTTTTATTCTTTCTCAAACAGTCATCCAAAATTGGATTTTTCTTTTTATAATTGTCGAAATCAACGTATTTCGTCACTAATAATCTTACTTTTCTAAAAGCTTTGAGATAAGTTTTATTCCAAACAAACAAGAAGGAATGTCAAGGTATGCTACCAAGATTCAAGGTTACGAAATACAACCACGAAAGGTGGGAGATAAAAGATATGGGTATAAGAAGGGTGAAATCAAAAGTGGATCAGCAAAGTCAGAAGGGACATATGATTACAGTTAAAAAGGTTTTGAAGGAAAACATACAGAGGGAAATCCTATAGTCGAGAATCAATTACAAATACAAAACAGTCTTTTCAACCATTCTAAAGCAACAAAAGAGAAACGAAGAGAAGCATCACCATCGGCAAGAATACCCCAGTCAACCACCCTGCTTTAAACTAACGAAGTTTTCTTTGATTTAAAACAGGGGCAAATACAATATTTGTGTCAGGAAATACCTGAAGAAGAGAATTGAAGAAGTCAGGCGTCCACCTGGAGAATGAGGATGAGAAAAGAAGAAGTCAGGCGTCCACCTGGAGAATGAGGATAAAGAATTGAAGAAGTCAGGCGTCCACCTGGAGAATGAGGACAAAGAATTAAAGAAGAAGTCAGGCGTCCACCTGGAGAATGAGGATGAAAATAAAAGAAGTCAGGCGTCCACCTGGAGAATAAGGATGAAGAATTAAAGAAATCAGGCGTCCACCTGGAGAATGAGGATGAGAATAAAAGAAGTCAGGCGTCCACCTGGAGAATGAGGATGAGAAAAGAAGAAGTCAGGCGTCCACCTGGAGAATGAGGATAAAGAATTGAAGAAGTCAGGCGTCCACCTGGAGAATGAGGACAAAGAATTAAAGAAGAAGTCAGGCGTCCACCTGGAGAATGAGGATGAGAATAAAAGAAGTCAGGCGTCCACCTGGAGAATAAGGATGAAGAATTAAAGAAATCAGGCGTCCACCTGGAGAATGAGGATGAGAATAAAAGAAGTCAGGTGTCCACCTGGAGAATGAGGATGAAGAATTGAAGAAGTCAGGCGTCCACCTGGAGAATGAGGATAAAGAATTGAAGAAGTCAGGCGTCCACCTGGAGAATGAGGACAAAGAATTAAAGAAGAAGTCAGGCGTCCACCTGGAGAATGAGGATGAGAATAAAAGAAGTCAGGCGTCCACCTGGAGAATAAGGATGAATAATTAAAGAAATCAGGCGTCCACCTGGAGAATAAGGATGAAGAATAAAAGAAGTCAAGCGTCCACCTGGAGAATGAGGATGAAGAATTAAAGAAATCAGGCGTCCACCTGGAGAATGAGGATGAGAATTAAAGAAGTCAGGCGTCCACCTGGAGAATAAGGATGAAGAATAAAAGAAGTCAGGCGTCCACCTGAAGAATGAGGACAAAGAATTGAAGAAATCAGGCGTCCACCTGGAGAATGAGGATAAAGAAATTGAAGAAGTCAGGCGTCCACCTGGAGAATGAGGACAAAGAGAAGAAGAAGTCAGGCGTCTACCTGGAGAATGAGGACAGAGAATTAAAAAGTCAGGCGTCCACCTGGAGAATAAGGATGAAGAAAGAAAAGAAGCAGTCAAGGCACCCACCTGAAGAACGAGGGAATGAAATCGAAATGTTGAAATCAAAAGCCCGCTCATATGGAAAAGGAGCACACTTAGAATCAATAAAGCAGAGGAGTCCAACAGAATCCCTAGCAAGAAACAACAAGAGTCCCAAAAGAAAATACAAGACATAATGAAAAGAATACGGAACAAGCCAAATGCCCAAGAGTCACCAAGATATCAAGACAACAAGAAACGCAAGGGTATGATCTAGATAAGATTTTTACAATTCATGTACCATAATCTAGTTTAATTTTTGTATTTCCTTTAAAGTAAGGTGTAATAAGGAGGTCAGCAAGCAGTAAAAACAGCACGAAGCAGCAGTAACATCACAGTCCCACGGTAGTCCCAGCTACCCAAAATTCCCGAACTACATTGACCTGATTCCTTTATAGCCAAGGATATGTAGGAAACCTTTGAAGCAGAGGTTCGGTCAAATCTTTCTAAAAATGCTTCCCACGGAGTATTCGAACGGGCAAAAATCGCTCGTATCCGCTCACTTTATCTTTGCACGAAAACTCTTCGAGTTTCCGCACAAAGAGGGGCAGCTGTGAGCACGTGATTTTTGCTTTAACGAAAAACTACTCCAAAATAAATTAAAAAATAAAATAAATTTCTTTTACTGTGTAATTTTTGAATTTGCGTGGTGTCAAATACTTGTGTTATGTCCGTAAGTGTTTACATTGTCATAATAAAATGAAAAAATAAAATAAGATACATATTGCATGCATATAGGATTTAATTATGCATTTAAGAGATAATTTAAATAAAATCACAAAAATATGCATTGGTTTTATTTTAAATGTTTCACTGTGTGATTGATGTTCTTGTCTATGTGTTAAATAATTGTTATAGAGTAATTAATATATTTTTGTAAAGGTAAAATTGTTTTTAATTACAATTAGAATTTTGTATTAAAAAAAATATATATATAATAATACATATACATAAAATTCGGGCCTGGATTTAAATCCAGGCCCAACCAAATTAATCCCCTTCACAGCCCAATCCCAACAGCCCCATGCCCGGTCCAATTCAAACAAATCGAAACGACGACGTTTCATCACCCTTCATCAAGGGCCGTTGGATTCAATTCATCCAACGGCTGAGATCTCATCACCCTAACCCGTGATCATTACCCGACCCACTGCCCCGGTTCAACCCGTCCTCCAACTTAAACCAAACGACATCGTTTGGTTAAGTGAGTAGATCTCAGCCATCCATTCTACTTGATCCAACGGACGATACCAGTCCACCCCACCCCTATATAAATCCCAAACCTTACCCCGGCCCCTAACCAAACACCCCCCCCCTTTCTACATTGTTCATCATCGTCCCAAACCCCCACTCCTAACCCTAGCCGCCCTAGGATTCCACCGCCTGAAACCCGGCGGCATCAACGCCGCCGGTCACCAACTTAACACCCTAGGACCTCCTGAACATCCCCTACACGAATCCGACCTTAGTTTCCTTCGAATCAGGCCCCAACCCTTCGAATCTTAAATCGAAGGTTGGCCTGAAAACCTGATCTAAACCAATCAGCCCCAAATTAACACCATGGCTTCCCCTAACAACCCTTGTTATGGATCTGAAGTTAGTTTAGTTCGAATCAGCTTTGAACTTCTCGAATCTTCTTTTGAAGATTCGGACCAAACAAGAACAAACTCAGATCCGTTTCAAATTAACACCAAATGACCCCTAGGCTACCCTCACCCTTGTATCATGTTTGGTTCCCTTCGAATCCGCCCTAAAATGTTCGGATTTAAGATCCGAGAACTTGAAACCCTAAAAAATACCAAACTTTTGGATTCCGTGCATATTAAATAAAGATTGAGGTTTAATCGACCTTAGTCGAAGTATTTTCAGTGGAAAATACTTCGACTAAGGTCAGTTTGATTTCAAACAAAAAAAATCCGAAGTCCAAGTTGAGTTCGAGTTTGATTGAAGATTCAGAGGTATTTTCTATTTCTTTTTGTATTATTCTACATGTATTGTTGCCTGTTTTAATAGCTTTTTAATTTTTCATATTTGTTTTGATCAATTCTGTCATTTCTGTCTCCTACCTATCTACTTGATCCGAATGTGAATGGTTTCTGTTGGTTGTGACTAATTACAATGTGTGTAATCGACTCGATTAAGTTCGTCGATTAGTTATATTGTTAATCTTGTTTCTAAAAATGTTGACTGAAGCAACCTATTTCGGGTGGATTATTTTGTTGTAATTAGTCGTTTCTTATTTGATAATCAGTTTGATTAATATTCGTTAATTAAGTCATCTTTGTTCCTAGTTCAATAAAATTCATCAAATAAGTGTTATAATTTCTGAACATTAAAGTTCAGGGCAGTGTCAAAAAACTGACAATGCTCCTGCATTTGTTGCTCTTTGTTCAGTTGTTGAATTTCAGTTGAAATGTTCTGTTGAGTTGTGTGTATTGTTAATATGTCTGTATGCAAGTTCAGTGTTCAATCTAAATTTAGCTCTCCTTGTTTAGCATAATCTGTAAAGACAAAAGGTTTGTTTGATTCAGGGGTTGGTTATTTGCTGCTAAACATTGTTAGTTCAGATAAATTTGTTAAGGTTTAGGCAGTTTGGTTTGGGGCTGTAATAACAGTAAAATTACAGGGCATTTCTGGGATAAAACAGTAAGGGTAATATGATATAATAGTGGGCTGATAATGTAATGTTAGTGACTATTAGTTAATGATACTAATGGGGAACAAGGGATAATGGAATGCTGGAAATCAGGAAAAAAGTTCACTTAATGGGATTTAAAGTAGTAAAAGCAGTTTTTAATGGAACTTTTGATTTTAAAAGAAGAAGGGGGTCCAAGAAGCACTTAAATTGCCTAGGACCAGCCCTGTATAAATACAGGAGCTGGACAGACAGTTGAAAGGAGGTTCTTTTCAGAAAATAAAGGCAGTTTTTCAGAGAAAGAGAGTTAGAGAAGATTTTAAGAAAGAAAAAGAAAAGGAGAAAGAAGAGATTTTTAGGATTAAGATTCTGAAAAAAAAGGAAAAGAACTCAGATTTTGTTTAAAAAGGAAAGAGAGGAAGAAAACAGAAAGAGAAATAGAAAAGAGAACATTCACACACACACACACAATCTGAAACAGAAAAATCAGAAATAAGGAATCCACAACAGAAAGAAACTGAAATATGAAATGCATTCTTTCTGGAATCTGTCCGTTGTTTGCTTGTGAATGTTATTCAGAAAATCTGAAATTTCCTTAAGTCTCTGTCACTGTTCATCTGGGTCAACGGGTCTTGTTCAGGCTTGTTGTGTTATTGGTATATTCTACTGATTTTGTTATTGCTGCTACTGCTGAAATTTACTCCTCCTACCTTCATTTTCAGGTACATGTCTTTTAAATTTTATGTTGGAAAGAGATTCAACATGACAAATAAATAGAGTTTGAATTGTAATACTGTCTTCTACTCATTTGAGTTCTTTAGTTGAAAATTTCAGCTTTGGTTTCATGTTGGTTAACCAGTAGTGAGTTCGACTCGATGGCTACAAGTTAACTGTTTTATTTTTGAAATTCATATAAAATTTTGTAATAATGTTATTCATGTCAAATTTCATTAGTTTAGTTATCTATGAGTTGTGTAAATAGGAAGCCTGCAGAAAGTTGGCTTTATTTACATTTTTTTGCGGTATTGTTAGATAGGTATAGCATAATATGGAAATATCAAGGAAAATATGCTATCAGTTTATTTTGTTAGATAATTAATTGTTGTTTAAAGCTAGATGATGATTGATTGCAATTAGCTATCTTTTGGCATAACATTGGTTGTGTTCATAATCCACAGTTGAAAGACGAGTTAGTATAATCCATTATGTTTATGATGTCAAATATGGTAAGTAATATTGTATGCAATATTCATTTTATTTAGTCAATTAGACTTGTTCTCTTTCTTAATAATAAAAGGGTTTATGAACTTATACGATGTGAAAGTTAATGGTTGTAATAATTCATATAGATCTAGAATCAAATGGGTTTGATTATATATATAACTCAATCATAGGCATAATTAATTAAGTTAATTTCGCCTATTGGATCAAAACAAGTATATAAGAGTAAGATACAAATTGCAAAACTTTATATCAATGGTAATTAGAATAGAATTTGCACTAATTAATAATAATAAAAGTTCTTGAAAATATTCTTTCCTTTATAATTTATTTTCAGTTTTATATACAATTCATTATTTAGCGTATATACGTTTTATAATTGTCAAAAATAGCATTAATCATATTTTTATCCTTTCATTGAGAGTTTGAATAGTCTTGGGATGAACATAATTAATACTCGAAAATTATAGTCAACGGGCAATATTCAAATTTGTGAATTTCTTTTAAAAGAATTTAAAGACACCCCTTGAGTATGAATTTCTCAGTATTTTCATATAAACAAACAATTTGTGGAAAAATCTCTAACATCATTGCAAATATTTTGCGCAATTAGGGATACGTTCGCGTACTCTGATTATATTTTTTAAAGCAAAAATTCGGATTATGCGTACGCGCAATTTCGAGCGAATATTTAATAAAAGGATTTTTTTTTAAAGGCGTTAAATTAATTTCATGAAAACTCGCGATGTGCGGTTCATTATTTAAGAAAAATAATTATTCTTGATTCAACACAATCTCGAAAAAATATGCTCAATAAATATATTGTCAAAAGTTATTGTGTACACGTGCGCGTGGCACAATTCCGCATCTTTTTAATTTATAACACGAATATACGTACGCGTAATTCGATTCAAAGAAGGGTTCCCAATCACAATAAGTATAAGCGGTAATAAAATCAGATAACATTTATATAAAATCAAGATAATTAAGCCAATAATAAAACAGTTAAGCGACCGTGCTAGAACCACGGAATTCGGAAATGCCTAACACCTTCTTCCGGATTAACAGAATTCCTTACTCAGGATTTCTGGTTCGCAGAATAATAAACAGAGTCATATTCTCCTCGATTCAGGGATTAAAATTGGTGACTTGGGACGCCTTAAAATTTCCAAGTGGCGACTCTTAAATAATTAAATAAATCCCGTTTCGACTGTCCTTCAATTGGAGAAAACTCCCTTGCACCCTCGCGGGGGCGGAAAAAGGAGGTGCGACACATGTAGAAGAGGAAGATTAATATAGCGTGTGAGTGTCTAGGAGACTAGGTGGGTCGGATCGAGGGCGAAAAACGTAGATGGGTATAAGTTGTGGTACTCTGGTGTCCTGAAGGGTAAGAATGGAGTGGGTATCCTGGTAGATAGCCATCTTAGAGATTCCGTGGTAGAGGTCAGGCGGGTGAATGATAGACTAATGACTATTAAGTTGGTGGTGGGTGAGGGTACTTTAAATATCGTTAGCACGTACGCACCACAAACAGGCTTGGATGAGGATATTAAGAGGCACTTTTGGGAGGGGTTGGATGAGATTGTTCGTAGTATACCGCCTTCTGAGAGGTTATTCATAGGAGGAGATTTCAATGGTCATATTGGGTCATCTGCAGGTGGGTACAATGAGGTGCATGGCGGCTTTGGTTTCGGGGAGCGGAACGAAGGGGGCATTTCGCTGTTGGACTTTGCCAAGGCTTTCGATCTAGTCATTGCGAAATCGAGTTTTACGAAGCGGGATGAACATTTGGTTACTTACCAAAATTCGGTGGTGAAGACTCAGATTGACTATCTCCTCCTCAGGAAATGCGACAGGAGGTTGTGTGAGGACTGCAAGGTTATCCCAGGTGAGACCCTCTCAATGCAGCATAGGCTTTTGGTGATGGACATTTGTATTAGGATAAGTAGGAAGAAGAGGTCAGTACAAGGACGCCCCAGGATTAGGTGGGGCACCTTAACTAAGGATAAAGCTAAGGAGTTGGAAGAAAGGTTATCGGCAATGGGAGCTTGGAGAAGTAGTGGGGACGTAAACACAATGTGGCCGACGATGGCGGACTGTATAAGAAAGGCGGCGAGAGAGGTGTTAGGGATATCTATGGGCCACAATGGTGGCCACAAAGGGGATTGGTGGTGGAATGCAGTTGTCCAAGGTAAAGTAGAAGCAAAGAAGGCGGCTTACCTGCGGTTAGTAGGGAGCACTGACGAGGAGGAGAAGAGAGAGAACAGTCAAAGGTATAAGGTAGCTAGGAAGGAGGCGAAGATGGCAGTGACGGAGGCTAAGACGACAGTTTTTGCTCGTCTGTATGAGGAACTAAGGAACAAAGGTGGGGAGAAGAAGTTATTCCGACTCGCTAAGGTGAGAGAGAGGACAACTCGGGATCTGGACCAAGTGAGGTGCATAAAAGATGATGACGACAAAGTTTTGATTGGAGATGACCAGATTAAGAGGAGGTGGCAGAGCTACTTTCATAAACTTCTAAGTGAAGAAGGGGATCAAGATATTATACTTAGGGAATCGAGGAATGCCGACAGTCACCATGAATTAAGTAATTGTAGGGACATTGAGATCGATGAAGTCATGGAGGCAATGCGTAAGATGAGAAGGGGAAGAGCTACCGGGCCAGACGAAATTCCGGTTGAATTGTGGAGGTGTGTGGGTAGAGCAGGCTTGGAATGGCTTACTGCATTGTTTACTATTATATTCAAGACTAATAGGATGTCTGAAGAGTGGAGGTGGAGTACAATGGTCCCGTTGTATAAGAACAAAGGTGATGTCCAGAGCTGTAACAACTATAGGGGCATCAAATTACTAAGTCATACCATGAAAGTTTGGGAGAGAGTGGTAGAAATGAGAGTGCGAAGGACGGTGTCTATTTCAGACAACCAGTTCGGGTTCATGCCGGGGCGATCTACCACAGAAGCTATCCACCTTATTAGGAGGATGGTGGAACAGTACAGGGATAGGAAGAAGGATCTCCACATGGTGTTTATTGATCTGGAGAAAGCGTACGATAGGGTTCCTAGGGAGGTCTTATGGAGCTGCTTAGAGGATAAAGGGGTCCCGGTTGACTATATTAGGGTGATTAAAGACATGTATGCTGGAGCTAAGACTCGGGTTAGGACAGTAGGAGGCGACTCTGAACACTTTCCAGTTATTACGGGGTTGCACCAAGGGTCTGCGCTCAGCCCATTCCTATTTGCCCTGGTGATGGATGCACTGACTCATCATATTCAAGGGGAGGTGCCATGGTGCATGCTATTTGCTGATGACATTATTCTAATTGACGAGACACGAGGCGGCGTCAACGAGAGGCTAGAGATTTGGAGACATGCTCTTGAGTCTAAAGGTTTCAAGTTGAGCAGGACGAAGACGGAATACCTCGAGTGCAAATTTGGAGTTGAGCCGACGGAAGCGGGAGTTGAAGTGAGGCTTGACTCTCAAGTCATTCCCAAGAGGGGTAGTTTCAAGTACCTTGGATCGGTTATTCAGGGGATCGGGGAGATTGACGAGGATGTCACACACCGTATAGGGGTGGGGTGGATGAAGTGGAGGTTAGCGTCGGGAGTCTTGTGTGACAAGAAAGTGCCACCGTTACTAAAAGGTAAGTTTTATAGAGCAGTGGTTAGGCCTGCCATGTTATATGGAACTGAATGTTGGCCGGTAAAGAACTCACACATCCAGAAGATGAAAGTAGCAGAGATGAGGATGTTGAGGTGGATGTGCGGGCATACAAGGATGGATAAGATTAGGAATGAAGATATTCGAGAGAAGGTGGGCGTGGCCCCCATGGAGGACAAGATGCGGGAAGTAACACTCAGATGGTTCGGGCACATTCAGAGGAGGAGCACTGATGCACCGGTGAGGATATGTGAGCGACTGGTTGTAGTGGGAACGCGAAGAGGTAGAGGGCGACCTAAGAAGTATTGGGGAGAGGTAATCAGACAGGACATGGCGCGACTTAGGATTACTGAGGACATGGCCCTTGACAGGGAATTATGGAGGTCGAACATTAAGGTTGTAGGTTAGGGGAAAGTTGTGAATATTTCTACAGCACAATAGAGTGAGACTAGCCAGTTATGAGTTAGACTAAGAATGTCATTGGTCGTCTATTGATGCAGGGCTTTACCTGCTAGTTTTTACTATACCAGCCATCTATTTCGTATTTCGTATTCTGTATTTCATATCTCTTATATTGCTGTTATTTTATTATGCATTTTTATGGTACTAATATATCGACTCCTGTTGCTTTTTTGAGACAAGGGTCTCCTGGAAACAGCCTTTCTACCCTTCGGGGTAGGGGTAAGGTCTACGTACATATTACCCTCCCCAGACCCCACTTGTGGGATTATACTGGGTCGTTGTTGTTGTTATTGCATTGCTTTTATTGGCTTTTACTGTTTCTTTATAGCATGTTGACGTGCCTTGCGTGATTTCTTATTTCTCAGTATTCATTTATTATTATTACTCACTGAGTTGGAGTACTCACTTTACTTCCTGTACTCCGTGTGCATATGACGACCCGGCCGGTTGTCTTAAGAATTAACGCCCTGATCCCCTATTTACTGCTTTCTCCAAGTTTATTTCTGCTAATGTGATTTGCCGGAATGTTCGGTTTTGAGTTTCGGGAAGTTTTGGGACACTTAGTCCCTAAATGAGAGCTTAAGTGTTGGAAGGTTGACTGTAGTCATAACAGTGTGAAGACGGCCTTGGAATGGAAATCCGACGGTTTCGTTAGCTCTATTGGGTGATTTCGGGCTTAGGGGCGTAATCGGATTGTATTTTGGAGGTCCGTAGCTAATTTAGGCCTGAAATGGCGAGAGTCGAATTTTTTAAGTTTCCGGTCCGATAGTGAGATTTTGATCTAAGGGTCGGAATGAAATTCCAAAAATTAGAGTAGCTCCGTAATGTTGAATGTGACGTGCTTGTAAAATTTCAGGTCGCTCAGACGAGATTTGATAGACCTTTTGATCGAAAGCATAAGTTAAGAGTTCTTGGAGTTCTTAGGCTTGAATCCTATGTTAAATTGGTGATTTGATGTTGTTGTGAGCGGTCCGCGGTGGGGGTTGTGCGGCCGCACAAAATGCAGTGCGGTCCGCGGTGGAGAAACTTTTACTGGTCCTATTTCGGAAGCTCATATCTTTTTATCTACAATAAATTTTTGGATGATTCAAAAATGAAAGTTGTAGTCCTTCGTGCCTAGTTTCCAGAAAGGTAAAGAAACAACAATTTGGAAATTTGTAGTAAAAGATATGGCCAAAATACTAAAGCCTATCACTGTAGTCACAACCTGTTCGGCCGCGGTCATTTTTGTGCGAACCGTACTGGTTCTGTGCGGACCACGGTCATTTTTGTGCGGTTCGCAGAGGTGGAAATCCGGGGGGTGCCTTATAAATACGAGGTTTTGGGTTGTATTTCATATTTTGACCTAGAGAGCTCGGATTTCGGCGACTTTTCAAAGATTTTTCAAGAAATTCATCGGGGTAAGCGATTATAACTCAGATTTGACTAGAGTACACGAATTCAGCATTTAATTCGTGATTTCCTATGGAATTGGGAAGAAAACTTGTGAAATTTTTCAAAAATATAAAATGATGATTTGAAGGACCAAATGGTATCAAAATTGGATAATTTTGGTATGGTTAGACTCATTGGGGTATGAAGATTCTGAAAATGTAAATTTTGACCTGATTTCGAGACGTGGGCCCGAGGGGCGTTTTGGTCATTTTATATAATCTCGCATATTAGATTAGAATTTAATTGTAGAATTAGTTACTTGAAGTGTTATTTACATTATGCAATCGAATAGAATAGATTTGGGCCATTTAGAGTCGAGTACTCGTGGTAAATATGTGGTGTTGGGTTGATTTTGAGCCGATTCGAGGTAAGTGGCTTGTCTAACCTTGTGAGGGGGACCTTCCCCTTAGGATTGGTATGTTTGGTAACTGAATTGCCTTGTGCGTGAGCTGACGAGCGTGTACTTGTGCAAATTTTTGGAAATCCGATTTTCTTAAAGTATTTATTAGCATGTTCCCTTTCCTGCTTTATTATACTTGCAAAATTTAGCATGTTGTTAGTTAGAAAGCATGTTTAGTTGACTTAAATTGCCTATTTGTTTAAATTGCCTTGATTGCACTACGTGAAGCATGTTAAGCTAGAATTACTTGTTTCCTCGATATGAAATTTCATTTCTGAATATCTTCTTGTTGTTGCTGCGTATTTACTTTGGGACTACGGGTTAGATTCCCAGTAGATCCCCCCCCCCGCATATTTACTTTGGGACTACGGGGTAGATTTTAGGTAGATCCTCTTACATATTTACTTTGGGACTATGGGTTAGATTCCCGGTAGATACCCCTGCACAGTTATATAGAACTACGGGAAAGCACCCGGTAGATTTTCCCCAGTACTGGGTATTTACATTTGGGACTACGGAACGGGATTCCGGTAGATCCCCGTGCACTATGAGTTGGACTACGGGACGGTATCCCGGGAGATCCTTCGGATATATATATATATATATATATATATGATGGACTGCGGGATGGTATCCCAGGAGATCCACTAAATATGTAAAGATGGGACTACAGGACGGTATCCTTGGAGATTCCCGATTGTTACTATCGGTGCTGAGTTGTTTTTCCTTTCTGTGTTTACCTGGTTCTGTATAGTTATCGCTATTTTGTTCACCCGGTGTTGTTTTACTGCTGTACTCATTTATACTGTTCTATTCTCTACTGTTAACCTTTATATTTTATTTAATCTCAGTAGGGCCCTAACCTTCCTCGTCACTACCCAACCGAGGTTAGACTTGGCACTTACTGAGTACCGATGTGGTGTACTCATGCCTCTTCTGCTCATGTTTTTCATGTGTAGGTCCAGGTACTGCTGATCAGGCCTACTATTATTGATGAAGGCGATTTCATAGAGACTCCGAGGTACATCTGCCGCGTCCACAGACCAAGGAGTCCCTTTCTATTCCTGCCTTTAGTATTTAGCCCTTCTTTACTTTTCTGTTCTTTATTAGAAATTCCGGAGTTAGAGCTATGTAGTATTTCTTTCTTAGTTTGTGATTCATGGGTTTCCGGGTCTTGGGTTTATGTTTTGTGTTGAGAGTTAAACACGGTGTATGCCGAGCGGTACATTTACACACTGTTATTGCTTTATTTCTGTTTTTAAATTGTTTTACTTCCGCAAGTTTGGTTATCTTCCGCAAAGTTAGGCTTACCTAGTCATAGAGACTAGGTGTCGTCACGATAGTTCACAGAGGGCGAACCGGGGTCATGAAGAGTTGGTATCAGAGCTCTAGGTTCATAGGAGTCATGGATCACAAGCCGGTTTATTAGAGTCTCGTTGATTGGTACAGAGACGTCTGTACTTATCTACGAGAGGCTATATAATTGTTAGGAAAAAAAATTCCACTTCATTTGATTTCCTTGTCATGCAATATCTTCACATCACCATTTTAAACTTTTGTCTTCTATTCTCTTACAGATGGTGAGTACACGTGCTACCCGATACAATTAGGCACTCGCGCCCCCTACTGTAGCCATCAGAGGTCGGGGTCGGGGTAGAGGCCAAGGACGCGCACGTGGTACAGCCAGAGTACCTGCACGATTTGCCGCTGAGGTACCAGCGGATCCAGCTGGAGTCCAGGCGCCTGACACACCTACTACTACTACCACGCCAGCACTTCAGGAGACTCTAGCACAGTTTATGAGCATGTACACCACTCTGGCTCAGACAGGGTTGCTTCCCTTTGCTGCTGCCATATCCTAGGCCGGGGGAGGAGCACAGACTCCCGCCGCCCACACTCCTGAGCAGCGAGTGCATGTTGAGCAGGTCCCTGAGATTATTCCTGCACAGCCTGCAGTGCCAGTTCAGCCCGAGGACAGGGCATCCGCTTTCGAGGATGAGCAGCTGAGGCTTGAGAGGTTCAAGAAGTACAAGCCTCTTGTATTCGTTGGTCTAGCATCGGAGGATGCTCTGGAATTTCTTGATGAGTGTTACCGCATTCTCCGTACCATGGTTATTTCAGGATCGAGCGAGGTTTCTTTCACTACCTTCCAGCTTCGAGGAGCCACCTACGATTGGTGGCACACCTATGAGTTTGACAGTCCAGATGAGGCTGTTTCACTGACTTGGGCTCAGTTTTTGAATCTGTTCCTGAGAGAGTATGTTCCTCAAAGCGTCAGGGACGCATGGCGCACAGAGTTTGAGCATTTGCACCAGGGTGCTATGACTGTTTCAGAGTATGTTGTCCGTTACACCAGTTTGGCTAGGCATGCACCAGCCTTGGTTGTTAGTGTTCGCGAGAGGGTTCGCCGGCTTATTAAGGGGCTTATTCCTACCATCAGATCTAGCATGGCTCGTGATTTGGAGATGGATAATTTTTATCAGCAAGTGGTGAGCATCGCTAGGAGAATTGAGGGTATGCATGCTAGGAAGAGAGAGGAGAGAGAGGCCAAGAACTCTCGAGAGTCGGGCCATTACTCTGGTCCCCATACCCTAACTACAGGTCGTCATGGTAGGGGTTATATGAGCCGCCCCGTTCATTCAGCTCTTCCAGCAGCCAGCAGCGCTCCAGCTTCTCCTAGGCCTCAGGAGTCGTATTATGCGCTCTTGTTTCTAACGCGCCTCCTGTGTAGGAAACTTTCAGAGGTCAGTCCAGCAGACCTAGCGCGAGCCAGACACAACCACCACATCCTCCTAGAGCTTTGTTTTGAGTGTGGTGACACACTCCATATGGTGAGGGATTGCCCGAGACTTGGGAGGGGTGCACCTCAACAGACTTCTAAGCCACAACGTGCCTCGCAGAGTTCTCAGGCTATGGTTACAGCTCCAGTTGCTACCCCACCTGCTCAGCCAACTAGAGGTGGAGGTCGGAAAGGTAGAGCTAATGGTGCACTGTGGGTCGGGCCTGAACCGGACCGGACCGGTCCCGCGGTCCTAACGGGCATGGTGGGCCGGTCTTAACGGTTCCTTAAAGCCCGTGGCAGGCCGGTTTTTCCTAGAAAACACACGAGCCCGGGACCGTTAAGCCCGGGACCGGCTGGCGGGCCTGGACCGGGTCTAATGGCTAGTTTTTATTTTAAAAAAATTTAAAAAAAATCCAAAGGTCAAAATTTAAAAAGTAGTCGTCTGGGCTGCAATTTTGACCGTTTGGATGTTTAGAAAATAGCCATTTTGCCCCCAAACTTTATATAATTACACTTTTTCCCACTTCTCAAATATAAATACCCCCTCATTCTTTCATTTTTACTCACCAATTCATCAATCTCTCTCAATCTCTCTACTATAATTGCTTATTTTATTGTTGAAATTTCGTGAAAAATTGTGAAGTTGGTGAATTGAAGTATTCAAGTCTTCAACGATTTTCAATTTTCAAGAAGTTGTTCGGCAATTCGGTAAACGCGTTCCAACTCTTAAGTTTTAATATTATAGTTTTGTTAGTTTTATTTAGTATAATTATAATTAATATGGCATTTTCTTTGAAAAATATTTTTGGTGGTAAGGGTAAAGCTAAAATTGGTGAAAGTAGTGGCCAACCTACTACCCTTCCCCCGGCTCCCCGACCCAGACCTGGTAGACGTCCTGCTGCTCCTATTATTCTTGATAGTGATAACCCCTGTTTTCAATTTTCCGATAGTCAATTTTGCCATAATGTTGCACCAGGTCAAAATTTAGATGATGAAACTATGAATGCTCTTTATCCTAATGAAACTATCTTTGAAAATGATGAGGAAAATGAGGATGAAGATGAAATCCAACCGGATTTAGATGATACACCTACTAGTCCTGTTAATAACCCAACTGATGTACCGTCCGACCCACCTGTAGAAACCCCTAGTTTTAATAGACAGCCTACTAAACGCCTAGAAACATCATTAGTTTGGAATTTTTTTACTCAAGTAAGAGAACAAAATAAGGATGTGTAAAACATGTGGGAAATTACTGGCGCATAAATATACTGGAGACCGTAGCGGCACGGGTAGTTTGACTAGGCACATAAAAACACACCCTAGAGATAAAGCTAGATATTTACAAATGAAAGCGCAGCTAGAGGGAACACATGTAGATTCTGATGTTAACCCTAGTACAGGTTCAAATCTAGTTCAACCAGGAATTAACACTGTGACCGGAGGTATTTTATATTACGATCCAAATAGAGATCGTGAAGAATTAGCAAAGATGGTTACCGTTATGTGCTTACCCTATTCTTTTCCCTCTAATCCTAATTGGGTGCATTATATTAGAAGAGTTTTTAATCCTACTTATAAAGGTTGGCCTCGCGCAACAGTTAAGAGCGATATTTATAAATATAAACATGAATATGAACAATATTTGCGGTATTTATTTACTCATATAAGTAATCGGATTTCTATTACTACTGATATTGGTAGAAGTGGTAATGATTGTGATTATCTAACTGTTACAAGTCATTGGATAGATGAGGAGTGGACAATGCAAAAACGCATTATTGCGTATAGAATAATTAATTCATGTCACACAGGTAAGTTTATAGCTAACACTGTTGCAGATATTTGTAGATATTTTTGCTTTAGAGATAAAATAATGTCAATTTCTATGGATAATGCTTCTAGTAACACTAGTGCTATAGGCATACTTACAACAACACTAAATCCCGCATTTAGAAATATATTCCATGTTAGATATATTTGTCATATTTATCATTTAATTGTCGGTGATGGTATGCGAATTTTAAATTTAGAAATTGAAAAGGTTAGAATGGCTCTTAATTGGCTTTTTTATTCAAACCGTAGAAGTAGACTAAGAGAATATTTTAAAAAATGTGATGAATATGGCCTTAGAGAAAGAAAGGTTCCTAAACCTTGCCCGACTAGATGGAATTATATGTATGAAAGTTTAGTAGTTGCATATGAATATAGAAACCCAATTAATGCAACGTTTAATGCTCGGGTAGGTGGTGAGGATGATGATGAAATGCTTACTACTCAAGATTGGACGAATGTTAAAATTCTTATAGATTTTTTAGAACATTTTCAAATTGCTACAAATGCATTTTCTGGGCAATATTATCCTACTATTTCAAACTGTTTAGTTTATATTGCAGCACTATGTGATTTGTTTGTTGAATTTTCGGAGGGTGGGGAAATTTATCAACTTGCTATAAATGCAATGAAAGAAAAGTTTAAAAAATATTTTTTCCCTATCCCTCCTATTTATGGTGTTGCTGCAATGTTAAATCCTACAATGAAATTAGGAGGTCCTCATTTTTGGTACTCAAATATTTATAAGGCTTTAGATCTTTCAAATGAGGAATTTGCTACACTTGCAGATGCAAAATCCTCAATTAAAATCAATGCTCAAACAATTTATAATGATTATCAACTTGCCTTAGAGCATGCTAGGCCAAATGTCCCAACCCCTACTTCGTCTAGTTCACAATCGTCTAAAAAGCTGCGGGCTTAAAAGCACTTAAATCTTGGACGAAGTTCAGGGGTTCTCAAGGTGATAATTATGATGAAACTTCACATCTAAATGAGCTTCAAGTTTATTTGTCACAGGGACTTGAAAAGGAGAATCCAGACGGCACTTTTGATCTTTTGGAATGGTGGAAGGCAAGGGAAAAATATTTTCCGGTTCTTGCAAGGATGGCTCGGGATATTTTATCTATTCAAACTTCAACTGTTGCATCAGAGAGCGCTTTTAGTCAAGCAAGACTTCAAATAGGTGATCATAGAGCGTCAATGAGGGAGAGCTTGGAAAAATCTGTACTGTTCAGAGATTGGATCCGCTCGGAAAGAAGAAACTTTGGAATTGCGGAATCACAACCGGCGATAGATGAAGCTTATGAAGAAATGATGGCGGAACTTGCGGAGGATGCTGCTTCACCCGGAAGTGGTGATGAACAAGCTTCTTTTCCACCACCACCAACGCAACCTCCTCCGAACCTTGAAGGATTTATGAAATTTGTTAGAGATACAATGTAGATTATGGTGTACCTTGTACTTTGGCATATCTTCTTTTAGTTTTTTTTCCTTTTAATGGTGGTATTAGTACCTTGTTGTGCTCATTCCATTGAGGGGAGGAAGACTAAGAAAGATATGCCATTTTTGGTAATACAAATTATAAGACATGCCCTTGAATATCTTTTTGCAAGATTTTTTTGTCTTTAACTTGCAATTATTTCTAAGCTATAATATATATACATAACATACAATATATACTACAAGAAAATATATAAGGGAATATATATACATAACATACAATATATACTACAAGAAATATATATACATAACATAACATATATATACTACAAAACATTATAAGAAATTATATTTGGAAATATATATACATAACATACTATATATAGTATACTATACTAGTATACTATATATACTACAAAACAAGATTTTTCAAAATTCAAAATGATAAGGTAATATATATACATAACATACAATATATACTACAAGGAAAATATATAAGGTAATATATATACATAACATATAATATATACTACAAGAAAATCTATATATATATATATATATATATATATATATATATATATATTATATACTATACTAGTATACTATATATACTACAAAACAAGATTTTTGAAAATTCAAAATGAGGGCCCCACCCCCAGTGACCACCAACGGCCATATTGCACAAATAGTCATTTTTTTCAATTTACAAAACTAACATTCTCTAACACTATAAATACCCCCCTCCCTCTTCTTCATTCCAATACTCAATACTCATTTCTCAATCTAAATTTCTCTCAATCTCCAATTTTCAAGACTTCAAGTCTCAATCTTAATTTTCAAGTTACATCATGCCTCGTTCGGAAAGAGTGCGCTTATTTGTTTCGCACTACTATGAAGTGCTTGAAGAAAATGAAGAAGGCCAAATATTAAAATGCAAGAACTGTGGAAGAGTCTTAAATTTTCGTTCAGGGTGTACCACAGGCATTTTAAGGAGGCATATAACGTATTGTGTTGATGGTATTTATCCGCAAATTCGTCTTTAAGATATTTCAACAATTTGTGTTATTTTAAAATTATTAGACGTATTTATGCTTCATGTTGTACTTTCTTATTAATTTATTATGCATGGCAATTTAGTTTTACTATTGTTTTGTTATTTTACTTTTTCTTCAAGCACTTTAATAATTAGATTTCTACATATATATTACATTTATATTATTTATATAGCCATGGTTTACAAGAAATTGCCTTAAACAAAAAAAAATTAAAAAAAAAGCCCGGAAATAAAAAAGCCTGTTAGGCCTGCTAAGCCCACGAGCCCGGCCCGTTTAGCCCAGGACCATATGGGCTTAGGCCCGTCACGGGCTGGTTCCACTCGTTGAGCCCATGAAGCCCGGGACCGTGAGGCCCGGGACTGCCAGAGCCCAGGCCCGCTAAGCCCAGGGCCATTAAGCCAGGCCGGTTGGCCCATTTAGGCTCGGGCCCGGCCCAGAATACAGCATTAGGTAGAGGTCGCCCTAGATGGGGAGGCCAGGCCAGATACTATGCCCTTCCTGCCCGTAATGAGGATGTTGCCTCTGATTCTGTTATCACAGGTATTATACTGGTTTGCCACAGAGATGCATCGGTTCTATTCGATCCAGGCTCTACTTACTCTTATGTGTCTTCTAATTTTGCTCCGCATTTGGGTGTACCTCGGGATTCTTTGAGTTCCCATGTTTATGTTTCTACTCCTGTGGGAGATTATCTCGTTGTGGACCGCATTTATCGTTCATGTTTGGTTTCTCTTAGTGGTTTTGAGACCAGAGCCGATTTATTGTTACTCAGCATGGTCGATTTTGATATTATCTTGGGAATGGACTGGTTGTCACCCCATTATGGTATTCTTGATTGTCACACGAAAACCGTAATGCTGGTTATGCCAGGTGTACCACGTGTTGAGTGGAGAGGTACCTTAGAAATAACCCCCAGTAGAGTTATTTCTTTTCTTAAAGCTTAGTGTATGTTTGAGAAAGGGTGTGACGCATATTTAGCTTACGTGAGAGATATCAGTATTGATAACCCTTCTGTCGACTTAGTCCCTGTAGTACGGGATTTTCCCGATATGTTTCCTGCTGACCTTCTAGGCATGCCGCCTGATAGAGATATTGATTTTGACATTGATTTATTGTCGGGCATTCAACCCATTTCTATCCCTCTGTATCGTATGGCTCCTCCTGAGTTGAAGGAATTGAAGGATCAATTACAGGAATTGCTTGATAAAGGTTATATTCGGCCTAGTGTATCACCTTGGGGTGCTCCTATCTTGTTTGTGAAGAAAAAGGATGGTTCCATGCGTATGTATATTGATTATCACAAGTTGAACAAGGTTACATTGAAGAACCATTATCCTTTGCCTCGTATTGATGATCTGTTTGACCAGCTTCAGGGCGCACATGTGTTTTCTAAGATTGATTTGCGCTCAGGTTACCATTCGTTGAAGATTCGGGAGCCAGATATCCCGAAGACTGCTTTTACTACTTGGTATGGTCATTACTAGTTCCTTGTTATGTCATTTGGGTTGACCAATGCCCTAGCGGCCTTTATGCATTTGATGCACAAGTTTCGGTCGTATCTTGACTCGTTCGTCATTGTCTTTATTGATGATATTCTGGTGTATTCCCGGAGTCAGGAAGATCATGAAAAGCACCTGAGGACAGTGCTCCAGACTCTGAGAGAGAAGAAGTTATATGCTAAATTCCCGAAGTGTGATTTTTGGTTGGATTCAGTGGCATTCTTAGGCCATGTAGTATCAAGTGAGGGTATTCAGGTAGATCCGAAAAAGGTAGAGGTCATGCAGAGTTGGCCCAGACCATCCTCGGCTACAGAGATTTACAGTTTCCTTGGCTTGGTGGGCTACTAGCGCCATTTTGTGGAGGGGTTTTCATCGATTGCAGCCCCTATAACTAGATTGACCCATAAGGGTGCTCCACTTCAGTAGATAGAGGAGTGTGAGACGAGCTTTCAGAAGCTCAAGACGGCTTTGAATACAGCCTCAATTTTGATATTGCCTACTGGTTCGGGGTCTTATACAGTCTATTGTGATGCCTCGAGGGTTGGCATTAGAGCAGTGTTGATGCAGGACGGTAGGGTGATTGCCTACGCGTCCAGACAATTAAAGATACATGAGAAGAACTACCCTGTTCACGACCTTGAGTTAGCTTCCATTGTTCACGCCCTAAAGATTTGACGCCATTATTTATATGGGGTTCCCTGTGAGATTTATACTGACCATCGGAGCTTGCAGCATTTGTTCAAGCAAAAGGATCTAAATTTGCGCCAGAGGAGGTGGTTGGAGTTGCTAAAGGACTATGATATCACTATTTTATATTACCCGGGCAAGGCGAATGTGGTGGTTGATGCCTTGAGTCGCCAGGCGGAGAGTTTGGGGAGTTTGGCATATTTGCCAGCATCAGAGAGGCCTATGGCAAAGGATGTTCAGGCCTTAGCCAGTCAGTTTGTGAGATTGGATCTTTCGAAGCCCAGTCGGGTTCTAGCTTGCGTGGTTTCTTGGTCTTCCTTATTTGATCGCATCAGGGAGCGGCAGTACGATGACCCTCAGTTGCTTGTCCTCAAGGACAAGGTTCAGCACGGTGATTCTAGAGATGTGACTATTGGAGGTGATAGGGTATTGAGGATGCAGGGTCAGATTTGTGTACCCAATGTTGATGGGCTGCGAGAGTTGATTCTAGAGGAGGCCATAGTTCGCGGTATTCTATCCATCCCGGTGCCGTAAAGATGTATCAGTATTTGCGGCAGCACTATTGGTGGAGGCGGATGAAGAAAGACATAGTTGGATTCGTAGCTCGGTGTCTCAACTGTCAGCAGGTGAAGTATGAGCACTAGAGACCGGGTGGGTTGCTTTAGCAGATAGAGATTTCGGAGTGGAAGTGGAAGCAAATCATCATGGACTTTGTAGTTGGACTCCCACGGACTTTGAAGAAGTTTGATGCTATTTGGGTGATTGTGGATCGGCTAACCAAGTCCACTCATTTCATTCCTGTGTGTACTATTTATTCTTCGGAGCGGTTGGCGGAGATTTATATTCGGGAGAATGTTCGTCTGCATGGCATTCTAGTTTTTATTATTTCGGATAGAGGTACTCAGTTTACATCGTGGTTTTAGAGGGTCGTTCAACGTGCATTGGGCACTCGGGTAGAGTTGAGTACACCATTTCACCCTCAGACGGACGGACAGTCCGAGTGCACCATTCAGATTCTTGAGGATATGCTCCGCGCGTGTGTGATTGAGTTTGGAGGGTCTTGGGATCAGTTCTTGCCATTGGCAGAGTTTGCTTACAACAACAGCTATCAGTCCAGCATTCAGATGGCACCGTATGAGGCTTTATATGGTAGGCGGTGTAGATCTCCTATGGGTTGGTTTGAGCCAGGTGAGGCCAGATTGTTGGGCACAGACCTGGTTAAGGATGCTTTGGATAAAGTTAAGGTGATTCAGGATAGACTCCGCACAGCCCAGTCCAGGTAGAAGAGTTACGCATACCAGAAGGTTCGTGATGTTTCCTATATGGTTGGAGAGCGGGTTTTGCTTCGGTGTCACCTATGAAGGGCGTTATGAGGTTCGTGAAGAAAGGGAAGTTGAGTTCGAGGTTTATTGGCCCTTTTGAGATATTGAGGCGTGTTGGGGAGGTTGCTTATGAGCTGGTCTTACCTCCCAGCTTGGCAGGAGTTCATCCAGTATTTCATGTTTCGATGCTCCGGATATATCACGGCGATCCGTCGTACGTGTTGGATTTCAGTTCAGTCCAGTTGGAAAAGGATCTATCTTATGTTGAGGAGCTAGTGGAAATACTTGACAGGCAGGTCAGAAAATTGAGGTCAAAGAACATTACATCGGTAAAGGTTCAATGGCGGGGCCAGCCGGTCGAGGAGGCGACCTGGGAGACCAAGCAGGATATGCGCAACCATTACCCTCATCTTTTCACTACTTCAGGTATGTCTCTATGCTCGTTCGAGGACGAACGAATGTTTAAGTGTAGGAGGATGTGACGACCCATCCGGTCGTCTTAAGAATTAATGCCTCGATCCCCTATTTACTGCTTTCCCCAAGTTTATTTCTGCTAATGTGATTTGTCGGTTTTGAGTTTCGGGAGTTTTGGGACACTTAGTCCCTAAATGAGAGTTAAGTGTTGGAAAGTTGACCGTAGTTAGAACAGTGTGAAGACGGCCTCGGAATGGAAATCCGACGGTTCCGTTAGCTCCGTTGAGTGATTTTGGACTTAGGGGCGTGATCGGATTGTGTTTTGGAGGTCCGTAGCTAATTTAGGCTTGAATTGGTGAAAGTCGAATTTTTGAAGTTTTCGGTCCGATAGTGAGATTTTGATTTAAGGTTCGGAATGGAATTCCAAAAATTGGAGTAGCTCCGTAGTGTTGAATGTGATGTGCTTGAAAAATTTCAGGTCGTTCGGACGAGATTTGCTAGACCTTTTGATCGAAATCATAAATTAAGAGTTCTTGGAGTTCTTAGGCTTGAATCCTAGGTTAAATTGGTGATTTGATGTTGTTTGAGCGTTTTAAAGTTTTGAACAAGTTTGAACGATGTCATGGGATGTGTTGGCACAATTGGTTTGAAGTCCCCGGGACTTGGGTGAGTTCCGGGTTGGTTCCAGGATATTTTAGGCTGAAAAATTATAATTGTTGCAGGTCCAAAGAGTTGCAGGCCTCGGAACCCACCAGTGCGGTCCGCACAAGGTCCAGTGAGTCCGCGGTGGGGATGCACGGCCGCACAAAATGCAGTGCGGTCCGCGGTGGGGGTTGTGCGGCCGCACAAAATGCAGTGCGGTCCGTGGTAGGGAAAATTTTACTGGTCCTACTTCGGAAGCTCATATCGTTTGATCTACAAAGAATATTGGGATGATTCAACAACGAAAGTTGCAGTCCTTTGTGCCTAGTTTCCAAGAAAGGTAAAGAAACCACAATTTGGACATTTGTAGAAAGAGTTATGGCCAAAATACTAAAGCTTGTCATTGCAGTCACAACATGTGCCGCCGCGGTCGTTTTTGTGCGGACTGCACTGGTTCTGTACGGACCGCGGTCATTTTTGTGCGGTCCGCAGAGGTGGAAATCTGGGGGGGTGCCCTATAAATACGAAGTTTTGGGTTTTATTTCATATTTTGACCTAGAGAGCTCGGATTTGGCGACTTTTCGAAGGTTTTTCAAGAAAATCATCGGGGTAAGCGATTCTAACTCAAATTTGACTAGAGTACATGAATCCATCATTAAATTCATCATTTAATTCGTGATTTGGGATGGAATTGGGAAGAAAACTTGTGAAATCTTTCAAAAATATAAAATGATGATTTGAAGGACCAAATGGTATCGGAATTGTATAATTTTAGTATGGTTAGACTCGTGGGGGTATGAGGATTCTGAAAATGTGAATTTTACCCGATTTCGAGACGTGAGCCCGAGGGGCATTTTGATCATTTTACATAATCTCGCATATTAGCTTAGAATTTAACTATAGAATCAGTTACTTGAAGTGTTATTTACATTATGCAATCGAATTGAATAGATTTGGGTCATTTGGAGTCGAGTACTCGTGGCAAAGATGTGGTGTTGGGTTGATTTTGAGCCGATTCGAGGTAAGTGGCTTGTCTAACCTTGTGGGGGGAACCTTCTCCTTAGAATTGGTATGTTTGGTAACTGAATTGCCTTGTGCATGAGGTGACGAGCGCATACTTAATGCACCCGGTAGATTTCCCCTAGTACTGGATATTTACATTTGGGACTACAGAACGGGATTCCGGTAGATCCCTGTGCACTATGAGTCGGACTACGGGACGGTATCCCGGGAGATCTTTCGGATATATATACATATATATATTAATGATGAACTACGGGACGATATCCCGGGAGATCCACTGAATATGTAAAGATGGGACTACAGGATGGTATCCTGGGAGATCCCCGATTGTTACTATCGGTGCTGAGTTATTTTTCCTTTCCATGTTTACCTGGTTCTGTATAGTTGTCGTTATTCTGTTCACCCTGTGTTGTTTTACTGTTGTACTTATTTATACTTCTATACTGTTAACCTTTATATTTTATTTAATCTCAGTAGGGCCCTAACCTTCCTCGCCACTATCCAACCGAGGTTAGCCTTGGCACTTACTAAGTACCGATGTGGTATACTCATGCCTCTTCTGCGCATGTTTTTCATGTGCAGATTCAGGTACCACTGATCAGGCCTATTATCATTGAGGGAGGCGATTGCGTAGAGACTCCGAGGTACATCTGTCGCGTCCGCAAACCAAGGAGTCTCTTTCTATTCCTGCCTTTAGTATTTAGCCCTTCTGTACTTTTCTGTTCTTTATTAGAAATTCCGGAGCTAGAGCTATGTAGTATTTCTTTCTTAGCTTGTGATTCATGGGTTTTCGGGTCTTGAATTTATGTTTGGTGTTGAGAGTTAAATACGGTGTAAGCCGAGCAGCACATTTACGCATTGTTATTGCTTTATTTCTGTTTTTAAATTGTTTTACTTCCGCAAGTTTGGTTATCTTCTGCAAAGTTAGGCTTACCTAGTCATAGAGACTAGGTGTCGTCACGATGGTTCGCGGAGGGCGAACTGGGATCATGATAGTGCAAATTCAGGCGCTTCAGGTCCTGCTAGCAAGGATTGAGAGCTTCCATCAGATTCCGGAATTCACAAGGTAGTTGTTCGGCGTTCGCAGCCCCGTGCTTCTCCCCCTATCTCATTTCTTTTCTCTTATTAGTGTTTAGTAATAATTTGAGTAGACTCTTCAGACCTGTAGTATATTGATAGATGCTTATGACTGATGACACCCCGATGTCGGGTTGTGTTGGTTTTAATTCCGCAAATTGTAGTGTTCACTGCTTATTTTGGAATTTTATTAGGTTAAAGACTTAATACTTATTATTTTAATTGCTTAAAATGAAGTGTGAATATGCCGGCTGGCTTTATCTTCACGAAATGCGTCATCACAATCGGATTCGGGTTTAGGATCGTGACATAGATCCGCCCATGTGGCCAACCATGCACACGAAACAACGTTAATCATGATCAACTGCTTGTGGATCTAACTGATCGAACAATTAATTCTGCAGAAACACAAGTCATTGAACACTACGAGATAACATTGAAGATCATCAATTTCTCGTGTACGTAACTGTTCGAAAAATTAATAATATCTATCACTATCATATATGAAGAAACAAGAGACACTAGATATTTCTGATTCCGAATTCTTTCTCATAACTAATTTCTAATTGTTTTACTTTTTGAAAATCTTGATATTTTCTTGCCAGATCGGCTAAATATCTTTGTCTCATATCTGGTTTGAATCAATAGTACAGAATTAGTTAAATATCCTTTTTCTTTCATTTATCCTCAATTAACTTGCTCTTTTGCAGGCAAATTAGGGAAGTTGGTTGCTTGGCCTCACACATCAACAAATTCGTTTTGGGATTTTTGGACGGTATAGAAGTCCTTCCAATATATATATATATATATATATATATGTGTGTGTGTATTGGCTACTGAATGTAAATATTTTGACATAGCTTCCGTTTGGCTGATTTTTTTTTAGTTGTAGAGATTTGGTATTTTGAACTTATAATTGGTGTATTTAAGTCGAATTTATGTCATGTAAGCGCACTAAAAGAGTAAAGTTCTCCCTATCAAGAGGTTACTAATTCCATGAATCGAATCTGAGACATATAGCCCCTTAGTTTAATATCTTATTTAATTCCATTGGTAGGATTATCAAATAACCTAAAAAAACATAATCACATACCTAAATAACTTTGGCAGAGACGTTTTACATACCTTCCGTACTTGAGAGGAATCCTAATTCTTATCGAGAAAAATAATATTGAAATATCTTGATGATAACATTAGTAATAAATTAATGTTCGGGTAGTAGGATAGTCTAAAATCAGTAAGGGATATAGTATTATAGCTACGGGTCAATTAAACTCATAATTTTGAAGGCAGAGCATAAATTTGTATGTTAAAAAAAAAAAAAAAAAAAGACGATAATTATTACCTATAGTATGTTGGCTCAACTTATGATTATATAAATCCTTAATATGATATTCAGTGGGAGGAGGGAAATGCCTTCAAAAAAAGAACAGGGGAATGTTTATACACTGGAGGCGACTACGTCCTATTTTTTTGTGTACACACAGGTAAGGGTCCAAGCCTAACCCGAATGGTCTTTTACATCTTATTTGGATGGTTGTTACCTATTGTATTGTATCATATTATTACATTAGATATAATATTTATTTTGATTGTTTGTAACAATCCGATCGGTCATTTTGAGCATTTGCACTTCACTCGATTGTTTGAGGGCATGAGTAGTTCCATATGATGTACTATGACTTATGTGAATCATCGGTTTTGGTTTTCAGGTTATTCGGAATTGATTTAGAAGAATGATTCTTAGCTAGAAGCTTCAAATTGGAAAGGTTTGATCAAATTTGACTTTTTAGTAATCGAACTCAGATTGGATTTCTGATGGTTCTGTTAGCTCCGTTGGGTAATTTTGGACTTAGGAGCGCATCCGGATCGTGATTTGGAGGTCCGTAGTGAAATTTGGCTTGAAATGGCGAAAGTTGGTATTTTGGAAAGTTTGACCGGGAGTGAAATTTTTGATATCGGGGTTGGATTCCGATTCCGGAAGTTGGAACAGGTCTGTAATATCAAATCTGACTTGTGTGCAAAATTTGAGGTCTATCGGACATGATTTGATAGGTTTCGGCATCAGTTGTGGAAGTATGAAGTTTCGAGTTCATCGAATTTGAATTGAGGTATGATTCGTCGTTTCGATGTTGCTATGTGTGTTTTGAGACAACGAGTAGGTTCGTATTATGTTTTGGAACTTGTTGATATGTTTGGATGGGGTCCCGAGGGGCTCGGGCGTGTTTCAGATTATTTTCGGATCATTTTCCTTTATGTTTTCATTGTTGAGGAGATGTTGGTTCTGGTGTTCCGCACCTGCGATTGATATTGCGCAGGTGCGATGGCCGCAGATGTGAGCCAAGCATCGCAAATGCGAGATTTTATTGAGGAGTAAAAGTCCGCAAATGCGGAGGTAATTGCGCAAAAGCGCGACCGCAGGTACGGTCATGGCCATCGCAGAAGTGGCCGCTCGCAAATGCGAGTTCTTTTCCACAAAAGCGAGAGTCGTAGATGCGACCTATTGTCCGCAAATGAGAATATTTCTGGGTAGAAGCTATAAATTGAGGTTTTGGTACTTTCTTCATAATTTAAAATGTGGGACTCGGATTGAGGCGATTTTTGGAGCAAATTTCATCACAAGGATTGGGATAAGTGTTCTCTACTCGGTTTTGATTATATTTCATGAATCCATCTTTATTTTTAGCAATGGGTTGGTGAATTGAAAGAAAAAATTGGGAGTTTTGGCCTAAAGTTTCATAATATGAATTTTTGACTTTTGATCAACGATTTGGAGGTGGAATTGAGTGAAACTAGTATGGTTGGACTCGTAATTGAATGGGTTATCGGATTTTGTGAGTTTTATCGGATTTCAAGGGTGTGGGCCCGGTATGATTTTTGGCCGAATTTGGGATTTGACTTAGGATTCGATCTTTATCATTTGTAATTATTTTCTTGGGCTTTATCTGATGTATTTGAGTTGCTTTTGGCTAGTTTTGTACCGTTCAGAGGTCGCTACGCACGTGATGGCATTCTTGGAGCATCACTTGGCTTGCTCGATGTTGGAATTGGCTTGTTTAAGATAAGTAACTCTTCTAAACTTAGTGTTGTGTGTATGAAACCCCAATTACGTGGTGTGTGATTGGTAATGAGGTGACACATATACTAGGTTAGGGGAGTGTGGGCGTGCACCCTGTGATTTGTGACTCCGTTGTTCCCATTGCACTGTTTATTGGCCCTATTTTGTTGATATATGTGTTGTCACCATGTAATTAAGTAACTGAGCTGTCAATCATGCTAGATATCGTGTTTAGGCTTTATGATGATATTGTTAGGACCCATAGTGGTCATTTCTTGCTGTCATCTTACTAATTTCACTGATATTTCGTACCCAGTCATATTCATGCATTCACATCATATCTGAGTCTCAGTTGTTATTTATTGATACATCATATCATTGTTGTCGAGCTAGTTTCATGACATTGTGAGACTGTGAGTGAGACTGAAGAGATTGATGACTGAGTGAGGCCGGGTGACTAATTGTGTGGTTATTGATACTATAGCACGTGAGTTGTCCGTGTGGATTCTGATATTGATACTATAGCACGTGAGTTGTCCGTGCAGATTATAACGCTTGGGCTGAAGGAGCCCCTCCAGTGTCTGCACACCCCAAGTGAACGCGGTTGATTATTTTGAGGGATAGATCTTCCCTGGACATGGATCTTGTCCGAAACATTTATATACCTGGAGATGGGTCTTCTCCATGGGGCCGGAATGGCCTTCCTCGGTATTGAGTGACTGATGGTCAGTGATGTATATATTCCGGGATGGATCTTTCCTGGGCCGTATGTGCCATATGCAGTACCGAGTGGTTCGGTATGATAAGTGAAAAGTATGAGAGAGTGAGGTTGAGTACTCTGAGAGTGTGAGTACATGATTCATCTCTCAGATACATGGCATTAGCATGCACACATAACATACAGGCATAGAGATGCATTTTTCCTCATGTTGTACGGTATCACGTCATTCATGACTTTTTACACACATTGATATGAGTTCATAGAGAGGTATTTTACACTTGCTATCATGCTATCTAAAAATAAAACATCTTATTTATTGTAAAAAGGATCTTTAGAAAAAATTACAATTTTCAAACTATCTTATATTTTATGACGATTTTGGTAAAGGATTTGAGTTTTCACTAATATTCTTGAAAAGCAGAACTATTTTCGAAACAACTATGAAAAAACTGGGCATTTTATCTTTGAGTTACTTCCTTATTATTATATGCTCTACGCTGCTATGAACTACTATTGGCTATTGGTGTTGGACCCGACCTATGTTCCAGCTCATCACTACATTCAACCTAAGTTTAGATTTGTCACTTATTGAGTACATGGGGTCGGTTGTACTCATACTACACTTTCTGCACATTGCGTGCAGATCCCGGATGTCGATATTGTTGTGTTCGATGGTTACTGGATTTGAAGGCATACCTTTGTTCCTGTTGTAACTGCCTCTTGTTCACGGTAGCCTTAGATTATAAAATTTTGTTAATGTACTTTTCAAACAGAAGATGTATTTTCTTCATATCAGCTTTGTAAACTCTATTCTTAGAAGTTCATGATTTGTACTACCAGTTTTTGGGAAATGAATAAGATTCAGATAATTCCTGTGTTTAATTGTTTTATTAAATTAATTGGAAATGGATAATCGTTAATTGGCTTACCTAGAGGGTTGGGTTAGGTGACATTACGACTAGTGGATTTCGGGTCGTGACAGATTGGTAACAAAGCTCTAGATTCATAAGTTCTACAAGTCATGAGCAAGTGTTTAGTAGAGTCTTGTGGATCGGTATGATGACGTCTATACCTATCTTTGAGAGGCTACAGGAAATTTAGGATATACTTGCCATCTTTCTTCGTTATCGTGCGACATTGATTCAGCTTGAAGCGTAATCCTTTGAATTCCTTGCATGTATTCGTATGCGCACATGAGCGCTCAGTATCAGTTGTGTATCGACGGCTTGCGATTCCATGGATGTGGTGTGAGATATGATCTCAGTGCATTGATGATGGGCCGGTCTGGAGGACTTGAGGCCAAGTTTTTACTGTAGCTTGAGCATGGGGATTTTGATTATGTAAGCACATACTTTTGGATTTATATGTCCAGTAGTGTCCCTATTAGTGGAATTTGTGGCTTGATGGCTACGTCATGAGTATGATGTGATTGTGAGATGTGTTCATATGGTTTGAAGGTGATGAGAAGGGTTTTCTTGAGGTGTAGAAAGAATTATTGGGTGCTTGATTTCCATCTTGATTTGACGTATAGCCTCGAGTTATGGGTGTGTTGAAGGATCTTTTCGTGTTGTTTAGTCAAGGAGTGAAGTAGATTTTCATGTCGTGATATGAGTTCAGATTCAGGAAAATTAAGTGATTACGTAATGGTTATGACTGTAGAGGGATATAAAGAGATGTTAGTTTGAGGCGAAGTAGGTGTGTTATCTCCTGCGGGGTGTCCTGAGGGTTGTGTGATCCATTTGTTGTTTTGGAGCGAATTCTCTTTTACCAGTGGATTATATGTGTTGCAATTTGAGTTTGGATCGCTTATGAGAGTGGGCTTGACTGTTACAAGGGTGAATGCGAGATTTGCATATGATTTGAGATATTAGATGGTTTGTGTTGCATGAGCTTATGAAGGATTTAGTTGAATCTCACTATGGTATTATGGCAGTAATAGAGTATGGGTACTATGAGCTATTGTGTCTTTTGATCTGTGGGTTTGAGCCAAGTGTGGGAGTCTGCTATTGATAAGTTGATTGCACGGTTATGTGTTGTATTAGTGTCGGTTGAGGTATACTTGTGAAGCAGTTAGGGCTTGTATAGGTCAATTTTTATGATGAATTAAGCAAGGAACTTATGGATACATGGTATGTTACACTTTAAGGGTAAATGTAAATCATGGGATTATTGAGTTGTTATTCGTAAAGGATGTAGTGTGCATGGAATAGGGATTCACTCGGCTGCTTAGAAGTATGGACTACTTCTTATGGTGTTGGTGTGCAAATGGAGCACAGGTCGTTCGGTCCGTTTGACAAGTTTAATTGAGATTTGAGCAGAGTGGATGACTCTTGAGAATGGTTATAATGAATTCAAGATTTATATGTGACAACTGAGAATTTTTACGGATTTGTATATGGCTAGAAGCTGAGAGTTACATTGGATGGTGTCGAGACTCGCACTATTTCTACATCATTGTAAATTCTACATTTCAGTATCAGGAAGGTAAGGTGAACATCTTGAAATTCACAGAAGGTCTTCAGAGTGGGTATCTCGGTTGTGGTACTTTTGTGGTGCTTAAGAGAGCATTCAATGCTTATGAGCATTAGGGCGGTGTGGTTTTATACTTGGGTCTTGTGTGGTGAGTCTTGGTTGAGGATTATCGTATTATAGCAAGGAAAAGTATGTAATTTAGAAGGATCTCGGGGGAATAGGACAGCTTGGTAGTAGGTTGGATCGGCATGGTAACGGATGCGATTGGCTTTTTTCGTGCTTATGATGTAGTGAGTTTCTGCAGGTGTTTTTTGGCGATACTCTTGGGTTTTAGCGGCCTGCGTAGCCTGGTTGAGTTAGAGGAGTTTAGTCCTGACGGTTTGGTTTTGTGCAAATGGGATTCGGAGAGTTCTTAATGGTTTCTACCATGGTTAGAGATGTATATTTTCTACTGGCGTGAGGAGCATGTGATGTATAGTGTTTTTCTTCTGCATAGGATCAAATGGAAAGTTCTTAGGTGATTAATTATGCAGTTGCTTGTGACTTGGAGTGGACTACAAAGCTCTCGTATTTTTCATATGATGGCATAATATGTGCGGTGTGTTGTTTAGGATTGAGATTTGCATGTGTAAGGTCACGGTTCAATTTTGAAGGGAAGGTCATGAGTCCTTAGGCAGCATGGACAGTTTCAGACGACTAGGTAAATGATATTACTATCTGGTATGGCTTGATGAGAGTATACATTTCAGAAGGGGCAATGTGTTTTGATTTAGGGATACTTCATTGGTATTACGACACTCTCTTGTTTGATCGACTGCTGGTGTTCAATTTTTCTTTATGGCACAAAAGAATTATAGAAGTATTCTTTGTGGGATGATCGTGTATTGGAGAAGTGTTAGACATTCAGGCGGTGGAGTTGAGATCAGATATGGCGATTCGTGTGTTCTATGGATTTGGAGACTGGGAGTTCTCATGAGTAGATTGTTTCGTGGTTATGGACTGTGAAAACATAGCCAAGATTAGTCAGAAGATAGTATGTGTTGTGATTCAGTTATTGTGGATTTTTCGAGGGCTATTTATCTATTGTGGGTGATGGGAGTTGATTTGGGGTTTATTGGTAGGCCCGATATGGATGTGTGTTCTGCACCGAGTCAGATTGGTTGGCTCCATACTGCCATTGTTGAGGGACGTGCCATTCAGTTGTTGTTGAGCTTATTCTTGTTCTGAAATGATCAGTGAATTACTTTTATATGCTAGTAGGAGTTGTGATTCGTTGATTATATGCTATATCGGAATTTTAGCGGGATGAGTATTTGGGTATTGCATGATTGATTGTGCATTGGCTATGTTCTTTCCGGATCTTGGTATTGTGTTATTTGCTTTCTGTGGTTATGGTAATGCACTTTGGGTACTTGATGTCAAATTTCATGTGGTTATTGATTTTGAGCAAGCGGCTCGAGGTATATAATATGGACCAAAGTTTAGACGGGGTAATGCATTGTAGTGAAGTTATGTTGAGATATGATCCTTTATGTTGGATTCGTGTGTTTTGGTTCTACGGTGTGTGCTAGGCTCTTAGCATGGTATTGTAATGGTACTTGTTAAGCTGGCGGGACAGTCCTCTCATTTGAGGCATTTTCAGGATTAAGTATATTTGGAATGTTGCTATTTGGTACACGAGTTGCATAGGTTGTGGCTTTAAGTTGTATTGATGTGTCATGTCACTAGAGTGATTATGCTAGATGGGATGAGGTCATCATACCTAGAATGGGTGTTATCGGATCTGATTACGGTATATTTGGAAGGATATTGATGTTGATCTGCTTAGAAATTTGTTATAGTTCCTATCGAAGGAGAGGGAGTTCCACAACTTGTTGATTTGGCGAATGGTTATGAGTTTCTGTATGTTTCTTTCATCGTTGGCAGTGTATGAAGGTGTTAGAACAAGGCTCTGTTTGATAAGAGGTTTATTACTGGTATTGGGTTGTTTTGAGCAGCTACTATGATTAGAAATTATCGCTATGAGTGTTTGAGTTATGTGGTATATTATGTGATTTCATCTTGAGTTATGGCTATGGCTTGATACAGCTTGTTCAGACTTATACAATGGGTAGATGCACGATTCTGATCTTATAGAAAATTTTGGATGTGGAAATTGGATTCTAAGGCTTATGGGCTAGGTAAGATTAAGAAAAATTCAGTCATATTGTGTTATCATACCTATATGGGAAAGGGTGATGTGGGATCACCCCTGGGTATGTGCATAGTGAGGTTACACGGTAATTTGGCTTATGGAGCAACTCTGGGCATGTTCGAGGACGAACGTATATTTAAGTGGCAGAGGATGTAACAACCCGACCGATCGTTTTGAGCATTTGTAGTTCACTTGGTTGTTTGAGGGCATTAGTAGTTCTGTATGATGTATTATGACTTATGTGAATCATCGATTTTGGTTTTCAGGTTATTCGGAATTGATTTAGAAGAATGATTCTCAGCTAGAAGCTTCAAATTAGAAAGATTTGACCAAGTTTGACTTTTTAGTAATCGACCTCGGATTGGATTTCTAATGGTTCTGTTAGCTCCGTTGGGTGATTTTGGACTTAGGAGCGCATTCGGATCGTGATTTGGAGGTTCGTAGTGGAATATGGCTTGAAATGGCAAAATTTAGAATTTTAGAAAGTTTGACCGGGAGTGGACTTTTTGATATCATGGCCGGATTCCGATTCTGAAAGTTGGAGCAGGTTCGTAATGTCAAATGTGACTTGTGTGCAAAATTTGAGGTCTATCAGACGTGATTTAATAGGTTTTGGCATCGGTTGTGGAAGTATGAAGTTTCAAGTTCATCAAATTTGAATTGAGGTGTGATTCGTCGTTTCGATGTTGCTATGTGTGTTTTGAGGCCTCGAGTAGGTTCGTATTATGTTTTGAAACTTGCTGGTATGTTTGGACGGGGTCCCGAGGGCTCGGGCGTGTTTCAGATTATTTTCGGATCATTTTCCTTCATGTTTTCATTGCTGAGGAGCTGCTGGTTCCTGTGTTCCGCAGGTGCGATTGATATCGCGCAGGTGCAATGTCCGCATATGCGAGCCAAGCGTCGCAGATGCGAGATTTCATTGAGGAGTGAAAGTCCGCAAATACGGAGGTAATTGCGCAGAAGCGCGACCGCAGATGCGGTCATGGCCATCGCAAAAGCGGCCGCTCACAAATACGAGTCCTTTTCCATAAAAGCGGGAGTCCTAGATGCGACATATTGTCCGCAAATGCGAAAATTGCTGGGCAGAAGCTATAAATCGAGGTTTTGGTTCTTTTTTCATATTTTAAGATGTGGGGACTCGGATTGAGGCAATGTTTGGAGCAAATTTCATCATAAGAATTGGGGTAAGTGTTCTCTACTCAGTTTTGATTATATTTCATGAATCCATCTTCATTTTAGCAATTGGTTGATGAATTAAAAGAGAAATTGGGGGTTTTGACCTAAAGTTTCATAATATGAATTGTTGAGTTTTGATCAATGATTTGGAGTCGGAATTGAGTGAAACTAGTATGGTTGGACTCATAATTTAATGAATTGTCGGATTTTCTGAGCTGTGTCGGATTCCGAGGGTGTGGGATCGGGTGTGATTTTTGGCCAGATTTGGGAATTGACTTAGGATTCGATCTTTACCATTTGTAATTGTTTCCTTGGGCTTTATTTGATGTATTTGAGTTGCTTTTTGCTAGTTTTGAGTCGTTCAGAGGTCGCTATGTGCGTGATGGCATTTTTGGAGCATCGCTTGGCTTGCTCAGCATTGGAATTGGCTTGTTTGAGATAAGTAACTCTTCTAAACTTAGTGTTGGGGGTACGAAACCCCAAATTACGTGTTGTGTAATTGGTATTGAGGTAACGTACATGCTAGGTAACGGGCGTGTGGGCGTGCACCCTATGATTTGTGACTCCGTTGTTCCTATGGCACTGTTTAGTAGCCCTATTTTGTTCATATCTTTATTGTCACCATGTGATTAAGTAAATGAGTTGTCAATCATGCTAGATATCGTGTTTAGGCTTTATGCTGATATTGTTAGGACTCATAGTTATTGTTTCATGCTGTCATCTCACTGATTTCATTGATATTTCGTACTCAGTCATATTCATGCATTCATATCATATCTGAGTCTCAGTTGTTGTTTATTGATACATCATATCATTGTTGTCGGGCTAGTTTCATGACATTGTGAGCCCGTGAGTGAGACTTGAGAGATTGATGACTGAGTGAGGCCGAGGGCCTAATTGTAAGGTTATTTTTACTATAGCAAGTGAGTTGTCCGTGCGAATTCTGATATTGATACTATAGCACGTGAGTTGTCTGTGCGACACGTAAGGTGTCCGTGTAGATTATAGCGCTTCGGTTGAAGGAGCACTTCCAAAGTCTGCACACCCCTAGTAAGCGCGGTTGATTATTTTGAGGGATGGATTTTCCCTGGACATGGATCTTGTCCGAAATATTTATATACCTGGAGATGGATCTTCTCCATGGGGCTGGATTGGCCTTCCTCGGTACCGAGTGACTGATGGTTAGTGATGTATCTACTCCGGGATGGATCTTCCATGGACCGTATGGGCCATATACAGTACCGAGTAGTTGAGCATGATGAGTGGAAAGTGTGAGACAGTGAGGTTGAGTACTCTGAGAGTGTGAGTACATGATTCATCTCTCAGATACATGGCATTGGCATGCACACATGACATACAGGCATAGAGATGTATTTTTCCTCATGTTGTACGGTATCACGTCATTCATGACTTTTTACACACATTGATATGTGTTCATAGAGAGGTATTTCACATTTGCTATCATGCTATCTGAAAATGAGACATCTTATTTATTGTAAAAAGGATTTAAAAAATTACAATTTTCAAACTATCTCATATTTTACGACGATTTCGGTAAAGGATTTGGGTTTTCACTGATATTCTTGAAAAGCAAAACTATTTTCGGAAAACTATGAAAAAGCTGGGCAATTTATCTCTGAGTTATTTCCTTATTATTATATGCTCTATGCTGTTATGAACTGCTATTGATTATTAGTGTTGGACCCGACCTATGTTCCAGCTCGTCAGTGCTTTCAATCTAAGTTTAGGTTTGTTACTTATTGAGTACTTGGGGTCGATTTTACTCATACTACACTTCCTGCACATTGCGTGCAGATCCCGGATGTCGATGTTGCTGTGTTCGATGGTTGCTGGATTTGAAGGCGTGCCTGTGTTCCTGCTGTAACTACCTCTTGTTCACGGTAACTTTAGATTATAAAATTCTGTTTATGTACTTTTCAAACAGAAGATGTATTTTCTTCATATCAGCTTTGTAAACTCTATTCTTAGAAGCTCATGATTTATACTACCAGTCCTTGGGGAATATATAAGATTCAGATAATTCCTTTGTTTAATTATTTTATTAAATTAATTGAAAATGGATAATCGTTTTTGGCTTACCTAGTGGGTTGGGTTAGGTGCCATCACGACTAGTGAATTTTTGGTCGTGACATTGTTACTTAAATTTTATCGTATCGTTAAATCTATTGTTACATAACGAAAAAAAGTGACACGTTATGGAACGACGGATTTGGTATAGTGGCATCGTTACCTTGCTTTTTTCTCTCAACATGCCCTTGCTTATTATTAAATAATTATATTTTTTCCTTTACCTATTTTTTTATATAATAATTTTACTCTGTATCCTATTTTTCTTAGTAATATTGCAAGTTTATTCTTCATATTGTTAGTGCATGACATCATAAAACGACGACAAACAATACAATCTATCCTTATCAAACAATACATTACAATACAACACATTATGAAACAATACGATAACAACAACCAAGCAAGCTGTTACTGGAAAACAAAATAGGCATAAAAAAGTAACAAACGAGTTAATGGACAAACTGCCTTATTCTTCTCTTGTTTGGAATCCTTAATTTTCTTAATCAATCTTGATTGACTTGACCTAAACATTATCCTTCATCCATCTATCAATATTGATATCCTACATGACAGTAAATTGATATAAGAAAATTTGTTGACTCGGTAACAAAGAGAAAAACAAATTAATAGCTTACTATAAGTCCATATATATATATATATATATATATATATATATATAGTTACAAATTAGGTGTAACATCTAAGAGTAGATTATATACTACTTGTATATATCTTGTATTTCAAACAGAGTAAATAAAAAATGGAAAATAGGGATTGATAATATCGAATATCTGAACTGTCAATTGACATTATCAAACTTTATTCAAAACAAATAATCACGACACAAAATTTGGGTATATTTACACATATTAGTTATAATATATATTTTACTCGCTCTTAATAGTCTTCTAGTAGACTTTTTGTATTTTATGAATTTGGTAAAAACAGTATATTACACTAACTTTGACCACCAGCTGGCGAAGGACATTTTCTTTGATCCTAATCTTTAGACAAGAGTGGGGCAAATTTTTACTTAGTGTATACGAATGTGGGTCCATTTTGGAGTGTAAATGTACAATATTCTTGTATTTATATACACATTTAAAGAGTCTTAATTTTATGAGTATTTTATATATCCCCTGAATTTATGTCTAAGGAAAGATCAATGTTTTCAATTAATTTTACCTTTTTTTTTTGATGAATTTAACTTCAAGAAATCAAGTTAAGTTTGCAGTTTCTTTCAACTTCATGGACCAGGTAAAAATGAAGGGAAAAAAAAAGATTTAAAAAAAAAATCATGGGAATCAATCTCGAATAATCAAAACTCAGAACACTACCCTCTTTTATATTTTTATTAAGCAACAAATTGTTATCATACTTGTGAAGATATACAGGATAAACATATAATTATAATAACTTTCGGGTTTTATTTTATAACTGATAAATGTTAGAGTATAGTCCATTCATTTAAATTTATGCGTTTTTACTCTTTTTTTAAAGTCTGTTAATAAATGAAAAATATCACAGTTTTATATTTAGTAAATTTTTAATTCCAATATTTTTATTTTACACTTATTGAAACTCTCTTTTGGTATGTTATACACTTTTTTAGTTTAAGACTTTTGGTAAGTTATACATACTTTTGGTATGTTATACTATTAGATTCAAAAATATTTTTTATATTCTGAATTTCACACCAAGTCAAAATATTAAATAAAACGAAAGAAATTATAGAATTATAATGAGCGGTAAAAGAAATAAGGATTACGGTGACATCTTTTGTTCCGTATTTAAGTACATTAAATATTTAAAGATTAATTATATTGTCAAGGTATAGAAAAATGTCTGAAGTATATTGTATAATTACACAAAAGTTGCTCTTAAAATACAATAATAAGACCATTTCCTAGACCTATACTGTGAGAGTTTGAGTATTGTCCCAGACTTAATTCTTCAAACTAAAGCAAAGAGAAGAAAGGAGATGTTGAGGTGGCGCTTTCAGAAGGTAACAGTGTCACGCGCTGGAACGCGCTGCATGAACAGAGCAACACTTGTGGTGAAAGTCAAAATTTTCTTCTTAAAAACATATCAATAAATCTAGAAATAAATTTTAAAAAATTTCTATGTATTAATTGTGTAAAAATATTTTCAAAATAAAATTACTTCTAAGAAAATTTAGGGGCAGCCCGGTACATTAAGCTCCCGTTATGTGCTGGGTTCGGAGAAGAGTCAGACCATAAAGGTCTATTGTACGCAATCTTAGCATTTTTGTAAGAGGTTGTTTTCACGGCTTGAACCAGTGACCTTCTGATCACATGACAACAACTTTACCAGTTACGTGAAGGATCTCCTTCTCAGAAAAATAAGTCTTACTAATTGGTAATCTAATAAATGTACAAGTATGGTAACTAGTTTATTTTCAAAGATTAAATTAAACTACTAATATTTACATAAGGGAATATTATGTGAATCCAAAAGAAAATTAGTTATATACCAATATTGTTTTTTTTTTGTGGGTGGGTGGGGATTTGGGGGGAGGGGGTAGATTTTGATTATATATATATATGTAGGTAGTCTTTGGTGCTTGTCTTAATAGACTTATTCTATAGGGTCTCTTCTTCCATTGCTGCAACTCTTTTCTCCTTCTACAATTCTCTCTCAAATCAATCTTCATCAACAATAAATCTTGCTAAAACTATTGGTTAGTATTGTTTTGTAGAAGAATATGGGGAGAAAACCTTGTTGTGACAAAGATGAAGTAAAGAAAGGTCCATGGTCAGCTGAAGAAGACAAGAAGCTTATTAACTTCATTCTTATTAATGGCCAATGCTGCTGGAGATCTCTCCCTAGACTTGCAGGTCTCTCTCATTTTTCAAAATTTTGTTATTCTGGTTGACATGGTTGCGTGTGTCGAAGGGTGGTCAGTTGAACATCTTTTGCTGTAAAATTATATGTATATAGATCATAAAAAGAAAATCTTGAATATTCTTAGTAAAATTTCTGGTTTCGGCGCTAGTACATAACGAGGGGTAAAAAAGGTGTAGGGGTTGTACTTTTTAATAAGCTAATTGAAAAATGAAAAAGGGTGGTTTAATTTGAATGATTGTACCAACCCCATTGGTCCAATTCTAAAAAAAAAAAATCCAAAGCTGGGGTGATTTTGTTAATAAAAATAACAACAACAATAACAATAAATCCAGTATATAACTTTATAAGTGGGGTTTGGAGAGGGTAATTTGTATGCAGACCTTACCCCTACCTAAAAGATAGAGACTGTTTCCGATAGACATTTTGTTAATTAAAAAAAACAACAATTTTCTTTTGTTAATAAAAAATGGCTTTTTTTAAATAAATTAAAATGACAGACAATAAATTTATTTTCTTGATAGAAGAAGTATTCACCCCAGATAGTTTAGAAATACAATATTTCGTGGAATTTTTTTTTTGTTTTTAATTTCATTATTAATAATGTTGTGATGGCATATTTGGTGCAGGATTACTGAGATGTGGAAAGAGCTGTAGATTGAGATGGACAAACTATCTAAGACCAGACTTGAAGAGGGGACTTCTATCTGAATATGAAGAGAAAATGGTTATTGATCTTCATGCTCAGCTTGGCAACAGGTAATTAAACTATTCATCTTTTTTTTTTTCTCGTTGGGTTTATACCTATTCGGTGTTTGATATCTATATTGGAGCTCGATTATATCCGAATTTGCGTCATGTAAGTCCCATTTAAAGAGAAAACGCTCCCTAATATGAATTTTTTCATACTCAAGGTTCGAACTCGAAACATCTTATTAGGGAGGAGAAATCATATTTATCACATCACACTCATACCGGTAAACCATTCATCTTTTGAAAAACCATGCAAATGTCTTTAGAGTAATGATCATCTATGATTCCACCTTTAGCTTTGTGATATGTATTTGGATTCAACCATAGGTAGATAAAATCAGAAAATTCAATAAAGGTGTTCAAAATACCAGTAAATTATACACGGGTGTTCAGAGTTTATTTTTTAATCAATAACAAATTATATTTTACCTTATACACAATATAAATTTTCGGCAAAAGGTATTCAGTAGACCACCCTTGACCACACATAGTTTCGCCCCCGAGCAGGTTTAGCATAATCTAACTTTTCGGTGTCTAATTCTCTATATATATGTGTGAGAACGAAAAAAATAAGTATAAATAGACTTAGATATGTTTTTCTGAATCTTTTAACCTTAAATTTATGACGTTTAAATTCTGAATTCGCCAAAAGCATATCTATTATGTGAAGCTCATTTAAAGCAACTTCAACAAAGAAAAGGAATGAGTTAAAATGATGTCTAGAGTGGCAGACAACAACTTCAACTCAATTTTAGGCACCCATTCTCCACTGTGTATCTTTCAACTCATTATTCATAATCAATTTTCTTTTCTTTTTTTCTATTTAATACACTTTTTAAACAAGTGGGGAATAAGTTATCGTAATATTGAACTTCAAAAATTCGTTTCCCTTTTCTCGGATAATGATTAATGATTAATACATTAATATTAGAAAAGCAGGTCTGGATAGAAAGAAACATATATTAAAAAAATTCGTATGACTGACATAATTTTTTTTTTTTAGATTATGACATAGTTGATTGATGTTATTTCATATGTGTAGAGTATTTCTCCTTTTATTCTATCAGTAAAAAGATTTAAATAATATATACTAACAACATAAAAGTTTTACACTAACAGTATATTTTATCATATAATACAAGGTTACTTATTATTTTACTAGATAGTCAATTAATGTTTAACATGAAATTTACTCGTAAATAATTTGTAAGAAATATAATTTGTAGGTGCATAGAACGTAAAAATCTTAGTGAAAAATATCTTCATGTCAACAAATTATTTGCAGGTGGTCCAAGATTGCTTCTCATTTACCGGGACGAACTGATAATGAAATCAAGAATCACTGGAATACACATATCAAGAAGAAGCTGAAGAAAATGGGGATTGATCCAGCCACTCACCAGCCAATTACTGTTGACCAACCAAACATAGAACATCCAACAAAAAATCAACCAATTATTCAACAAGAAAAACAAAAAACAATGCCAATTTCCCCATCTCATGCTGTCCCAGAAATAATGAATATTCTTGATCACAACAAGGAGCTGGTTGAAACTCCTATATTATCAACAATTACAGATATCAAATTAGACGACGACAACAACAATAATAATAAAAATACGGGGACAAGCTTCTATACTGACGAAGCCCCCGTAATTAAACCACATGAAATTTTATTCCATTCTGAATCAACCACTTCAACATCATCATCATCTTCTTCTCCAACATCCATTATTCTTGAAGATATGCAGTTTGATTTCAATTGGGCAGATGATTTCAGCAGAACATTGGATTATTTACTTAATGATGATATTGACATGAATAATGTCATTTCCCAAGATTGGTCAAAGGTGTTGGAAGTTTGAGCAAATTTTACTTGTGATTAATTTTCAAAAGGGAGCTAAATTAAGCTTTGTTCTTTTGATTGGCAAGTCACCTTTTTTTTCTTTTTCTTTTCTTTTCTTTTTTTTTCCTTTTTTTTTTTAATATAGAAGTTTAGATGGTAGTTGTTACTAAAGTAAATGGACAATAAAAGTTTAAGACAGATACTATATATATGGGGACAAAAACACAAAGCCCCATTAGATATTTATGTTGTTGTTTTTTTTGGTTACAAATGTTAAATGGCAGATCAGAATGAACCTGCCAGTACATTATGGATGAATATTATTTTATACAAAAGTGTCCACCTCTTTTCTTAACTTCATTTGCATGTTTTATTTTTATTGACTTTCTATCAATCACCCTGCAATGTTACGAGAAGATGGTATATCGTCAAAAATTGTGATGGAGTGATAAGTATATATTCCTCCATCATTAATAGAGATTTCGGGTTCGAACTCTTTAGCATGAATACTTTACCCCAAATTGGAATTTTTAGGCGTGAGTCCGAATTAAAAAGTATAAACAATATGGTACTTGGTTAAGAGCCTCACAGTTTCATTATATATAAGAACAAGTACTTGATTACAGACATAATATGTTGCATGAGACTTGAGAGTAATAATTATTTTTTTCTGAAATGTTTCCGCGTCCTTCTCCTCCCCTTCTTCTACTTCTTCAAGAATTTGTTTTATGATGATTACCATTCATACTAATTAATTATGATTCTAAAATTAAGTAAGAGGGTTCGAAACAAGAAATGATTCTCAAAAATATAGAATGATTTCGCAATTATTATCACAAAAAAGACGACATCCTCGTCCTTTATAAATAGGGCCACAACAGAAAGTATTCAAATAAAGTCCAGGAAGCCTTTAAACTTATTTTATGTCACGATTCGAATTTTTCACCGTCGGATCATGATGGCGCCTAACATTAAATCCGCTAGACAAGCCAACGTTACTGATTATTTTATTATTTTCCCTTATCTTTAACAATTTACCATATAATATAAGAAAATCAGCGGAAATCGAAATGCGGAAGAACAGAATTTAATAGTTTAACTTAATACCAATACGAAATCCATAATAAAACTCCACCCATAACCGATGTCACAATTTCACGGATTATCTACGAATACTACAAATAGTGGTCTAAACAAGAAAATGCAAATTTGTCTCAGAAATTGATAAAACAGAAAAGAAACGGGATAGAAGAGGGTGCCAAGGCATGCGGACCCCTGCAGGACTACCTCGGGTCTCCACTGGATTGAAGGCAGCAACCTCTAACTATGGTCCGTATGCTCTAGTACCGGGATCTGCACAAAAAGTGCAGAGTATAGTATCAGTACAACCGACCCCATATACCGGTAAGTGTCGAGCCTAACCTCGGCAAAGTAGTGATGAGGCTAGGACACGACAACCATATATACCTGTGCAGTTAAATCATATACGAGAAGCAATAATAACAGGAATTTAGCAGAATAAGACAGAAAAAGGGGGAACATGCTGAGGGGGAAATAAGGTTATGACAATAATAAATTAAAGCAACAAAGTAAATATCAAACTTGAAGCAACGGATATGATAACGCGGCAACAAGTGCACGGCATCACCCTTCGTGCTTTTACTCTCGTCCTCACCATAGAAATCAACAGAAACGACATGGCATCACCCTTCGTGCATTGACATCACAATATCGGCACGGCATCACCCTTCGTGCATTACCACTAACTCACAATATCATGCACGGCATCACCCTTCGTGCTTTACACTCTTCCTCACCCAAACAATAGAAATAATAACATCCCGGCAGGAGAATCAACAATAGAACAATACCGTCCCGGCAAGGGAATCAGCTATAACCAACCTAGTTTCAACAGTTACTTTACAAAATAAACCTCAACTTGAACTAATACTCGACAATGGTCAAACTCCAAGAATTTATCATAAGTTTTGTTCCACAGTGATAATCATCAATTTAAGCATGAACAGTACATAATAAAAGACACAACAATCAAGGTATAAGACTCACGGGCATGCTTGACACCAACGTATAGATACTCATCACTTCACCTATACGTCGTACTCGACACTAACACGTAGCAAATAAGACACAACACATATTCCCTCAAGCTAAGGTTAGACCAAACACTTACCTCGGATTCCACGGCCAAACTCAAGCCTCAAATACCGCTTTCCCTCTATATTTCACCTCCAATTCACTTGTATATAGTCATAATTAACTTAACAATATCAATAAGTGCTTAAGAATTCAACTCCAATGCTTAATTATAGGTTTTCTATCATTTTTCCCAAAAAGTCAAAAATCGACCTTGGGCCCGCTTGGTCAGAACTCGAGGTTCGGACCAAAACTTGATTACCCATTCACCCACGAGCCCGAATATGTAATTAGTTTCGAAATTCGACCCCCAATCGAGGTCTAAATTCCGATTATACAAAAAGTCCTAATTCTATCCAAATCCCTAATTTCTACCATGAAAACCCTAGATTTTTGGATGAAAATTGATGAAATGCAATGGGTAATTAAAAAAAGTGGTTTAGAATCATAATACCAACATTTTGGGGAAGAACTTGTCTCTTGAAAATCGTCTCTATGCCTTCTAGTTTTTGAAAATATGAATTTATGGCCTTATTCCCGTTCTGTTTTTGTTTTAAGTGATGGGCGACAGTGTTCATCGTGTTCACGTGAGCACAGCCGCATTCGTGAAAAGCAGCCTTCCTCAAGCTTACCCAATCGCGAGAGTCTTCCACGCGTTCGCGAAGGGTATGTCCCCTGGCCTTCACATTCGCGGACCAATGTACGTGTTCGCGTAGAAGAAATGATCGATTCCCAGCCCACCTCCAATTTATTATACGCGTTCGCGTGACACCGGTCGCATTCGCGTAGAGCAGCCCCCCAGTGCTCCGCGTTCGCGATAAATAAACCCAATCCCAGTCCTGAGTTCACTTTGCGATCGCGAGAGTATCTCGCGACCGCGAAGCATAAAATGCTTTACACCAGAAGCAACAAAACAGCAGAAGTTTTAAGTCCAAAACATCTCGAAACCTATCTGAAACTCACCCGAGCCTTCGGAGCTCCAAACCAAACACGCACACAAGTCTAAAAACATCATACAGACTTATTTGTGCGATCAAATCGCCAAAATAGCACCTAGGACTACGAGTTTAGCATCAAAATCAAGGAAAAATCTCAAGAACTCTTAAAGTTTTCATTTCCCAACCGACGGTCCGAATCACGTCATATGGATTCCGTTTCTTACCAAATTTTACAAGCACAACTTAAATACCATATTAAACCTGTACCGGGCTCCGGAACCAAAATACGGGTCTGATACCATCAAATTCAAACATTGTTAAATTTTCAAAAAGTCTTATATTTTCATTTAAACAATTTTCTTAAAAAATTTATTTCTCGGGCTAGGGACCTCGGAATTCAATTCCGGACATATGTCCAAGTCCCATATTTTTCTACGGACTCTTCGGGATCGTCGAATCACGGGTCCGGGTCCGTTTACCCAAAATATTGACCGAAGTCAATCTAAATTCAATTTTAAAGGCTAAATTCAATATTTCTCTTAAAGTTCACACAAAAGCTTTCCGCAAATGCGTTCGGATTGTGCACACAACTCGAGGTGAGACAAAAGGAGGTTTTTAAGATTTCGAAACACAAATTTGACTTTTAAAATAAGAAATGACATTTTGGGTCATCACATTTTAAGTTGGAGAATAAAAGTAAAAAATATATATTACTCTTTATAGATCTTAATCATAGACAAAAGGCAAGAAGCTAAGCCAGGGAAGGTTGATCAGTTAAATGTCTTTCCTCCAAAAAAAAAAAAAATACTAATATACATATATAATTTTACCACGACTTTTTCCTTGAGAAAGTTGCAATATTATAAAGATAAAACAATCTGTAGGAAGGATTAAAAATAATCCTACCTAACTGATAAAGACGTGCAGTTACTCTATGAACTTTCACGCTCAAGCGTCAAATAATAATTTAAGTTCATAAATTAGATATGAATTAAGAAAGTCAAATAATTAATCAACAACTTTGCCTACTAATTTGTGAATTAAGTCGCAAGTTCGAAGTGGAAATCACAACCTTCCCCACCCTCCAAGCACAAAATTAAAATAGATAATTAAAAAAAAGTGTAAAAGATGCTAGATTTTGTACTTGTATTAGAAAATTAATCATTGACTAACGCAAAATTAAAGGAGCGGAAGTTATCTTTGCGTACAATTAATGGTAGAAAGCGTTTCTCCTTTAATTAATTTTACGTGATGTGAAGCCGAATTAATAGCGCCACATTAATGTGAATATTGGATGAGAAATCAAACAAAAACCCACATATATGACGCAATCTATTTAAGAATGTGGAGTATAAGATACCTTCCTGAATATACAGGATAAAGTATTTCTTTCATCACCATTCTTTATAAAAAGTATTTTCATAGTATCTTAAAACATAAATTAACTACGTTTAATCTTTTGTAACATAATTTCAGCACCAACTTATTTATTTTTGTCCTTGAACAAAATTCATAATTATTTTCCTAAAGAGCTAAAGAAAATGTTTCATGTTTATATTATCACTTTAATTAAGCATTTTCTATTCAAACTTTTTTACATTCTTAGAGCTCGAACGTAAAATCTATAATTAATTAAGGGTTATAAGAGAATCATATCCATTCCACTACCACTTTTAATATTGAACAACATATAGCTCCATTTTCCCACAAAGTGGCCTAATATTTTTTTAGACAAAAAATCTTCTTAATTTTTATAGGAAATTCTTGGCTACTTGCTAATTTTCAATTTGATTTTTAGATTGCTTCATTTAAATAATCAAACAATTAGATAACCAAATCATATCTTCCAATTTTCAACTAAGAAGATGGTGTCATACTAAACTCTTCGTGCGTTTGTCCAGTTCTATTTTTCTAAAAATAATTTGTTAGGATATAACTGTCAAAATATAAAATAAGACAGAACGTTAGAGTTATTAAATGAATCAGAACAAACCATCCTAGTTGTTAGAAATTTTTTAAAAAAAAAAAACATAATGTGACGATTAAGTCAATAATGAAGAATTTCCAATAAAAAGATTATTTTTTCACCGAAATGATGAATTAATTAAAGTAAATTGTTGCTTACTGGATTAGTATTAAGAATTGTAGTGCCTTAGTGAGGAGGTTTTCAAAGATTACTTTTGTTTTTGTATAAAATAAAGACTTACGCTAACAGCAATGGTGACATGGGTCCAATTGAGTTTCAACATGTTGAAATTAAGTTTCGTCATTTGAATTTTTTGGTAAGATAATTAGGTAGATGCCACAATTATAACTTATAAGTCAATTTCAGGTCTATTTAGTTGAAATGTTGTGTTTTTCATTCTACTTATATATATGTTTTCTATTTTAATTCTTATGTTGATGAGTGCTTAGTAAGATCACCCACGGGTATAAGGATAGTTGAGATCCCTTCACTCTTTGCGTTTTGAGTCATTGGAACTAAAAGTTCTTGTATAAAGCATTATATTTCTTAGCGGGCTTACTCAATGCGAATCTAAATTATCTATGAATCTAAGGTTGAACCGGGGAGAAAAAAATTCTAGGTTACACATAGAATTGAGTAAAGCATGTTTCTAAACACGTGCTTCGAGGAATGAATTTGCAATTAGGATAGAAATATACCTAACAGTCTTGCTTACTCATTGTACAGCAATTACAAAGGCATTCTTCTAAACTCGAATTCTACAGGAAGCATTAGATTGACTTGAATAGGGAGTAGTACTTTGCGAGATCGAATGCTACGAGATCAAATGTTATTAGCAATATTAACCTTGTGATTAATAAACTAGATAGATTAAGATTTTTTTTTTTTTTTTGGTCAATCAAAGATAAACTAGATAGATTAAGAAGTTGAATCAGTTAAAGAATACAACATATGATTGTTAGATAGCCCATTACCCTAGGTCGTTTTCATCATATTGATAATATCACATAAAAACCGACTCTTCATTTGTTCAAAGTTCCATTTTTTTTTTTTTTACTTTAGTTAGTTCAGAATTATCACTTTTGGGTTTAATTCTTATTTAGATAATTAAAATCATTTAACCTAGTTAATACTAGTTTTTAATAAGTTCTCGTGGGAGCGATATTTTACTTACTATTTTATTACTTGTTGATTACATATACTTGTGTATGCATTTGGCCGCAATATATTTGATGTCGGTACTAATTAACTACGTTCAATCAATTAGTGCTAAACAATCAGCTCATCTTTCAATAATTCAATTTATGTTTTTCAATTTAAAAATCGTCCCAAAATCTTCTTTTTGTTAGAGTTTTGTTGCTTCCAACACTTCCAGGGGTGAAGGGGATTTTTTTTTTCCCCTTTAGTCAATTTGGTGAGACTTAATAAGATTCAAACCTGGTATATTTGTAGTTGAATTGTTGGAAAAACTGATGAATTCTTTTTAGAATATTCACTCAGTAAAGTTCCTCTTTGCCTACCTAAGAAAGATTCCTTGATTATTGTAATACCCTAATATTTAATAAGGGTGCATTGGTCATTAGCAAAATAATAATAATAATAATAATATCTAAAAAAAAAAAAAAGAGGGAGCAAATTACTAAAACAAAATAACTCAAAAAAAAAAAGTAAAGCAAAAAGGGTCGAAGCCCATTTTGCCAAAACAAAAGAAAGGTCAAACCAAAGGTTTGTTGCTACGTTGAAGCAGAAGCTTCAGATCGCCAAGAAAACAAAAATTCAAAAGGGAGAAGAAGAAGAAGAAGAAAAAGGGTGGAATCAAAACTTGAGAAATTTTAAATACGCACTATTTCTTATGGGTAATACTCGAATTTTTCATTTAGGTTCTTTTTTTCTCGTAATTTTTTTTATTTCAGTTCATATATTTGATGGGTTTCATAAGGTATAAGAAATTTAATACCAATAAGAGTTATTCTGGGCAAATTATGCAATTGAAAGTTGGTCAATGTTATTGTAGGATAAATTAACTTGGAAAAAGAAGAGTATTGATGTATTTGTACTTAAACTAGTCTCATTATATATGATCTTTGTTAGGTGTAAATTAAGTTAGGGGGCAAGGATTGAGTTTTGATGTTAACTGTATTGCAATGATAATATCGAATTTGGGTTTGAATGTTATGAGTCTAGTACTGAGTACAAAAGATAGGTATCAATTAAGAAGGAATATGATGGACAATAAAGTTAACGGTAAAGGGAATAAACCATATAAATACCTTTTTATTTAAAAGATTTTGGACTAATTTAAATTACTCGTAGCATGGGTAAATATAATTAGGCGAATTGATGATAAAATATAAAACTCGAAGGATTGGGTATTCTAAATTAGTGATGAATTTAGCCTAAATGAGGCAATTAACACGACATCGATGTTGATGTGGTTATAGATTGATTGAAGAAAGTTGTACAGATCGCTCGGGGTGACGAGTTTGGTATTTCACACGAGTACCGTGAGTAGTAACCTTACCTCAATTTGTATTTCTACAACTAGCATGATTTACATATGATTTTAGTATGAGCATGTTACTGACTGATTTGAATCTGCATGTGGGACAAGTCCTTTACTCGATATGATACTACTATATTTATTGTAGACGATTATAGTTATTCTGAATATTCTCATTGTTACGGAATACGTTTTACTATTACTTGAGATAAGATTTACCGTTATTGAAACGAAAGTACATGATTTGATAAAAATCGAAATGCCCTATATTGTTTTACAATATTTTCTACGAGTATATACGGATTACAGAGACAAGTATAAATGGGAGTAGACATTGAAGGATCCCGTAGCTAACGGTGGGTTCGTTAGACCTGGTGCACCTTGTATATACATATTACAGTTATATCTCTCGCTAGTGGGAAGGTAGAACTAGCATACTGTTACCGACTTCTCTCGAGTAGGGACTACCGTTATATTTGACTTCTTGCGAAGAAGTCCACATTTATACTGATTACATGATCCGTTCATTGAAACATCCCAAATGTGAATATTGATATTATACAGTGGTTACCAAGCTTATGACTGAACTGTTAATTGTATTATACTACAAGAAAAGCATGATCAGACTGAAAATTATTTATTGTTTCTGAAAGGGCATTTTGATGTTATCTGTTTGAGATACTAGCATGTTTTCTGACTTGTCCCCAATAAAAACGGTTGTGGTTAAGTGTTATTACTCACTGATCTAGTGACTCATTCCCCGCTAATTTTTTTCCAGAGACAGCAGTTGACGCAGGCGAAGATTTCGTTAATTAGAGCGCACAGGTTGATAGTTCTTGGTGAGCCTCGCACTTGTTCGCGTGGGCGGAGATTTTATTTATTGTTATGTCTATTCTTTGAATTCTTAGAGTCGCTCCATAGTCATTCTTTTAGTGTCATGAGTATTATTTATTTATTATAGTCTTATGCTGAGTATCATTCTTTATTATCAAAGTTGGAGATAAATTAGCATTTCTGGTTGTTAGTGGGTTGATTGGTAATAGAGGAGACTCATTTTGGTTGATTGATAAGTTGTCGATTATTTGGTATGATATTAGGATGTTTGGTTGTTGATTTGAGACAGCAAAATTTTTGGAATAGTCCAAAAACAGGGAAACTTCTGGTTGATTCTGGGACATGTTGTATCCAAAGATGGAGTTATGGTTGATCCTAAGAAGACTGAAGCTGTGCAGAAATGGCCCAGACCTACTTCTCCTACAGAGATTCGCAGCTTTTTAGGCTTATCAGGCTATTACATGCGTTTTGTGCAGGATTTCTCCAGAATAACAGTGCCACTGACCAAGCTAACACAGAAAAATGCAAAGTTTCAGTGGATGGAGGAATGTGAGCAAAGCTTTCAGAAACTCAAAACGTGTCTGACAACTGCACCAATATTAGCCTTAACATCAGGTTCTGGAGGATTTACAGTATTCTGTGACGCCTCGAGAGTGGTATTAGGATGTGTTCTCATGCAAAATGGTCGTGTTATAGTTTATGCTTCGAGACAATTGAAAAGGCACGAGCAAAACTATCCTACACATGATTTGGAGATGGTTGCAGTGGTATTTGCTCTAAAAATTTGGAGGCATTATCTATACAGCGAAACTTGTGAGATTTATACCGATCATAAAAGTCTGAAGTATATCTTTCAGCAGAGAGATCTGAATCTTCGGCAGCGTCGGTAATGGAATTACTCAAAAACTATGATTGTTCTATTTTATATCATCCTGGAAAAGCCAATGTGGTGGCTAATGCATTGAGCAAAAAATCTATGGGGAGTTTGGCACATATAGCCCCTGCAAAGAGACTTTTGGCCAAAGATATTCAGAGACTAGAAGATACAGGTATCAGATTTAGTGTCGGAAATTCAGAGGCATTGCTGGCTTGTGCTCAGGCTAAGTCTTCATTAGTTGAGCGCATTAAAGCCACCCATTATGAGGATGAACGATTATGCAAATACAGGGATGAGGCCTTAGCTGGTAAAAGCAAGGATATGATTGTTGAAAGTGATGGTGTTCTTTGAATGGGTGACAGACTATGTGTAGCAGACGTAGATGGGTTGAGACATGTTATTCTTAAAGAAGCTCACAACACTAAATACACTATACATCCTGGATCCACAAAAATGTACCATGACCTGAAGCAATTTTATTGGTGGGAAGGTATGAAGAAAGATGTTGCTAACTTTGTTTCTAGTTGTTTGACTTGTCAGCAGGTCAAGGCTGAGCATTAGCGACCCGCAGGACTACTACAACAAATTGAGATTCCAGAGTGGAAATGGGAAAGAATTACTATGGATTTTGTCACCGGGCTACCGCGAACCCTTAGAGGTTATGACTCGGTATGGGTGATTGTAGATCGACTGACGAAATAAGCACACTTTTTGCCGGTGAAGACTACATATGGTAAAGTCAGGTATGCACAGATATTTATGAACGAAATTGTCCGACTTCACGGAGTTCCAGTATCCATCATCTCTGATAGAGGATCACAGTTCACTTCACGCTTTTGAAAATCTTTTCAAGAAGCATTAGGTACACGAGTAGATCTTAGTACTGTATTTTATCCATATACAGACGGGCAGTCTGAACGTACTATTCAGATCTTAGAGGATATGTTGAGAGCTTGCATTCTTGAGTTTGGAGGTAGTTGGGACACTTATCTACCGTTAGCTGAATTTGCTTACAACAATAGCTTCCAGTCCAGTATTCAAATGGCACCGTACGAAGCATTGCATGGTAGAAGATGTCGTTCTCCTATTGGATGGTTTGAAGTTGGTGAGACTAACTTATTGGGACTCGACATAGTACAAGAAACAATGGACAAAGTCCAGTTGATCAGACAGAGATTGCTTACAGCTCAAACTGACAAAAGTCTTATGCTAATAAGAGAAGAGATTTAGTGTTCACAATTGGAGACAACGTGTTCCTACGAGTCTCTCCTATGAAAGGTATGATGCGGTTTGGGAAAAGAGGCAAGTTGAGCCCCAGGTTTATAGGACCGTATGAGATACTAGATTGAGTGGGAGTTGTGGCTTATTATTTGGCACTTCCTCCCAAGTTGTCCTTTATTCATCCAGTGTTTCATGTCTCAATGCTAAGAAAATGTATATCAGACTCATCTCAGGTGCTTGAAGCACCAACTATACCGCTTGATGAGAAGTTGTCTTACGAGGAGGAGCCGACGGCAATTATTAATAGACAAGTAAGAAAGCTACGGTCAAAAGAAATGGTGTTCGTTAAAGTTTTATGGAGAAATCATACCGTTGAAGAAGCTACTTGGGAGGTAGAAAAAGATATGCAAGCAAAATATCCCTATTTGTTTCAGTTTACAGGTACGTACTTGAGTTAAATTCGGAAACCGAATTTCATAAGATGGGGAGGATGTAATACCCTATATTTAATAAGGGTGTATTGGTCATTAACAAAATAACAATAATAATAATAACTAAAAAAAGGGAGAAAATTACTAAAACATAATAACTCAAAAAAAAAGTAAAGCAAAAAGGTCTGAAGTCCATTTAGCCAAAACAAAAGAAAGGGCAAACCAAAGGTTTGCTGCTACGTTGAAGCAGAAGCTTCAGATCGCCGAGAAAACAAAATTTCAAAGGGAGAAGAAGAAGAAAAAAAAGGTTGAAACCAAAACTTGAGAAATTTTAAATACGCACTATTTCTTACGGGTAATACTCGAATTTTCTCATCTGGGTTCTTTTCTTCTCCTAATTTTTTTTTATCTCAGTTCATATATTTGATGGGTTTCACAAGGTATAAGAAATTTAATACTAATAAGAGTTATTCTGGGCAAATTATGCAATTGAAAATTGGTCAATATTGTAGGATAAATTAACTTGGAAAAAGAAGGGTATTGATGTATTTGTACTTAAACTAGCCTTATTATATATGATCCTTGTTAGGTGTAAATTAAGTTAGGGTGCAAGGATTGAGTTTTGGTGTTAACTATATTGCAATGACAATATCGAATTTGGGTTTGAATGTTATGAGTCTAGTATTGAGTACAAAAGATAGGTACCAATTAAGAAGGAATATGATGGACAATAAAGTTATTTTAGTTTCAATTTATGCACACGATTAAGGAAATTGAACAGTAAAGGGAATAAACCATATAAATACCTTTTTATTTAAAAGATTTTGGACTAATTTAAATTACTCGTAGCATGGGTAAATATAATTCGGTGAATTGATAATAAAATATAAAACTCGAAGGATTGGGTATTCTAAATTAGTGATGAATTTACCCTAAATGAGGCAATTAACACGACATCAATGTTGATGTGGTTATAGATTGATTGAATAAAGTTGTACAGATCGCTCGAGGTGACGAGTTTGGTATTTCACACGAGTACTGCGAGTAGTAACCTTACCTCAATTTGTATTTCTACAACTAGCATGATTTACATATAATTTTAATATGAGCATGTTACCGACTGATTTGAATCGACATGTGGGACAAGTCCTTTACTCGATATGATATTACTATATTTATTGTAGACATTACAGTTATTCTGAATATTCTCATTGTTACGGAATACGTTTTACTGTTACTTGAGATAAGATTTACCGTTATTGAATTGAAAGTACATGATTTATTAAAAACCGAAATGTCCTATATTGTTTTAAAATATTTTCTACGAGTATATACGGATTACAAAGACAAGTATAAATTGGAGGAGACATTGAAGGATCCCGTAGCTAACAGTGGGTTCGTTAGACCTGGTGCACCTTGTAATTACAGATTACCGTTATAGCCCTCGCTAGTGGGAAGGTAGAATTAGCATACCGTTACCGACTTCCCTCGAGTAGGGACTACCGTTATATTTGACTTTTTTGCGAAGAAGTCCACAGTTATACTGATTACATGATTCGTTCATTGAAACCTCCCAAATATGAATATTGATATTATACAGTGGTTACCGAGCTTATTATTGAACTGTTAATTGTATTATACTACAAGAAAAGCATGATGAGACTGAAAATTATTTATTGTTTCTGAAAGGGCATTTTGATGTTATCTGTTTGAGATACTAGCATGTTTTCTGACTTGTCCCCAATAAAAACGGTTGTGGTTAAGTGTTTTTACTCACTGAGCTAGCGACTCATTCCCCGCTAATTTTTTTTTACAGAGACAGCAGTTGACGCAGGCGAGGATTTCGTTAATTAGAGCGCACAGGTTGATAGTTCTTGGTGAGCCTCGCACTTGTTCACGTGGGCGGAGATTTTATTTATTGTTATGGTCTATTCTTTGAATTCTTAGAGTCGCTCCATAGTCATTCTTTTAGTGTCATGAGTATTATTTATTTATTATAGTCTTATGCTGAGTATCGTTCTTTATTATCAAAGTTGGAGATAAATTAGCATTTATGGTTGTTAGTGGGTTGATTAGTAATGGTGGAGACTCGTTTTGGTTGATTGATAAGTTGTCGATTATTTGGTATGATATTAGGATGTTTGGTTGTTGATTTGAGACAGGAAAATTTTTGGAATAGTTTAAAAACAGGGGAAACTCTGTCCGATTTTCTGTAAAATACCGATAAGGCTTACTTGGGAGCACTTGCTCCTAAGCGCCGATCACGATCCTAAATTGGGTCGTGATAATTATGTAATTGCTTACGAATACAAGTTCTTTTGTCTAAATTAAACAATGTAAATATAGTATCTGTATTTCTTATTGTATGTGTATATACGTGTGCTTATTTTTGGATTCTTTATCGAAAAAAAAAAAAGATTTAATTTAAAGGTAATTTCTGAATGCTAAATTAACCTCGTGAAAGAATTTAGCAACCAATTCAGTACTTTAAGAAAACATGTAGAGCAACTCCAAATCATTATAAAAATTGTCTAGGACTCTTATTGAAAATTTGTGTTGCTCGGGTTCTTCAAAAGTATCATTGAGTGCGCGTCGAATCCTTCAAAAGTTATTATTTTTGGAAGATCTGATACGATTAATGTGATAACTTTAGAGGATTCGAGCAACATAATTGGAAAAACGTATATAAGAATGACCTAATATTATCCACTTCTCTAAACAAAAACAAAATGGACAGTCCGGTGCACTAAGCTCCCGCTATGCGTGGGGCCCGAAGAAGGGCCAGACCACAAGGACTTATTGTACGCAGTCTTACCCTGCATTTACGTAGGGATCTCTAAACAAAAACAAAAAGTAATAATATCCCCTTTGACTATGCAAACACTAACCATAAAAAGGTTCATTGTTCTTTACTAACGTTGTTGACTTTAGTTGAAATGCAATGTCACACTTTGGTAAAATAAAAAGAGTATATGTCTCATCATCACTAAGTCTATGATGTTATGATAAAAATCAAAATATGGTGGATGTCTACTCTTCCTCCATGATCTTTCTCTCAAATGGTTAGTGACATATTCAATGACATGTTTTCTATGTTCAATGACATATTCCATGACATATTTTCTTCACTTTTCATGCTCTTTGTAATAGATAAGAAAATACATATAATTTAAGAAGAAAATCTCTTCCTTTCTCTCTATCTCTATTTCTTGTTCATGTTTTACTAAATTGTCTTTATTTCTTGTTCATGTTTTACTAAATTGCTTTTATTTCATAACATGTTATCAGCACGAGTCTCTAACCAATTGTATATATATATATCTACAAAAAATTTCCTACATCCAGAAAGATTACAATTAGAAGCCATACATATCATCACATGATTAAATGTAAAGAGAAACTACATATGATAAGTAATGAAATGTAAGAAGGTATGATTATCTTATACTTGTCATTCCTTTAAAATCTCATATGCACATAACTTCGTACTACACCTGTATTGCATAAGCACATATTAATATTACATCTTTTATATCACATGAATGAAATAAAATTTTCGAAGTTCTGTATGTTAAAATCATAGTAGCAGTTAATTGTTGATATGATGCATGCCATGGTAACCAAGGATATTTTATATAAATTGTCTTATGCATATTTATGTGTTAACTATCTTCAATCTGTCCTGCCACTTTTAACATTTTCTTTTACTTGGATGAATATTTTTTTTCCTTTTGGATTTTTACACTTGCATATAGTACCAAAAAAAGGAATAAAAAATAAAATAAAATTGGTCATACTGATTAAAAGCATAAATCATCTTGAAGAAAACAAGAAATACTTCACATCTTTATCTAGGTTGATTAATTACTTCTTTGAAGTTTGGAAAACAAACCAGCTATTGAGAAAGTATACTTCATAATTTATGGTCGTATCATTTGAAAGCAAACAATGATTAGTATGACTACTAGAAGAGGTATTTTTGAGTATCCATGACCTACTTGATGTTTGCTACTGACTTACCATTTTTAAGTATTTTATATGAATGATGCACAGGCTACAACTGGTAAGTTGTTACCTATAATGTCATTTTTCAGGTAATATAAATGCTAAATTTATGTATTAATACTATATATGTGTTGTTACCTATATGGTGTACTTTTGATAAATTTATTCACTAATTGCTTGGTTGAATTGAGTGAAAGAAAGTCATGGCGTTAAATCAAATCCAATAGGTAGGGTATACCCCGAAAATAACAATATTTTTGAGAGAGACTCAAAAAATATTATGACAATGATTTTATGATCCTTTTAAACTCTAATAGAATTTAGAAGAAATATTCGGACTACAAACAATTGTATTTCATATAGATGCTACAAATAATTAATAAAGCTTTACGCTGATTTGAAATTTGTACACTTATTTAAGAAAGCAAATTTGATTTGCTAAGTTACAAATTAGTTGTGTATAACTTTCTTGGCATGTGATTGAAATTAAGGCTTGCGAATGAATCTCAATATTGTTTAGCCTATTATGCCATTAATTGAGGATAAGACATCGAGATCAAGTCCTGATGCTCCATAAAGATAAGAGTTGGGTTTGAGTCCCAATTTATTATGGCTTAACATGCCTTTATATTGGTAAGACATTGGGTTTGAGTCCCAATGTACCATATTGATGATATAATGATGACTAAAGAAAAATAATATATTTTTCATGATAAGGCATAAAAATTGTCCCACTTGATTTGCTCTATTCTTGAAGTGAATGTGATAACAGTGCATAATAAGTTTTAATGAAGACAAGTAGTTGAACAATGAACGTGGGCGTTCCAAATATCAAAATAATAATAATCATCACTATGATTATAAAAGGAGAACAATAAGGGTTCTCAAAATAATCCTTCAAAATATGAAGGCAATGTTTACCATCAAATTGGTATGAAAATAATAAAGCAAGTCGCTGATTATGATCCATTTCTTGAAGAGAATGTGACTTGTGATAAGCATTGAGAATGCAAACCCATTCCTAAAGTTGAATGTGGCAATATGTGATAAAAACAATGAATAAAGACATGCAATTCATGATTATATGAATACCACACAACTCAACTCTAAGGGAGGTTTGAGTAAAATAAAGAGAATAAATATTATTGTGTGGTTACATGAATATGTCATTGGTTACGTACATGTGATTAACCAAATATTATTTTGTCATGCCTTATAAAAGTTATTAAAGGCAAAGTTAAAGCAAGAAATGATTTTGCTTATGATGATTTTGACCATGACAATTTATTATGATATAATTTTATTCGTGAAGGAGACATTTACCATATGAATGGTATGATAAAAGATCTTGTAGTACAAAAGTTGTTAAGAACTCCAGAAAAACTAATTTATTACTACCCAGATGAATAAACTTATTCATGACATTGATATTATAAAGTCTCAAAAGAAACTTTTTGAGTTTCAAATATATAAGTCAAAGTGATTGGCATATTGAGACTATAAATGAAAGGAAGATTGAATATCTTCATATTTCTATAATCATACCGGGTAAATATGAAAGGTTACCCGATCTTCTTTCTATTTGTACTACACAAATATAAGCATGATGCTGGAATCATATGCCACAAGTAAACTAGAGATTTACTAAAATAAATATTAATTGGCATGACCGGTTGACCATATCGGTTCAATTATGATGCGAAAAATTAATTAAGAATTACATTGACACATATTGAAGAATAGAAAATTCTTCAAGAATTCTCTTGTGCTGCTTATTCTCATGATATACCAGTTAAAGGTTGGAAATGAATCCTTTGATTTCTGGAAGGAATAAAAGGTGATATATATATATGGGCCCAGTCACCTGCCATATGGACCGTTTACTATTATATGATTTTAATAGATGCATCTATTTTATGGTCACATGTGCATTTGTTATCAACTTGCAGTTTGGTTTTTGCAAGATTGCTTGCTCAAATTATTAGAGCACAATTCCAGAATATAAATTATGATGATTTATCTTAATAATACTGGTTTAAATCCAAGTTGGTTTAGCAGAAATTGTATGCCTCCAATTATAGCTAAATCATTGGTTATGAGAACAAAACTCCCAAAAACGAAATTTGGTATGAGATTTATTATTTAATATACAGCAGCACTTGTACGCATCTAGCCAAGTTATAAAAATTTCTCCCTATCACAATCGGTTCAGGGTCAGGAACCAAATAATTTCTATATAGAAATATGGATGTGCTATATGATTTAATTATGCCACCAAAATGCACAAAGATGAGTTCCCAAAGATGGTTGGGAAATGTGTTGGTGATCCCAACATTAGGGGGAGAAAATGGGCAGCTGAGAAAGTGATACGTGAAATGAATTATTATGAATACATATAGATCCTCGTACAAGAAAATATAAACTTGAAGTTCAAGTGATAATTCATTTACAAATTATTGTCAGACGCATTTGCTGACCCAAAGCTAAATGTCATATTTCAGCTGTCAATGCTCCAAATAGAATAAAGTCCATAAAGGAAAGAGTTTATGGCACGCATGAAGTGTAACAAACCAATCGATTCCAAAGATAAAACTCCTTGAAGAAGGAGAGGGACAAATATTCAAAATGGTCATAATAAGGAGACAAGTACCCTAGAAGAGCACCACGACATAACACTTCATAAGACCTCATGGGAGAGGCTCAGGTACCTGAAAATAATGAAATAAAGAGATCTCAATAAGTTATGTCTTTATTGGGTAATAATGGAACCGACATAAAATGATTGTCGACGATATTGTTAATATAATGTAGCGCTCAATATGATTAATATTGACGAGGATCTTGAGATCAAATCTGTCATGAAATTTGGACGGATAAAAGATTGGCCAAATAAAAAATACGCAATGAAATTGACTTCACTTGAAAAATGTGAAGTTGGACGGATAGTCCAACACCTGAAAGTATAAAGTCAATTGAGGTATAAATGTGTTCTTGTGCGAAAGGTTCAAGTCGATAGACATAAAGACGACTTGTGGCACAAGAAAATTAGTAAATATCCTCACATTGATTATATGGAGACATGTTCTCTTATAGTGGATATAGTCACTTCAGGTTTTAATCTGGCAATATATGAAAAACCTTATATGCGTATAGTGGATATCATTGAAAGATTTAAATTGTCTTGAACCATATTAAGGTTTCCAAGAAATTTATTAAATAAAGCTTCAAAAATCCTTATACAGATTGAAACAATCAGGGCCCATGTGGTATAATCGCCCGAGAGAATACTTGTTGAAAGAAGGGTATAAGAATAATTCAATTTGTCCTTGTGTCCTTATAAAAGGATATGGATTTGAATTTGTTATAATCGCCATGTATGTTGATGATTCAAATATCATTAGAACTCCCGGAGAGCTTCCTAAAGCAGTAGACTGTTTAAAGAAAGAATTTGAAATGAAAGATCTTGGAAAGACAAAATTTTGTCTTGGTCTACAAATTGAATATATGAAAGATAGAATTTTTGTCCTTCAATCAGCATACACTAAAAAGATTTTAAAGAGCTTCTATGTGGATAAAGCACATCCATTAAGTACCCCGATGGTTGTGAGATTACTCGATATAAATAAAGATCCACTCTAACCTCATGAAAATAATGAAGAACTTCTTGGTCCTAAAGTATCATATCTTAATGCAATGGGTGCGCTAATATATCTTGCTAATACTACAAGGCATGACATAACTTTTTCAGTTAATGTCTTAGAAAGATATAGCCCCGCTCAAGGAGAAATTGGAATGAAATCAAGCACATATTGCGTTATCTAAGGGGAATTACCGGTGTGGGCTTATTTTATGGCAATGATTGCAATACCGATCTTGTTGGTTATGTTGATGTGGGGTATTTATCTGACACACACAAGGCTTGATCTCAAACATGTTATGTGTTTACATGTGTGGCACTGTAATATCTTGGCGATCGACTAAGCAATCAATCGTGGCTACTTCTTCTAATCATGCTGAGATAATTGTTATTCATGAAGCAAGTCGAGAATGTGTATGGTTGAGGTCTACTATACATCTTATTCGAGACAAATGTGGTTTGAAGTGTGATAAACTACTCACAGTTTTGTATGAAGAAAATACAACATGCATAGCCCAATTAAAGGGAGGATTCATAAAGGAGTTAGGACAAAACACATTTCACCTAAATTATTGTTCACACATGATCTTCAAAAGAATGGTGATATTAATGTGCAACGGATCCGTTCAAGTGATAATATGGCTGATTTGTTCACCAAATATCTACCGGCGTCAACCTTCAAGAAACTAGTGTACAAGATTGGGATACGAAGGCTCAACGATGTGAACTGATGATCTCATCAGGGGGAGTTAATACGCGTTGTACTCTTTTTCCCTTACAAGGTTTTGTCCCATTGGGTTTTCCTTGCAAGGTTTTTAACGAGGCAACCAAAAGGCGTATTTCTAAATATGTGTACTCTTTTTCCTTCATTAGGATTTTTTTCCCATAGGGTTTTTTCCTAATAAGGTTTTAACGAGGCACATTATTTATGGACATCCAAGGGGGAGTGTTATGATAAAAATCAAAATATGGTGGATGTCTACTCTTCCTCCATGATCTTTCTCTCAAATGGTTAATGACATATTCAATGACATATTTTCTATGTTCAATGACATATTCCATGACATATTTTCTTCACTTTTCATGCCTATATAAAGGCCTTGTAATAGATAGGAAAATACACACAATTGAAGAAGAAAATCTCTTCCTTCTCTCTATCTCTATTTCTTGTTCATGTTTTACTAAATTGCTTTTATTTCTTGTTCATGTTTTACTAAATTGCTTTTATTTCATAACATATGATTCTTTTTATAACAAAAATTTTGGACTCTAAGAGCTGGAGAAATTTATTGTCACATCAATGTGAACAAAGAAAAGTAATATCCTGTTGATCTTACTTTAGAAAAAAATTATTGTGGGCTGGAAAATGACTATTTGAACGTTTGCATACTAAGTCCTAACTCACTTCTCATAGATTCATAATGAATAGTTAATAGTTTACGGCCATAAGTTTTGCTGGGATAGATAGGATCCATATATTTTTAATCAGAGGTTTTGTGTTCGATTTCTAGGAATAAAAAGAACCCTCATCGGAAGTGCTTTTCGTTTTGATGGGTGTTACGCGGTACAAATTCAAATTAATCGATGTCCTAAAAATACCGAACACTTAGTATAAAAAAATATGTTCGATTTTATTGAAACTTTGAAAGTACGCTTAATTATATGATGAGAATACAATTCATTGAATAGTTATTAGTTAATGTGAAGAAAAAAGAAAATTTATTAGTTTTCAAAAGAACTTAATGCTAGCTTTACCTAATTTAATTTCATTTGCCTATGTATCCAGTTGACCCCATAAAGAAAGAAAAAGTGAATTACTAGTATCACTTTTTTATTTTTTATTTTTTTATTTTTTCCGTATTTTCTATGAAGGCGAATCATATAAAATATCAAACAAGAACGATAGCAGCAAAAGTGAATTTTTTTTTTTTCAGATAGCTATAAAACAGAAACTAATAAAGATTATGAAAACAAATAAGGAATTAAAGCCCATCAAAACAAACATTCGGTTTTGATTTTTTTTGTTTGATTTTAAAAGAATTATCGTGAGTTTAATTTTTTATTTAAAAAAATATTTGGGCGGTTAGATTGTCATTTAGATAGAATAAGTTTTAGAAAACCTTGAAAGAATATCACTATTAAATCTCTAAAACATTTATAAATTAACACTTTTATATGAGTATAAATTAATAATTAAACCAACTAAAATTGTTTATTTTCGATTAATCATATATCTGGATAGTTAAACAACTGCTAAATGCAACATAAATTTGAAAAAAGGAAAGGGAAAAATAGAAAGAAAGAAAACTAGAACTTTCTTGCTGTAATGAATTAATGTGAATATGTGAAAATGTGAACTTGTTATATCCCACTTTTATATTTGGATATTTTGCCTTCACACTCTCTTTTTGGGAATATGTTTCATTTATCAAAATGGAACCTTCGTTAATTAATAATAAATTAATTTATTGATTTTAGTTTAACATAAAAAAAGGTAAACTAATGGAAAAGTCAGTCAGCAGCTTCACCAATTTCTTTTACATCCACAAAGCAATACATTAAAGAGAAATTTTCATAAAGTACTATCTTTTATTGGTAATTAGCTATTTATAGATACCATTTGCTATATTACGGATTGTAGATATATTTTCTGTTATTATAAGATGTATTAGATGTGTGAACACCTAATTTTTGACAACATTTAATTTTTTATCACTTCTTTTATGTAAATATTTTAGGGGGTTTTAACCTACTACTCCCTCCGTTTCAATTTATGTGAACTCATTTGACTGTGCACGGAGTTTAAGAAAAGAGAGAAGACTTTTGAACTTGTGGTGTAAAATAAGGCACATATATTTTGTGTGGCTATAAATCATTGCATAAACGTAAATTGTTCCCAAATAAGAAAATGGGTCATTCTTTTTGGCACGGACCAAAAAGAAAATAGGTTCACATAAATTGAAACGGAGAGAGTATTATTTTAACTTTATTACACTTTTTATTATAGGATAAAAATACAAAAAAAAAATTAAAAGGTGAATTATCACTATTAATATATTTTTTATTATTTTATGTTTTTTTTATAAAACAAAATCCGAAAATAATATTTTTTTTTAAAAAAAAATCGGGAATGATTTAAAAAATAAGAAAAAGGTAAGTATTGAATAAAAAAAATATAAAAGTAAAAATAGGTGGAATTCTCTTTTAAAAAAAGTAAAAGAATGTAGAAAATTAAAAAAAATTGTGGAAATTTTAAAAAATTAAAAAGTAAAAGAAGGTTGGAATTAAAAAATAAATATAAAGGTATCTGAAAATTTAAAAAATTTAAAGTAAATGAAAGTAGCATTTTTAAAAGAAAAAGGAAAAGAAAGTGGTTTGTTTTTTTAAAGAAAAGTTAAATAAAGTGAGATTCTCTTTTAAAAAAATAAAAAGTGGGATTTTAAATAAGATAAAAGTAATTAAAGTTGGAATTTTAAAAATAAAAGTAAATAAAGGTGGGATTTCTTTTTCTAAAAAAATAAAAGCAATTTGTAAGTGAGATTTCTTTTAATTAAAAAATAAAAAAACAAATCTGAAAAATTTCGAAAATTTTGCTATAAATAGAAGAGAAAATTTAGGAAGAAGGGGGCTCAAGAAAAAAGAGGAAAAAATAGAGGGGAAGAAAAAAAGAAGGGGGCGGAGAGAGCGGTATACACTCGATATACACTATGGATACACTGGATATACAGGGGCAGAATTCATTTTGGAGAGAGTAAAAAGATAAAACCAAATTTTCTGAAATATTGAGAGAGGAAGAACACCAGAGAGAGTTCAAAGCTAGAAAGAAAAAACAAAGAGAGATTTCCGAACTATTTTTCTTCTCCATTTTTACTAGTTTTCTCCGTGTTGCTGGGATTTCTGGATTGAGGTGTTGAAGCTACTGTGTTGGGCTTTCTGCTGCTGTATTTTGCTGTTTGCCGTTGCTGATTGCTTACCCCATTTTTCTGTTCTACATACCAGGTACACATTTGAACCTGTTTTGGTGTAATTTCTCCAGTGGAATGGAAAGGCAATTGTTGTTTGACATTCATTAAAGCTTTACTGTTTTTTTTAGTTTATTATGATACAGTTAGCTTTAAGATTTGTATGATAGATTTGTGCATTAATGCACATTTAAGGGACTAGTTGGATTATTAACATGCTATGTACTGTTTTGTAACTTGTGGACAATAGGTACTTGTATAATTAGGATGGTTGTTAAACCGATTTGAGTTGTTTTAAATTGTGAGGGACTGTGAACTCTAATATGTAACTCATTTCTGGATGAAATCAAGTCCATAGTGTCAAATAGTTTCACTGTTCGGGTTAATTGCTCGTCACACCAAAAATCAAAGGCAAATCACAGCAAATAGGTGCATATTCACGTTGTGATTTGCCTTTGATTTTTGGTGTGGCGAGAAATTAACCCGAACAGTGAAACTATTTGACACTATGGACTTGATTTCATCCATAAATGAGTTACATATTACAGTTCACAGTCCCTCACAATTCAAAACAACTCAAATCGGTTTAACAACCATCCTAATTATACAAGTACCTATTGTCCACAAGTTACAAAACAGTATATAGCATGTTAATAATCCAACTAGTCCCTTACAGGCGCATTAATGCACAAATCTATCATACAAATCTTAAAGCTAACTGTATCATAATAAACTAAAAAAAACAGTAAAGCTTTAATGAATGTCAAACAACAATTGCCTTTCCATTCCACTGGAGAAATTACACCAAAACAGGTTCAAATGTGTACCTGGTATGTAGAACAGAAAAATGGGGTAAGCAATCAGCAACGGCAAACAGCAAAATACAGCAGCAGAAAGCCCAACACAGTAGCTTCAACACCTCAATCCAGAAATCCCAGCAACACGGAGAAAACTAGTAAAAATGGAGAAGAAAAATAGTTCGGAAATCTCTCTTTGTTTTTTCTTTCTAGATTTGAACTCTCTCTGGTGTTCTTCCTCTCTCAATATTTCAGAAAATTTGGTTTTATCTTTTTACTCTCTCCAAAATGAATTCTGCCCCTGTATATCCAGTGTATCCATAGTGTATATCGAGTGTATACCGCTCTCTCCGCCCCCTTCTTTTTTTCTTCCCCTCTATTGTTTCCTCTTTTTTCTTAAACCCCCTTCTTCCTAAATTTTCTCTTCTATTTATAGCAAAATCTTCGAAATTTTTCAGATTTGTTTTTTTTTTTATTTTTTTATTTTTTAATTAAAAGAAATCTCACTTACAAATTGCTTTTATTTTTTTAGAAAAAGAAATCCCACCTTTATTTACTTTTATTTTTAAAATTCCAACTTTAATTACTTTTATCTTATTTAAAATCCCACTTTTTATTTTTTTAAAAGAGAATCTCACTTTATTTAATTTTTCTTTAAAAAAACAAACCACTTTCTTTTCCTTTTTCTATTAAAAATACTACTTTCATTTACTTAAAATTTTTTAAATTTTCAGATACCTTTATATTTATTTTTTAATTCCAACCTTCTTTTACTTTTTAATGTTTTAAAATTTCCACAAAACTTTTTATTTTTTTTAATTTTCTACATTCTTTTACTTTTTTTAAAAGAGAATTCCACCTATTTTTACGTTTATATTTTTTTTATTCAATACTTCCCTTTTTCTTATTTTTTTAAATCATTCCCGAAATTTTATTTTTTTAAAAAAAATAATATTTTCGGATTTTTCTTTTATAAAAAAAAGTAAAAAATAATAAAAAAATATTAATAGTGATAATTCACCTTTTAATTTTTTTTGTATTTTTATCCTATAATAAAAAGTGTAATAAAGCTAAAATAATAGTAGGTTAAAACCCCCTAAAATATTTACATAAAAGAAGTGATAAAAATTAAATGTTGTCAAAAATTAGGTGTTCACAGCTGCCCCTCTTTGCTCGAAAACACGAAGAGCTTTCGGGCAAAGATAAAGTGAACAATGCGACTAATTTTTGATCATATCGTTATTCAAAAGAGGAAGAAAATAAAAAGGAAAGGCGCAACCGAGTCCTGGTTTTGGACAGCCTACATATCCCTGGTTATAAGGGAATCAGGTCGCGTGTAGTTTAGAATTTTTGGTAGCTGGGACTACCATGAAGCTGTGGTTTTACTGTTACTGATGTTGCTGTTGCTGCTACTGCTTACTGACCTCCTTATTACACCTTGATAAAAAATAAAGAAGTTATACTAAGCTATGGTCTATGAATTACAAAGATTTATTCTCAAACTTGGTCATGGGACTGTTGTTGCCTTGTTGCCTCGCTGTCTTGTTGCCTTGTATTTCCTCTGATGTTTCTTTACTTCTGACTTGACTTGTATTCTCTCTTGATTGTCGAACTCGAACTGCTTATTTCCTACTTGTGAGCTTCGCATTATTTTTCCTTCGAAGTTTGAACTGCCTTCTTATGACCACTGTTGCCTTCCTTCTGATTTCTGAACTTGAATTTATGCTGGGGATTTTTTGTTGTATTCCTCTGCTTTACTGACTTCAACAACTACTTAAAAAGATAACGCCTTTCCGTTCTCCAGGCGGGCTCCTGACCTCAAAACTTGAAACGTAAAGACTGAAATGTATTCCTGTGTTATATGGGCGGGCTCCCAACTTCAAAACTTGAAATGTAAAGACTGAAATGTATTCCTCTGTTATATGGGCAGGCTCCCAACTTCAAGACTGGAAAATAAAACGCCATTCCTCTCTTCAGGCGGGCTCCTGACTTCAACAACAACTTAAAAATAAAACGTCATTCCTCTCTTCAGGCGGGCTCCTGATTTCAACAACAACTTAGAAAATAAAACGTCATTCCTCTCTTCAGGCGGGCTCCTGACTTCAACCAACAACTTAGAAAATAAAACGCCATTACTCTCTTCAGGCGGGCTCCTGACTTCAACAACAACTTAAAAATATAACACCATTCCGATCTCCAGGCGGGCTCCTGACTTCAACAACAACTTAGAACTGCATTCGTATTGCCATTGTTCCCCCTTGCCTTCGGCTCCTGACTTTAACAACAACTTAAAAATAAAAAATCATTCCTCTCTTCAGGCGGGCTCCTGACCTCAACTATAAATTAAAAAATATAACACCTCCATTCTCTAGGCGGGCTCCTGACTTCGACTACAACTTGAAAATATAACAACCTCCATTCTCCAGGCGGGCTCCTGACTTCGACTATAAATTAAAAAATATAACACCTCCATTCTCCAAGCGGGCTCCTGACTTTGACTATAAATTAAAAAATATAACACCCCCATTCTCCAGGCTGGCTCCTGACTTCAACTACAATTTAAAGATATAACACCTCCATTCTTCATGCGGACTCCTGACTTCAACTACAATTTAAAGATATAACACCTCCATTCTCCAGGCGGGCTCCTGACTTCAATCAATAACTTCGAAAAATAAAACGCCATTGTTTCCCCTTACCTCCTGAACCATTTTCCTTCTAACTTGAATTATCTTTCTTCAAAACTACTTCCCTCAAAACTTGTATTGTCTTCCTTTTTCAAAACTACTTCCCTCAAAACTGGTGTCCCATTTCTCTACGAACTGCTGGGGATAACACTTTTTCAAAAATATGTTATCTTACTCCTTCAAAGACTACTTCCCTTAAGACTGATGTTTCATTCCTCTGCAAACCGTTTCCTTTTGCAAAACTGGTCTTCCTCTTTTTTCTCTTTTTTTTTTGTTGTTGTTATCTTCTTCCTTCGAAGACTACCTCCCTTAAAACTCGTGTTATCTTCCTCCTGACATTGCTTTCTTTAAAACTTGTTTTGCCTTCTCCCGAAAAACTGCTGGGGATACCGTTTTCACCAAACTTGTGTTAGACTTCCCGAAAATTTTCGAAATGAACGAAAATTTTCTGCCCCAGTTTGACAATCTTTCTTGTGGCGCATCTTTCCGCCATCAGTAACATTCCCTGTCCCTGCTTCAAATCAAAGAAAATTTGGTCAGTTTAAAACGTGGTGGTTGGTTGTGATACTCCTGCTGGGGATGCTATCAACCATTTTCCCATCTATGCGTTGTCTGACCATCTTGAAACTTGACTGATACCTTCTGACCTTCTTGACGATTCCTTATTCACAAACCTCTTAACCATTTTCCCAATCTCCTTATCTGACCTCATGTATTTTCATGACAGTTGATTTCACTTGAAGATCTTGCATGTTCATTGATTAACCACTCCCTCCATCGTCTGTGTTACAGAAATACCTTTTTCCAGTGCAGACCCAATATCTTCTTTTGCGGTACTATCTGTGAACTGGCATTTCCCCAACCTTTGAGTCTCCTATGAATTTTCCAATTATGTCCATTGCTTTCCGTGTTGTTCTTTCTTGATTTTCCGTTGGCCTTGGCCTTATAACCCTCGATTTCTGCTGGGGATATCCTTCTTGACACCGGTCCATCCTTTTGTCAATCTCACCATCGAATATACCCTCGGTTCAATCCCTCTGGCCCTCTTTTTGTTGCACTGTCCCTGAATTGATATGGACCAATCTTGGGTATTTTGCGCGAACCTCAAAGCACGTTGACTATTACCAGCTTATTGCGCTTGTTCTTTCCTGACTTATACCACTTTGATGTACTAGTCAGATCTCGTCTTGCATAATTGGAAAGCTGATGGCAAATTTTGAAATCATTTCTCGCTTGTTCTGACCAAAGAGACTCAAGAAGAGGAAATGACAACGGTAAAAGGAACAGAGTAAAAGGCAAAAGAAAGAGATGACTCTTACCAAGAAAACTACAAAGTAAAACCTATCAGATGTGGATACCAACTCTATTGGCCATGATATGCACACGTGGCCTATCCTCCGTCGTTAATTGCCTTCCACAATCTTCGTCTGGTGCTTTCCTGTATGATTCTCAATCTTTATTCGACTTGTAGTACCCGAAGGGTTTTCACTATCAAGCCTCTCTCATTTTGGTTTTTCTCTCAACTTATAGCCGCCTCAAGGAGCCCGTGAAGGTTTTCACCGATAAGACTCTCTCATTTTATTACTTTTCTGCCGGGGATCAGAGTGTTATTCTCGACTTCCATTTGTATGATTTGGCATCTTTCGAAGACTGGTCAAAAGGTATTTCTTTGGACCGTAACGTGGGGTTTTGGATAGGTCTAGAAAGAAAGGGTACTAGCGGCTCAAAACGAATCAATTTGGGTTCAAAATTTACAACCTTCGGAACCAGATTTCTTTACCTCAGACACAACTTCTGCCCCATTTTCTGCTTGGGGATTTTTGATTTTTTGTTACACTATGACCGGGCTGTGAAACGCCTACGTATCCTCTTTGAGGAATCAGGTCAGACGTAGTTCCCAATTCCTCTTTTTGTTTTCCTTTTCACTTATTTATTATTTTTTTTTCTTTTCTTTCTCTTTCTCATTTCTCCTTTCTCCTTTGTCGTTTTGTTGTTTTGTTGTTTCTATTGTTTTCTTTTCCTCTTTTTTTCTTTTTCTTTATCTTCCATGCTTGTGTTTTCTAGTCTTTGCTACTGATTCCGAACGAGGGGTACGAAAGAAAACCAATAAGGCTCAAAAGAGTTAACGAAAGATAAAGTGTTTAGATAGCAGAATAAAATGCCTTTGTCATTCCAATCTTCAGAATATGTCAAGCACAAACGACACAATTAAACATTCGCCACATCTTCTGATTGTGCCAGACTTGATAATCATATCCATACATTCGCCTTTTCATTTGTCATTTTTAAAGCACCGTTGGGCAACACTCTCACTTTCGTTACCATGAACGACCCCCTTGTCAATATGGCTAACTTACTTTTATGGTTTTCTTTATGTTTTACCTGCCCCAGTTTCACGTGGCTCGGGCTTCAAATGATCTCAAGCTATTCCTATTTCCCTTAAGTGTCCCGATCATCTCCCAATGGCTTTATAATTAACTCTTAAGATTAGGCCCAAACTGTGCGCGCATGTCATGTCACTAGAATCGGCGTTGAACAAAGACAAAACAAAAGGATAAAAAGAACTAAACAAAGAAGATGACTGGAGGTAACAAAAGACCGGAATTTGCATTAGACAAGCGGTGAAACGATTCGTATAACGAAACAAGCAAAACAACTGGGGTACAACCTTGGAACAAACCTAAAACAATCCTATACAACACTAAACAAACCACTATGACAAAATGGAAGGATAAGAGGGTTTGACATAAGACAACGTCCGGATTACAACCCTGCAAATAACCTGGACAACAGAAATGATAACAAAATGAACCACCAAAGCTCTGCTCCGGCTGACCAAGAAAGGGAGCGTCTTCCTAATTACCAAGCACGACATCTTAGCCACTGAGCTTCGCATCAAGAACACCATCTTCTTCAACATCTTCAACTTTAGTCAATATCCTAAGAGGGTTCACATGCTCTTTATTACTGTCGTCGATCGCAATCACTCCTTCGTGAATCATTCTTTCTATTTCCCTTTTTAACGAATGACAACTCTCAATGCTATGCCCTGGGACATTGGAATGGCATGCGCATCATGTAGTAGGATCAAAGCTTCTTGCATGTGGATCTGGAGTATATCCGGGGAGCAGCTCAATCAGGCCAGCATGTTTTAGTCTTTCAAACAGACTTGCATAAGATTCTCCGATAGGGGTGAGAGCCTTTCCTCGTTTCAGCAACCTCTCGTTCCTAAATGCCTGATGTGGCCTAAAACCTGATCCAGGGGGTTTCTGGTGTGCTCGTGGGGGTGGATAGGCATTTTGTAGAGCTGGGTACTTAGAGAGTGAAGCATGTTTTTGGGAGTCCCGTGGAAAGAAGTAGCGTTAGAAAAATATAATTGGACGACGAGTGATGGAGCTTCTCGGGTGGCTGGGAAAACTGTCATAAGTGGGTAGATATGGAGAGTATGGAGGATCGTCCGTTATTGTGTTAGGTGTTTGGGTAAGGATAGAGTTCACGAAGCTGGGTGGTAGCGGGGGTGGTGCTTTCCCAGTCATCTATGCCCGATACATGTCTGCCACATGCTGTCTCAACATTTTTACCTCTTCTACCAACCCGTAGTCCTGTTCAACCAACTACTTTCGGGCATCGGTACCAACCCACTCAGTTCTGTTGTTCTCTGCCATTGTCTATTGCCTTTGTGTTGTGGGGAAGCTTTACTTTAGAATCACAACCAACCACCTTTCTGGATGAACATAACAAAATGGAGTCATCACGTTAGCGTTAGGGCATTTGACAGATAGGTAAACACATATTGAGTATGCAATGCACCTAGGCAGTTAACCCTTTCTATCATGCATTTGCTTCAGTTACGTGCGTCATTCCGGCTTCTTATAATTGTGCCCCTTCTTTTAAGCTTCCTCCTTTATTTATTTTTCATTTTCCTTCTTTTTTTTTCTTTTTTTTAGTGGTGGTCGAATCCTATAGAGATTTCCTACGTATCATGTCCCCACATGAATCAGACCGTGCGTAGTTCTGTCCACAAGTGTGAAAAATAAAGACACCATTTTTGGAGTTTTCAATTTAGCAAAACGTTCTATTACAAGGCAACACATTTTTGAAAGGAAACTGACAGACTTGATACAGACTACAGACTTTATGCAAAAAGGGAAATACAAACTCCAATGGACAACCGACTCTGAAGACAAGGAACATACAAACTTCAAACTGTAAATGTCTCAGAGTTTTGAATTTTGGCGCCCGCGGGGCGTCGTTCGGCCTCGCCACGGGTTTTGGTGCAAGGCCCCTCTGCAGATCTTTTAAATCTTCCATGATCTGGTGGACGTGAATCATTATTGAAGCAAAGAAGGTGGTACGGGACATATCCTCAAAAGCTAGGCACTTTATGGTGATGTAGTGCCCGATATCGTCGATTCTTCCCTTGATTATGTCCCTTTCCATAAGCAATCGCTCTATTTGTTGATTCTGCATCCCCAAAACTTGAGCGTTGTAAAAGAGTTGATCTTGAAACTCATTCATCTGTTTCTCCATCCGGGCCATCAGATCATAGCAGCGCTTCCTATCTGTTTTGGCATCTCGGGCTTGTCTAAAGATCCACTCTTTGAGAGTGGATATTGTTTTTCTCAATATAGCAATGTTCCCTTCGTAGTCCCTCTTTATTTGCCGCGTATGCTTTGCTCGCGCTTATGTACCCCTTGAAGAAATCTGCCTCGGCTTTACAAGTTGTGGGAGCTCGGTACATCTTGGATACCATCATGGGGCAAGCGTGCTTTTATTGCTGGTACTCAGGGTTTTGACGACTCTTGCCACCTTTAAATCAATATTTCTGTCTTTCCGGAGAAGCACCACAATGCCCAAGGATGCTCCCATGAAGGCGAACTGCCTACGTTCATCCCATTTTATCTGATTCCCTTTGCTGCAAACCCCGCTTTTTGGATTGTCGAACCCTCATATATGCCCATGAACTGCAGAGTAGAAAAACTTTACCCGACTTAGAGTACGGGACTCCCTTGCTTATCTTTAGTAGATACATGACCTGGTGCGTATCGACGGCTCTTGGAGCAATCCGATATTTGTGCCTTAGCCCCTCAGTAATGTCCATATAACCTGCTACCTCTTCTAAGGTTAGGGGGAGTTTAAAATCTGAGAAGTGGAATACATTGTGGGTCGTGTTCCAAAAAAAATATAACCAAAGCCTTTATGATATCCCCCTAGGATTAATCTTCAGCCACCCAGTGAGGCCTCCCAGGTATAGCTTGACCGCGTCGTGCTCTGATCCACCCAAATCATCCCACCACATGTGCAACTCCAAAGGGATCTTGTTCACTATTGTTATGTATAAATTCTGACTAGTGCTCATTCTGCACATTTATTAGGGTGTTTAAAATTTAAGATTTATTTGACTCAAAATAAAATTAACACACATTTTTCCCAAAAAAAATAAAAATAAAAACCCGATTTCGCACATACGGCCTTTCAGCATTTCGAGAACGCAGATTGTAAGGCTGTATGGATTAACTGATCGAAATCTTAAAATAACCAAAGGTGGCTATTTATGCAAAATCGGCCTTCCGTCGTCCCTTTTGGGGACATTCGGCTATTTTTGACAAAAATGGCATCACCCAATTTATTTAGGTTGACAATTAAAATTTAACATTTTTGGCTATTTTTGCAAAAGGGGAGGTTGGACCCGATGAAGGTTGCCTACGTATCTCACACCAGGTGAGAATCAAACCGGCATAGTTCGGGCCGATAAAAGAAACTTCTTTTGAAAACAAGACTCTTTTTCATTGGCAAATAAAATTATTTTTCATAAACAACTTTTCTTTTTTTTTCATTTTCTCAAAAATTCGGCAGAGTTTCAACATTATTTGGATACTAGTTTTCAAAACAAGCGATTTAACTCTTTTTAACCCTCGTACCTCTATCTCTCTTTCCTCAAAATATTCAAAAGTCGGTCAGCATGCAAGTCCGAAGCAAACAAATGCACAAGTAGCAAGTAAGATGCATCAGGATGGTCATTTCCGTTTCAGGTTGCTAGTCCTAGATAGACTCAACCCCTGTGTTGAGTCCCCTAAGTCAAATGCAACATGATGCAAATAATCGTTCCTACTAGGGATCCGGCATGAAGTCACGTTATTCTAGGTTCAAAGCCTAGGTATTTGTTATAGACTGTGTACCCGAGCGGACAACTCGAGTCGAGGAGGGGCAACGTACCGGGGACCCGCAGGATCGTCCGACTTTGTAACTTGTCCGACCTCTTTCTTATTTCAGGGTATGACACTAACAGAATAGGGAGTCGCAACCAGTAAGCACATCCCCGGAGGCAAGAAGAGAAGGGTTTCAACACAGTTTATATACAGTTCAGATAATATCAAAGCGGTAAAAGCATCATTTAGCACATTAAGCCCGAACATGTAAAAAAATCACATAAAGCCAAATCTAACAGTTTATCTAAGCTCGAATTCTGAACCCTGAACCAAAAGTTCTGGGTTCTCTGATCCCCAGCGGAGTCGCCAAAGCTGTCACACCTCCTTTTTACCCGCGCCCGCAGGGGCGCAGAGGAGTTTTTTTCAATTAAAGGACAATCGAAACGGAATTTTATTTAAAGATTCAGAGTCGTCACTTGAGAGATTAATGGTGTCCCAAGTCACCGGTTGAATCCGAATCGAGAAAATGATTGACTCTATATTACAGTCCGCGAACCAGAAATCCGAGTAAGGAATTCTGTTAACCCGGGAGAAGGTGATAGGCATTCCCGAGTTCCGTGGTTCTAGCACGGTCGATCAATTGTCATATTCGGCTTATTTATCTGATTTTAATACATGTTGAACCTATGTGCAAATTTTAACTGTTTACCGCTTTTATTATTATTATTTTTAACGAGAATTGCAACGTCGTGAAAATACATCTTGAACCACGTCACATCAATGTACCCGTGGTTATTGACACATTTCAACTCTATTGAGATTTGGATTTGGGTCACATAAATGTGCACCCAAGTTTAAGAAATTAAATTATTAAAGGCGTGACTAAAGCGACTAGCGCATCATTATTTTGGGTAAGGCCGTGAAATTTTGCTAAACGGCCCATCCCGAAGTCTAAGTAATCTTACCAACACGTATAGAGGGCCCCGTAGCATGTGTATTTTCGTTTGTCGAGGCTCGTCTCATTCATTATTTAAAAAAAAAAAGAATTTGCAACGTCGTGGAAATGCATCTCGAACCATGTCACAATCAATGTACCCGTGATTAGCGACACATTTTGACTTCGTTGAGATTTGGATTTGGGTCACATAAATGCGCACCCGAGTTTAGGGAGGTAATGTTATTAAAATACGCGCCTAAAGAGACTAACCCGTTATTATTTTGAGGAAAGCCGTGAAATTCATTAGACAGTCTGTCCCGCAATCTAAGTGTTTTAATATATACATTTAACGAGGGCCCTGCGATCTTTGTATTTTTTATTTGGCGAGGCTCGTCTCGTTTTTATTATTTTAAAGGTCCATCCTAAAACAATCTATAATTTTCTATTTAATTCGTCTCTAAAATGAAAGCAGTCCTAGTTAATTAATGTACGTGAAAGATCCGAAATTACCTAACTCGATTTCAAACAGTTAAGCCCCAGAGTTGAACAAAGAGAGCGGGACATTTTCAGTACACGACCAAAGTTTCATTTCACAGAAAATGGGTCGTCTGAGCCCGCAATGGTTCATACGCCTAGTATCCTATCAATTGAACTTCCATAGTCAGGGCAGGAATTATTTAGGCCTCAGGGATCATGACAGTCCAACTTGATCTATGGGTGTAGGGGGAGCTAATTTACAGAATTAATCATACTCATAATTTCTAATTTTTTGCACTCGAGATTGACATCATTTCTAAGCTATTGTAGCACTGATTTTAACACATAGCTCAATTCTCATTTGGTTTAGCACATAACTCACAATTGTTTGCTCATCCCTATTAGAGTAGGAATTGTCTTACCTATAACTCACTCTAATGAATCACTTATCCAATAATGACTTAAATCACACATGGTGTCATGGATAATTTTCAATTCGAAACTAAGCATACGTGACCTGGCCAACGTGAATATGCACCTATTTGCTGTGATTTGCCTTTGATTTTTGGTGTGGCGAGCAATTAACCCGAACAGTGAAACTATTTGACACTATGGACTTTATTTCATCTAGAAATGAGTTATATATTAGAGTTCACAGTCCCTCATAATTCAAAACAACTCAAATCGGTTTAACAACCATCCTAATTATACAAGTACCTATTGTCCACAAGTTACAAAACAGTACATAGCATGTTAATAATCCAACTAGTCCTTTACAGGCGCATTAATGCACAAATCTATCATACAAATCTTAAAGCTAACTGTATCATAATAAGCTAAAAAAAACAGTAAAGATTTAATGAATGTCAAACAATAATTGCCTTTCCATTCCACTGGAGAAATTAGATGAACCAGTGTATCGTTTGTGTACCTGGTATTGTCAATACAAGAAGAAGAAGGTCAGCAAAGTAGTATGTAACACAGCAACATACAGCAGCAGAAAGCCCAACACAGTAGCTTCAACACCTCAATCCAGAAATCCCAGCAACACGGAGAAAACTAGTAAAAATGGAGAAGAAAAATAGTCCGAAAATCTCTCTTTGTTTTCTCTTTCTAGCTTTAAACTCTCTCTGGTGTTCTTCCACTCTCATTATTTCAGAAAATTTGGTTCTATCTTTTTACTCTCTCCAAAATGAATTCTGCCTCTGTATATCAAGTGTATCCAGAGTGTATATCGAGTGTATACCGCTATCTCCGCCCCCTTCTTTTTTTCTTCCCCTCTATTTTTTCCTCTTTTTTCTTGAACCCCCTTCTTCCTAAATTTTCTCTTCTATTTATAGCAAAATCTTTGAAATTTTTCAGATTTGTTTTTTTTTTATTTTTTTATTTTTTAATTAAAAGAAATCCCACTTACAAATTGCTTTTATTTTTTTAGAAAAAGAAATCCCACCTTTATTTACTTTTATTTTTAAAATTCTAACTTTAATTACTTTTATCTTATTTAAAATCCCACTTTTTATATTTTTTAAAGAGAATCTCACTTTATTTAACTTTTCTTTAAAAAAACAAACCACTTTCTTTTCCTTTTTCTTTTAAAAATACTACTTTCATTTACTTTAAATTTTCAGATACCTTTATATTTATTTTTTAATTCCAACCTTCTTTTACTTTTTAATTTTTTAAAATTTCCACAAAACTTTTTATTTTTTTAAATTTTTTACATTCTTTTACTTTTTTTAAAAGAGAATTCCACCTATTTTTTCCTTTATATTTTTTTTATTCAATACTTCCCTTTTTCTTATTTTTTAAATCATTCCCGAAATTATTATTTTTTAAAAAAAATAATATTTTCGAATTTCTTTTTATAAAAAAAACAAAAAAAAATATTAATAGTGATAATTCACCTTTTAATTTTTTTTTTTTGTATTTTTATCCTATAATAAAAAGTGTGATAAAGCTAAAATAATAGTAGGTTAAAAACCCCTAAAATATTTACATAAAAGAAGTGATAAAAAATTAAATGTTGTCAAAAATTAGGTGTTCACAAGATGTATTTAAGCTATTATATTCATGAATACAATAGCAAAAATAGGCGTGAATTAGGGAAGTCCAGCTAATCAGTTGTTATATTCGAGTGTATTCGACTGTATTCATGACGTAAAACATGGGATTATAGCTGGACAGATTATTGTATTCGACTGTATTCACGGCGTAAAAACAGGGGATTACACTGTTTTTAAACGGAAAGTGAATCAATTAACATAATAGACTCCTAATATAACTCAACAAACTCAATGATAACACACAAATTTTGTATTTTCAGTTATAAAAAAGATTCTCAACCGAAAAATACCCCAAAAACATAGCAATCTTCAGAGAAATTATATAATACACCTGAATACATAAATTATATTAATTAAAAAAACATATGAATACATTCATGGCATATAGCGAGACAGTGAATACTATGAAATACATAGAATACAACGGGATACATTGAAATACAATGAAAAAAAAGACAGTGAATACAATGAAATACATGGAATACAGCGAGATACAATGAAAAAAATACAATGAAATACATGAAAATACAGCGTGATACGTAGAAAATACATTGAAATATATTAACAGAAAGTCAAGTTGCTCAGCCCTAAACTCCGTCGTCTTTGTTCAAGAACAAACCCTAAATTTCGGTAAATCCGTCGTCGAGCAAAAACCCTAAATCTCACTGTTCCCACGCATCCTATACAACAGCCGAGCAAAAATCATGGCAAGACGTAGCATATCATTTTTGATAATGTTGCGTCTTAGAATACTGAATGAGAAAAAAAGGAACATAAGAACCAACACGGTTAAAGTAAGAACCTGAGCGATCGATAGATTCTTCAGGAACAATGAGTTCAACTAATTAAATCCTTAATATATCCATTCTCAGCAGCTTATCAGAAGAATAAAGAGAAGGCAAAATTACCGTTTGTGACTACTGGTAGGTGATGTGGGTGAGAGGAATTTTGAGATTGAGCATCGTGTTTTCATTTATGGGGGAAGAGAATGACATGTATCAAAATTAGATAGGAGGTAACCTTTAGTGTAACTGAATAACGTCTTTAGTGGCTTAGGGATATGAGGTAACCAAAATTAGATATTTTGCTATAAACATTAAAATTTAAAAGGTATCTATTGAATATAATTTTTTAAATGATATTTATTTAAAATAAATAAGATGTTAACCTTTGCTATATGAGGTAAAAATTCCTAAATTAAATGATTTACTATGGTTGTATAGGATAAAATATGTTTACATTAAATGATCGAATAAAGAAGTGATGCGTGGAGCCGGAGATAGAAGACAGTTCAATCCAAAGGCGACGATCCCGTCTATTACCAGAGAATAATACTCAGAAAGATGAAATAAATACTTGTCACCCGGTAGCATTAAGTGAGGAATAATCTATAGCATTAAGTACGCGGTCCATTACGAATAATATAACATTCATTGCCTGCCGTTATACTTTCTTCAATGGCCCTCATAATTAACATTAAAGAGGGGCTTAATCCTAGGACCCTAGGTACAACTATAAATAGTGAACTCTATTATCATTGTAAATGACGCGAATTTTCTGGCAAATATACGCTACACTCTATTCAAAGCTTAATATAATTTTATCTTCTTGTTTATTGATATTATTGCTATTGTGCCCGGAAGCCTTGCTCTCAGAATCGCCATTTCTGCTATTTTACCTCAATCTCAAGATTAAGTATTATATTTTCATCTAATTCATCTATTATTTCAGGATCAAATTAATTCACTTGTCTATAAACCACGTATGAATTCAACTATACCGTTTTACGAGTAAACAATGGTTTCCCTTAATTTAAAGTTCCTATATAAATTTTCAACTTATGAAAACTTACTTGCATTTCTTCAATAATTTTTATTCTGCTTTTTAATAAGATTATGTCTCCTACCTACCCAAATTTTGATGGTTGCCCATACTTAAGCGAGAGACTAATTCGTCAATAAAACTTGGTGAAAGTCGTCAAGTATCAATAACTGAAATTTAAACGTCATTATTTTTGTTGTCTCAATAAGTAAAAAAATGTATTAAATAAATTGGATTAGCTGTAATAAGCAATTAATAAATGATTATTAGACCCACATCAGATTTTTTCAAACAAAATATGTATTTTCCGGTTAGGTGATATTTTAATTACCTAGACTTTAGTTAGATGACTCTTATATGGCCAAAAAAGAAAATACTTTTGTATGTTGTAAGTTTTTACTTGGATGATCATTAGTATTAATCCATTTTATTAAATGTGTAAAGTCATTTTCGTTTAACCATTTGATATCCAAATTTTACTGGACCGACTACACGTAGATTTTATTACTTATAAAGTGTCCCTTTCATAGAAAAATATCATGTCCACGTAGACTTCAATGGTCATATCGAATCCTTGGAAACCATCACAAATACCGTCGGCCTATATATATTTGAACGAAAATACTCAAAATAAGGTCTCTAGTTATTTAAAGGCAAAATATTTTAATTTTCCTATTACACCGTTTATTGGTTATGGCGTAGTGGTTTACTAAAACAGTTTAAACATCCAATCATTTAGTTGAAAGCAGTCTGTCTATCATTAAGATCTTCTTAAGTTAACCTAATCTGATTTTGATATGATTGATAATGTACTCAAATTTAGAGTTTTGATTGTGATAAGATACCTCTTGAGTGCCTTTTTCTTCTGTTTCCTTCTTAAAGGGGAAAACATAATTGAGTGTTAGGCGCGCCAAGTAATTTTAATTATGGTTAATATATGGCCGACTGCTAACTCAAACAATAAACACAAAATTCTTTTTGTTTTCCCCTCTATATTTTCTCTTTTTGTATTTATGAATTCCTCTATGGTGGTTCTCAATAAAAGCCTTCCCGTCGCGTTAAAATCATGGGTCCCCTCCGACAACAAATACTTTGTATTTAATGGTTGATACCTTGAAATTGGTGCTAAAATATAATGCCACAACGATGAAATGTGCATAGCGGAACATGGTTATAGAGTCGGTAGACGTCTTAGGTTCGAGTCTTACTACTATTTACGAGAATTTTCACGTACTTAATTACAAAAAAAGGAACCAGACATCATAGTCGGAGCCAAGATTTAAAATCTATGAGTTCTGAATTTATTATTGAACTCATATATCCTTTAGTTACTGGGTTCGCAATTAAATCTTTATACATATTTAATGAATTTTCTAATATAAATACAGAATCTGTGCAAAAGTTATTGGGTTCCTCCGGGCCGTAGGTTCTTCTATAGCTTCGCCCCTGTTGAATGTCCAGGTGATAATGGAAGGCAATATGTGTGAAAAATCACATTATCACTATTATAGCCAATACAAATGGTAAGAAAAACGATAAACATAGATTGTCACTAGTAAACTGCATCTATCCTAAGTTAGGCATGACCAAATTTATCGCTCACCAAACAATGTCTTTTCCTTTTCAATAAATTAATATTTATATACATTAAGTGAATATTTTAACATAAATATAGAATTTAAAAAAAAAAAATTGAGTTCGAACGGTAGCTTCACCTCTGAATGCATCTTATACGATAGTTTACGTCTTCTGTGCAATAAACTCCACTCAACTTTTGCCACGTTGATATACGTTAAATTTCCATGGGCTGATACATTTAATTTGGTAACCAAAAATCAACGAATAACATGTTATAATAGGTTAAAATTTTACTCAATTTCTTCCTTTATTAAAACATGGGAGGATGCCAAGAGGGGTTGCTCTGATGGTAAGCAACCTCCACTTTCAACCAACAGGTTGTGAGTTCGAGTCTCCCCAAGAGCAAGGTGGGAAGTTCTTGGAGGGAAGGATGCCGGGGGTCTATTTGGAAACAGCCTCTCTACCTCAGGGTAGGGGTAAGGTCTGCGTACACACTACCCTCCCCAGACCCCACTAAGTGTAATTATACTGGGTTGTTGTTGTTGTTGTTGTTGTATTAAAACATGGGAGGAAAAAAAAAAGTCAGAGGGGTTTGTTTGACTACCAATCAGTAATCAGAGTATTCTTTTGTCCATATATACTCACCTACTCACTGAGTTTTTCCTCCACTGGGCCTGTGGGGATACTCATTTTTCTTTGTGGGCCCCAATATCGTGAGCCCGTTTGTACATAAGAATTTTTTTATTTTTTTCGAAATTTTTTTACTTTTGTTTGAAAACAGTGTTTGGACATAAAATTTTCCTATTTTCACTTGAAGATGAATTTTGAAATTTTTAAAAAATTTGTAAAACTTCAAAAGCTGTTTTTCAAAATTTTCACTCAGATCACTCACAAAAATTTTAAAAACAACCCAAAATTTTATTTATGTCTAAACACAACTCTAATTTTCATTATTTTTACTTGAAAAAAAAGTTTTTTATTTTTAAAATTTTACATTTCTTATGTCCAAACGCCCACTAATTATATTTACAAGAGAAAAAGTATATAAAATATATATTATATTGATTATTATTTATTGATGGCTAGGAATATATATTTGTCTTATTATTCGTGGGCTAGGCTTGTTGGCCTATTGGAGCTACCAAATCCATAATCCGTTTCTATTATGTGGGCCCTGTTTAAATTTAGAAATAGTATTCACTAGCCACTTTTTTTTTTTTGGTAAAAATTGGATGGAGCGTTCTATTTGGTTGCCCCTTTTTGACTTATACCCATTTTATTTTTCCGTTTGTATCCGTATCTATTTTTTTGTTAAAAGCGTTGTAAAAAGATGATTTTACCCTTCAGGACTATTGACAAAATTATAGACCACAGGATAAAACTTTAGTATGTTTTGGTATGAAGTTTTAGCAAATAAACTAAATAACTTCAGCATGCATTAGAAAAAATTCATTAGAAAATTACATACTGCTAGACAAAAACTTAAGTATGTTTAGTATGAAGATTTAGCAAATGAACTAAAAAACTTTAGCTTGTTTAGACTGAAGTTTCGGATAAAACTCATGACAAAACTGTAGACTACAGGACAAAACTTCAGCATGTTTTGGTATGAAGTTTTAACAAATGAACTAAATAACTTCAGCATGCATTAGCAAAAACTCATTAGAAAATTACATACTGCAAGACAAAAACTTAAGCATGTTTAATCTGAAGTTATAGCAAATGAACTAAAAAACTTAAGCATGTTTAATGTGAAGTTTTAGCAAATGAATTAAAAAACTTAAGCATATTTAGTCTGAAGGTTTAGCAAATGAACTAAAAAACTTAAGCATGTTTAGTCTGAAGTTTTAACAGATGAACTAAATATCTTCAGCATGCATTAGCAAAAAAACTCATTAGAAAATTGCATACTGCAAGATAAAAACTTAAGCATGTCTAGTCTGAAGTTTTTGCAAATGAACTAAAAAGTTGAGGCATGTTTAGTCTGAAGTTTTCGCAAATGAACTAAATAACTTCAGCACATTTAGTCTAAAGTTGTAGCACATGAACTAAATAACTTCAGCATGTTTACACTGAAGTTTCGGATGAAACGCATAACAAAACTGTAGACTACAGGATAAATAACTTCAGCATGCATTAGCATGAAGGTTTAGCTTCAATGTTAAACAACTTCATGTTATATTAGCATGAAGTTTTAGTTTCAACATGAAACAACTTCATGCTACATTAACATGAAGTTTTAGCTTCAAGGTGAAACAATTTCATGCAAGTGTGATTCTGAAGTTGAATCTGGACAAGTTTCTGGTTTTTTGATAAAGTTGCTGAGATGAGAGGAGGAGATCTTTTTTCATGAATGAGGTTGCAGATCACGCGATTAATGCATCATGTGGGTTTTATATCTTTTGTCAGGGGTGTAATTTTCATACTATTACGGATTTTTTGTCAGTTGACTACTAAATCAATAATTTTTAAAATTAGGGTACATGTTAAAAGGTGGCACAAATATAGCGTACGGCTGCAAATCCCTCACTTTTTTTCTTGTTTTTTGAAAATAATTATTGTCTTATAGTTTTAAATTTCATAAGTGAAACTTCATAATAGTGACTATTTTTTAATTACAAGATCTAAAAATGACTATTTATAAAGTTTACCTGCATTTATTCGCCACTAAAAGTTATCATAGTTTTGCAATTTTAAATCAAAGTAATTCTTATTATTTGTTTGTGTTATATTATTTTCTTTGAAACTTAGAACCATTCCTTATATCATTATTGATATATTATTAACCATTCCTTATATTTTCTCATGCAAATATTTTTATGGCATGCCGGATGTTAATAGAATGTTATATTTTACAACAGAAAAAAAGGAAAAATTCAACGAAACAAAAGTAATATTTCAATATGAGAAAGTGAACTAATGCTTTTAGACAAAGATAGGCCAAGTATATAATAATTAAACTAAAATCAGTTTATCCTCTATAAAGTGGATTATTTTATAAAAAAATCAAGGTGATTTAGAGCTTGAAAATGATTATAAAGAGATAGAGCACTGATAAATAACATTTAATACCAGCCAAAGGAAAAAATGGTTTTCCATCTCAAGAAGAAAAGGATTCATAAAATATTATACTAGTATTAAAAATATAAAAAGACTCCAAGATGCTATTACGTTCTTGTGACGTCAAAATTCCTCGAATATGACGTCTGTATAACCCCCACAGACATACAAAATTAAAGAACTTTCTTTTTTTGCTTAATGAAAAAAAAAATTAAAGAACTTAGTTTTTTTTTTGTTCAAACAAAAAATTTGACGGAGTAAATAAAGGAATGGAACGAAAATGTAAAAGTAATTATAAATTTACACTTCATAATTCATTTTTGCAAAACTCTTTGCAGAGTATTAATTTTTTTTATCTTTTATCTTTTAATATTAACTGCATATACTAAAAGGAGCTTGCTTGTCTGGCTCCTGTTGCCCTTAACTACACTAAGAAAAATTATTTAAAGGTATTTTATAATTTAGAGAATAAAATAAAGAAAAGAAGAAAGTGGAATAGTGACATAGACAAGGAGGAAACAAAAAGGATATGATTATTTATAAGAAAAAGAAAAGAGGACGCTTGCCATTTGCCAATGTACGACAAATATTCTATATTCCTACAAATCCAACAGTTTTAAGTGCAAAATATTTCAATTATTCTTATATCATACTGTATTATATAGTTTTTAAATACATAAATATTATTTCAAATACTAAAAGTTCAATATCTAAATTTACATACGATACTAAATGCATAATTTTTTCTTATTGGAATAATTTTTTATTTTCTTAGGAATATTAATGCAAAATGACTCCACCGGAATGGGGCGGTCACAGAATCCTAAAGGGCTTGTCGGCCCACGCGTATAGCTTATTGGTCTGTTTAGTGGAATTTGGGGCCCAATTTCCTTTCCTAGTGCATAATCTATGTAGGAATTTTTACATTCTTATGCCATATAGGAAACTATATTACCCTCAATATTTAAAATTTGATATAACTATATTTAGTATATCTAATTACCAATTCTATACCATAAGATTTTTTAACTGTACATTAATTGTACCTTATATCACTCCTACATTTATGGTACCGTATATTCCTCCAACCCCCCCCCCCACGTTTCTCTCTCCCAATCCCACACCCTTACCCACGTATCACCACGCACCCAGAAACCAGCAAAATAATTGAAACCCTCTGTTTAATCCAGAAAAATAATTGATACCCTCTACCATTAACGTCCAAAATCAAGGTTTTTTCTTCTACAACAAGTCAAAATTGAAGTCAAATCTTCAAAGCTTCATACACAACAATAACTTTTGATGGTTAAGATTTCGGGTTCCTTCAGTAATATAAGAGGAAAGGAAAAGAGAACAACAATTCCACTATTGACAGCCATTAAAAAGCTTTGAAGCTTTGAATTCAAATTTGGGTTTTCAAAAATCATTATTTGTTTGGATTGGGTGTTGTTGTAAATAATTGAGAATATGTTTTGGAGTTTATATCTCAATTTTGAGGGGTTTTGATAAAGATTAGACTTGGTTTTAGCTGAATTTCAGATTGAAATTCGAAGAAGAAGAAGAAGAAGAAGAAGAAGAAGAAGAAGAAGAAGAAGAAGAAGAAGAAGAAGAAGAAGAAGAAGAAGAAGAAGAAGAAGAAGAAGAAGAAGAAGAAGAAGACGACGTATATTGCAGAAATTGTAGAAAAATTGTAGATAAATTGAAGAAAAATTGTAGACTGTTGTTTATTTATTTTTCTTGAAGAAAAATTGCAGAAATATTTTTTTGGATTCCATATTTAGCATAGCAGTTTTGTAAGGAGTAACAAGAGCATAGAGGAGAATCACAGAATTGTAGCATAATCGGGATTTTTGATATAATTGCGTTTTTTGCAGAAGATTTGTAGAAGTTTAGTCGTTTTTGCTTTATGAAAACAGAAAACAAAGCATCTACAATCAGAATACAAATAATCTACAATTTATCGATAAAATATCTACAAACTGGGTAGGTTGTTCCTCTTGGGACACGATTATCTTCATCAGATTCATCAAGACGCGTCTTTTCTTTCTTTTGACTCATGCGCTTGAATTTGCGCTGGGACTTCTTGTTGCCACCTTCTGCCTTCCGGTGTTGGGATTTTTATTGTTTCCTGCTGGGGATTCTTGTTGTAACCTTTGCCTTCCGGTGGGGTTACTGACTTCAAAATCTGCAGTATAAAACTGAAAAGTATTCCTCTCGTTATACAGGTGGGTGCTTGGAAATGGAAAAATGAAATGTATGCCCGCATTATACTGGTGGGCGACCTGGAAATGGAAAACTGAAATGTATGCCCGCATTATACTGGTGGGCGACCTAGAACTATGGAATGAACAGACAAAATGTATTCCCTCATTATACTAGTGGGCGACCTAGAACTGAAATGTATTCCCGCATTTTACTGGTGGGCGACCTAGAACATAAAGTATTCCCGCATTTTACTGGTGGGCGACCTAGAACTGAAATGTATTCCCGCATTATACTGGTGGGCGACCTAGAACTTAAATGTATTCCCGCATTTTACTGGTGGGCGACCTAGAACTTAAATGTATTCCCGCATTTTACTGGTGGGCGACCTAGAACTGAAAAGTATTCCCGCATTTTACTGGTGGGCGACCTAGAACTGAAATGTATTCCCGCATTATACTGGTGGGCGACCTAGAACTGAAATGTATTCCCGCATTATACTGGTGGGTGACCTAGAACTTAAAAGTATTCCCGCATTTTACTGGTGGGCGACCTAGAACTGAAAAGTATTCCCGCATTTTACTGGTGGGCGACCTAGAACTGAAATGTATTCCCGCATTTTACTGGTGGGCGACCTAGAACTTAAATGTATTCCCGCATTTTACTGGTGGGTGACCTAGAACATGAAATGTATTCCCGCATTATACTGGTGGGCGCCTAATTGGTAAAGAATAATTTGAATTTGTTTCCTCGATTCTTCGAGAAAATTTCCACTTGTGGCAGAAAATTTTATGCCCCAATTCTGGCGATCTTTCTTATGGCGTATCTTTAGGCCATCATCAACACTTTATTTTCCTGTTCAAATCAAAGAAAATTTAGTTAGTTTTTTTTTTTTTTTTTTTTTTGAAATATGGCGAGTGGTCATGTCACTCCTGATGGGGATGATTGTTCCCTTTCCCTTATTCTTGTTCGGCGTTCTCAAAACTTGTTGGGGATGATGTTATTTGCTGGGGATAACATTCTGCTGGGGATGGTTTTTCCATTTATCCCTTCACCATTTTGTATCTCAAAAATTTCTGGAGGTTATTTTGCCGAAGATGAATTTTCCTTTCTTCCCTTCCCCTTCTGTGTTGTCCGACCACCTCGTAGCTTGGTCGATATTCGGTCGGAGTACTCTGGGGATCGTCTTGGAACTTGGCTTACAATTTCCTCAACATGTTTTTTTTTTTTTTTCGGCTCTTCCCCGTACTTTCCTTGCCATTTTAGGACAGTATTATTCGGCCTAGCAACCAACGTCTTTTGCCTTATTGCCTTGTCTCTTGCCTGCCCTTTTCACTTTTTATGTTGTACCATTTTGGCAACTGGTAGTAAGCTCTGAAAGACCTTCCTTAAAACATAAATTTCTAGAAAAATTCTTTTAAACAACAAAATGAAAAGATAGAAAAATGAGAAAATCTTTCTGAACAAAAAAATGAACTTATCTGGGTGATACAACCGATTCCAATGATCATGTTGTGCATTCCGGATTAATCAACCCAGTCTATTTGTGTCGATCAAACTTTCTGATGTCTTCACTTGCTGGGGATAAATAGGTGCCCAATTCTTCGCAAAATACGGATCTTTTCCGTCAATCTATCTTGTCGCCTTATAGTGCCCTTCGCGGGGTTTTCACTAACAAGGCTCTCTCATTTCTCACAACTCCCGTCGCCTTATGGTGCCTGTGAAGGTTTTCACCGATAAGACTCTCTCATTTTGTATTTCTCAGCTTACGTCGCCTTATGGCGCCTGTGAAGGTTTTCGCCGATAAGACTCTCTCATCTTATTTTCTCAGCTTGGGATTGGAGTGTTGCCGATAAGATTTATCTCTGCCGGGAATTCTTTTGGCTAAAAATTCTTTCAATTCATGATCCTCATTCAGTCAGGGACCGATGTTTTATTCTTGGTTTTCATTTGCCTATCTTAACACCTCTCGGATACTGATCGGGAGGTCTTTTTTGGATATCAATATAGGTTTTAGAAGAAAAGGATATAAAATTCAAAATAACTTTGATGGGTAAAGTATTACAACTCTTGGAATCAAACTCTTTTTTTTTTTTCAAAATTTAGAAACATAATTTCTGCACCAGTTTTCTTACTTGGGGATTTTTCTTTTGATTTTTTTTTCTTTTTTTATTTTTTTATTTTATTACCTTATGACCGAGCCGTGAGGCGCCTACGTATCCTCTTTGAGGAATCAGGTCGAACGTAGTTCACTGACTCCTTTGTTTTCTTGCGACCTTCAAAAAGTTTTTTTTTCATACATTTTTTCATTAATGATTCCAAGAGAGGGGTATAAAAAGATAAGTATGGCTCAAAGGGGTAAAGCAAAGGTTAAAAGTGTTTGGATAGAAGAAAGAATTGCCTCCGTCATTTCATTATCCGATAAGCACTAAGTACAAACAAACAAATAAACAACAAAAGAAATTACACATAATATCTTTTGACTGCATCAGAATTGATAGCCATGTCGACGCATCTTCCTTCAACATCCGTCAGACGTAAAGCGCCATTGGATAATACTCTGGTCACAATATACGGCCCTTGCCAATTCGGGGCGAACTTGCCTTTTGCCTCAATCTGATGTGGGAGGATCCGTTTCAATACTTGTTGCCCTACTTCAAATTTTCTGGGGCGCACCTTCTTATTGTATGCTCTTGCCATTCTCTTTTGATACAACTGGCCATGACATACTGCTGCCAATCTTTTTTCATCCATTAAACTCAGCTGCTCTAGTCGGGTTTTGACCCATTCATCATCGTCAATCCCGGCCTCAGCGATAATTCGAAGGGAAGGAATTTCAACTTCTGCTGGTATTACTGCTTCGGTTCCGTATACCAACAAATAAGGAGTCGCACCTATTGAAGTACGAACAGTAGTGCGGTATCCTAACAACGCAAATGGTAGCTTTTCATGCCATTGTCTGGATCCTTCAATCATTTTCCTCAATATCTTCTTTATATTTTTGTTGGCTGCCTCAACTGCTCCATTCGCCTTGGGCCGATACGGAGTGGAATTACGGTGTGTAATCTTAAACTGTTCACATACTTCTCTCATCAAGTTGCTGTTAAGATTAGCACCATTGTCCGTGATTATTATATTTGGGATCCCAAATCTACAAATGATATGGGAATGGACGAAATCCACCACTGCCTTCTTGGTTACAGACTTAAAAGTTTTGGCTTCAACCCACTTAGTGAAATAATCGATGGCTACCAGAATGAACCTGTGACCGTTCGAAGCTGCCGGCTCGATAGGCCCAATGACATCCATGCCCCATGCTACAAATGGCCATGGTGCGGACATTGTGTGCAATTCCATTGGTGGAGAATGAATCAGATCTCCGTGTATCTGACACTGATGGCATTTTCGTACGAAACTGATACAATCATGCTCCATAGTGAGCCAATAATATCCCGCTCGCAGAATCTTCTTTGCCAACACATATCCGCTCATATGGGGCCCACAGACTCCAGCATGTACCTCTGTCATCACTATCGTGGCTTGACCTGCATCAATACATCTCAGCAATCCCAGATCTGGGGTTCTTTTGTACAACATTCCTCCACTGAGGAAAAATCCATTTGCCAGTCGTCGAATGGCTCTCTTTTGATCTCCGGTTGCCTGCTCCGGGTATATCCCCATCCTGAGGTATTCCTTGATATCATAAAACCATGGCTCGCCATCCATTTCTTCTTCTATTATGTTGCAGTAGGCATGCTGATCACGAACCTGAATATACAATGGGTCAACATGGATTTTGTCTGGATGGTGCAACATCGATGCTAAAGTGGCCAAAGCATCGGCAACCTCATTGTGAACTCTCGGGATGTGTCTGAACTCCACTGATCGAAATCGCTTGCTCAAATCGTGCAAACATTGTCGGTATGGTATAAGCTTCAAATCCCGTGTTTCCCATTCACCCTGGATCTGATGTACTAGGAGGTCCGAGTCTCCCAAGACCAAGACGTCCTGAACATCCATGTCTGCAGCCAATCGTAGGCCCAAAATACATGCCTCATATTCAGCCATGTTGTTGGTACAATAGAAACGTAGCTGAGCTGTAACAGGATAGTGATGTCCTGTTTCTGAAATAAGTACTGCTCCTACTCCAACTCCTTTTGCATTAGCAGCCCCGTCAAAGAAAAGCTTCCACCCTGGTTTCTCATTCAGTTCTAACTCCTCTATATGTATCACTTCTTCATCTGGAAAATACGTCCTCAAAGGCTCGTATTCTTCATCAATAGGATTCTCAGCCAAGTGATCGGCCAATGCTTGAGCTTTCATGGCCGTCCTCGTCACATAGACAATGTCGAACTCTGTGAGTAATATCTGCCATTTTGCCAATCTTCCTGTGGGCATAGGCTTCTGGAAAATATACTTTAATGGATCCAGACGTGAAATAAGGTATGTAGTATGTGACGACAGATAATGCTTAAACTTCTGTGCTACCCAAGTTAGAGCACAACATGTCTTCTCAAGTTGGGTGTACTTATTCTCATAGACTGTAAACTTCTTGCTGAGATAATAGATGGCTTGCTCTTTTCTTCCTGTGATGTCGTGTTGACCCAACACGCAACCAAACGAATGATCCAGGACCGTTAGATAAAGGATTAATGGCCTCCCCGACTCAGGTGGAACCAATACAGGTGGATTAGATAAATAACCTTTGATCTGGTCAAATGCCTCCTGACATTCTGCCGTCCATTCTATCGCGGCATTTTTCCTCAACAATCGAAAGATGGGTTCACAAGTTGTTGTGAGCTGAGCGATGAATCTGCTGATATAGTTCAATCTTCCCAACAGACTCATTACTTCTGTTTTATTCCTTGGTGGCGGCAATTCCTGGATGGATTTGATCTTTGACGGATCCAACTCAATGCCTCGCCGACTGACGATAAATCCTAACAGCTTTCCAGATGGAACACCAAATGCACATTTGGCTGGGTTGAGCTTAATGTCGTACCTTCGAAGCCTTTGGAAAAACTTCCTAAGGTCTGCTACGTGGTCTTCCTGATGCTTGGATTTGATGATCACATCATCTACGTACACTTCGATCTCTTTGTGTATCATATCATGGAACACAGTAGTCATTGCTCTCATGTATGTTGCCCCAGCGTTCTTCAAACCGAATGGCATTACCCGATAACAATAAGTCCCCCATGGCGTAATGAAAGCTGTTTTCTCTGCATCTTCTTCATCCATCAAAATCTGATGATACCCAGCGTAGCAATCCACAAAGGGTTTTCTTAATTTTTTTTTTTTTATTTTGTTTGTAAAATAAAAGGGGTGTTGGGTTATGGACTGGGTCGACCCAGTTCGAAATGGACTGGGTCGTAGGGAAGGTTGGGCCATTTTTTGGGCCTATGGCTTGAAATCGAAGAAGAGGCCCAATTCCGATTTTCTTTATATTTTCGCTCTCTTTTCTTCTTTTATTTTTCTAAAACTAAATTATAAAAATACTTAAACTATTATTAAGAACTAAATTAATCGCAAATTAACTCCTAATAATAATTAACGCACAATTAAGTATTAATTAAGCATAAAATTGTATATTTGGTCATTAAATGCTAAAAATGCAAACGATGCCTATTTTTGTAATTTTTAATTTTTTGTAAACAAATTTAATTAGTAACAATTATAGAATTAAATCCTACATGCAAATGTGACATATTTTTGTATTTTTTATTAATTTAGCAAATAAACATGCATAAACAAATACAAATAATTATTCAAAATGTCACAAAATATCACAAAATGGCACACCAAGAAAAATCATTTTATTTTTGAATTTTTTGGGAGTAATTCTCATATAGGGCAAAAATCACGTGCTTACAGCTGCCCCTCTTTGCCCGGATACACGAAGGGTTTTCGTGCAAAGATAAAGCGAGCGATTTTTGCCCATTCGCGTACTCCGTTGAAGCATTTTTTTTGAAAAAGATTTGACCGAACCTTTGCTTCAAAGGTTTCCTACATATCCTGGGCTAAATTTTAATATCCCAATTCTCATTCAATTGTAGCATAATTGGAATTTTTGACATAATTGCGTTTTTTCAAAAGATTTATAGAAGTTTTAGTCATTTTTTTATTTGTGAAAACAGAAAACAACATCTACATTCAGAATACAAATAATCTGTAGTTTATCTACAAAATATCTACAAATTGGGTACATAACTCGAAATACTTCCCCTGAAATATATGTTTCACATTTTGATACATATTTTTGTCCAAAACAGTACTAAATCATCCACTTAAATACAATTTTTAAACAATGTTGTCCACCTTTCATACAATAGGTAAATGAATAAAAGAAAAATAAGTAAACAACTGTCTACGATTTTTCTACAATTTATCTACAATTTCTGCAATATACATCTTCTTCTTCTTCGAGTTTCAATCTGAAATTCAGTCAAAACCAAGTCTAATCTTCACCAAAACCCCTCAAAATTGAGATATAAACTTCAAACCATATTCCCAATTATTTTCAACAACACCTAATCCAAACAAATAATGATTTTTAAAAACCCAAATTTGAATTCAAAGCTTTTTAATGGTTGTCAATGGTGGAATTGCTGCTCTCTTTTCCTTTGCTTTGTATTTTCGCCATAATTACTTTTGTTGCAGAAGAATTGTAGAAGATTTTGTCGATTTTGATTTGTAAAATCAGAGAAAACGTTGAAACAGAGTTTAGCGCACACAACAGAGTACGGAAATTTTGTAAAAAAGTTGACGATAGTGATTACTGTGCGTGATCTGCGTTGGAAGATCTGGAAAATATTTAATTTCCCTTTTTTAGCACGCCTAAATAAGGAATCTTATAACTATAATGATTTCTTATTTAATGCATTGTATATATTACGTAGAAATACTATTAGCATGAAGGGTAATATGCAAACTATGAACATATTTTGTAATATAGTTTCCTATATGGTATAGGAACGAAAATTTTCCATCTATGTATACCAGTATGGGTGTATGTAGATCGGGATGGTTTGAATATTTAATTAATAAACCAAACCAATGGTTTCGAGTTTTTAAATCTATAAACCAACAAACTCGGGGTTTGCAATCTCGATTTTTCTCTGGCTTTTCGATTTTTTCGGGTTTTCATGTTTTTTCTGGTAAAGTCTTCATAGCACAAAATATGTAATTTGTGCTCTAAATATTTCTTTAGTCCTAGTAAGATACAACTATATAATATATATTTTTTTAAATGACAATAATATGATCAGTCATAGTATTATGCTAAAATATTCAATAACAAAAATAATTAAATCGGCGATTTGTGTACAGATCTTTTCTTTTGATTTTTCATCTAGTGTCCGACACTCATTATGGATCCTAGCAAATTCAAATTTGCATTGTGTAAGGTATATTAAAGAAGGAAGTACTTTCTACCAAGATTTTCTCTATTTCTAGAGTATAAATTCGAGACATCTAGTTAAGTACATAGCATTTATATCCATCCTACCACAATTTTAATGATCTTTCCTACCTCTATTAACAAGATTCATGGCTTACTTTTCATAGAAAGATATAATTAAATAAAACATGAACATAAATATATGACTGAAAATTGAAAGGAAGTAATAATTATATATGAACATCATGGAATCTTTACGACAATTGGAAAGGTGTTATGATCATCTTTTTCGTCCATTTTTAACTCACCAATCATCACATGACATGTGAACATCCTAAAATAGCAAATGGCATCTTATTTGTTTAGTTTTTGTTGACTCTCTAGATGACATAGCCAAACATATAAGAGATTATCTTATTTAATAAACCTCCCACTTATCATATGTTGATTGTTTTTTGAAATAAATAGTGTTTCTACTTAAAATAGAAGAATAAAAAGAGGCCAATATTGTCCCTTATCTTGGAGGGTGGGTCTATTTTGGTCCCTCAAATATAATCCTAAGCATATTTAATCTCTTAAGTATGCTAAAGTGGAGCACATTTAGTCTCACTGACAGAATCTGTCAAAGATCAATTACGGGTTTAGTTTCGTCACTCACCATCTTTAATTTACTTATCGAAAATATTTTATAAACCAACACCCACTAATAGTACAAAGCTAATAAAGTTAGGATTTTAACGTTGAAATTTTTTAAAAAATTTGGTTGATTTTTTCAAAAGAAAAGTTAAAATTTGAAAAAAATAAATAGAGCTGCCAAGATCACTTCTGGGCATATTATTGAAGCAAACGAATAACTAGATTGTATTATCACTTTTAGCCCGTACCAGAAACTATTTACATCTGATAGTCAAAAAAGTATATAAAATTTGTATAATTTTAGTATATTAATATACAAAATGTATATATAAAAAAATATACAAATTTTATATATGTTTCGCCTATTATTTTTATAACGGCTATACGGTATCATTTTCTCATTGAAAAATGGCACAGAAGGGAATATTTTCAAGGTCAAAATTTTAGAAGACGTTATCTAAAAATGAGAAACTAAAGTGATAATTTGCGTTATCTAATAAAAGGAGAGGAAACGTTTTGCTTCAGAGCAGAAGATTTGTTTCATGAATCAGAGTTGGTTACCACCGTTAGTTTTTGAACACATTCTGTCAGTGAAACTAAATGTGCTCTACTTTAGCATACTTAAGGGACTAAATATGCTCATGATTATATTTGAAGGACCAAAATAGACCTACCCACAAAAATAAGACACAATATTGGCGAAAAACTCGAATAAAACAAGAATGAAAAGCAAATAGTTTTCGGGATTTTTTTTCACTTTTAACCAGCGCCAAAAACTATTTATATTCAATAGCCGAAAAAAGTGTATAAAATTTATAAAATTTTTGTATATATTATACATGACACATATATATATGTGTGTGTGTGTGTGTGTGTGTGTGTATTCTGGCTATTATTTTGAGATTGGTTATGCAGTATTATTTTCTTAGTTTTTGTGGGGGGCATTTGCATCTATACCTGCTTTTTGGGTCACGTTTTAACTTGTGCCCGCTTTGCAAAAAAAATTGCAAGCGTGCCCCCTTTTTTGCGTAACTTCAGCATACGGGGCTGAAGTAGCAAAGACAATCACGCAAAACTTCAGCATTCTAGTAGATGGAACTGAAGTAGCAAGGATGCTTCAGCTCTAGAGCTGAAGTTTTTGTTTTGTAACTGGCGAACTTAAGTTCCAGATTAATGTTTTTGTTTTGTAACTGTTGTCACACCTCCTTTTTCACCTACACCCCGGTGAAGGGACGTAAAAGGAGTTTTTCCAATTGAAGGACAATCGAAACAGGATTTATTATTTAATTCAGAGTCGCCACTTGGGAGATTTATGGTGTCCCAAGTCACCGGTTGAATCCCGAATCGAGGAAAAGATTAACTCTGTTTAATATTCTGCGCACCAGAAATCCGGATAAGGAATTCTGTTAATCCGGGAGAAGGTGTTAGGCATTCCCGAGTTCCGTGGTTCTAACACGGTCGCTCAACTGTCATATTCGGCTTGTTTATCTGACTTTTAATACACGTTGAATCTATGTGCAAAATTTTACTGTGAACCGCTTTTATTATTATTATTTTTTACCGAGAATTACAACGTCGTGAAAATACATCTCGAACCACGTTACATCAATGCACTCGTGGTTATTGACGCATTTCAACTTTGTTTATATTTGGATTTGGGTCACATAAATGTGCACCCGAGTTTAAGAAGATAACATTATTAAATACGCACCTAAAGCGACTAACGTATCATTATTTTGGGTAGGGCCGTGAGATTTTGCTAAACGGCCCATCTCGAAGTCTAAGTAATTTTAAAACAAATATTTATTGAGGGCCCCGCAATTTGTATTTTTGTTTGACGAGGCTCGTCTCATTTATTATTCAAAAGGGCAAACCTAATAGCGACTATGATTTGCTTATTCTATTTTTGTTCTGGAAGAAATAAAGAAAAGGTCATAATTAATTGATACATCAACAACCTTACTATGAGAAAGGTTGCCTCCAACATTGGGCCTACAAGGGCTTTGCAGCCTGACGAGCCCGAGGTTCGAGCCTGGACGGGAACATCGCAACACGAATCTGGGCAGCCCAATCGGCTCCGAGCGAATCATCTGATGGCCCAGACCCAAACAATATTTTATTTACATTATCAGTACTGAACTAGTGCTCGAATAACTTGATTTTTAAACTATTGGGATACGGAAGCAAACTATATTAAATCCGGAGTTATTTGAACTGGTTTTACAATTATTGAGACAAATCAACGCTTAAACTTGAATCAAATTGCAACAAAATAAAGGCTAAGGCTATTAATGACTCAGAACACCCTTACAGGGCATGACACAGTAGGTTTAGGTGACAACCAAAATAGCAGTTGTGATGAAGCAGTTCGATTGACCGAGCAATTCAGAACATTTCAAATGATCGAGCAAAAACAATGTGACGAACTGAATATATCCACAGGCACAGTACTAAGTTCAACTTATACCAACAGGCTCATTTTAACATAACATTTAGGACAGAAACGAAGCAGGAGGGGAAACAGACTAGCATGAACCATGAAATCAAAACCAACATTACACTACTATCATGTTAAATTAATATTCAGGTCTACCAGACTAATCGACGACACTTATTCAATCGATTACACAAATTATAACACATAACAATTACAGCAAATAGAAGCAATGATAGAATTGGACTAAATAACAGGTCTGGTGGAGAAGGACAAAATCAAACGACAACAATTGAAAAACCCATAAAACTACACTCAACAAAGTAAACAGAATAATCAAAACCAAAAACGGAATAAACAAAACAAAGAAAAATACCTCCAGAACTCGGAAACATGGGCAACCCTGATTTGAAACCAAACTTGAACTGTTTGAGGTCGAACGGACCTTAATCGAGTGTTCTCAACTGAGAACACTTCGACTAAGGTCCACTAGACATCCAACTTCCTTTGATTTAGACAGATTTCAGTCTTTGGTTTTCTAAGGTTCTTGGGGGTTCGATTTAGGGTTCGAGTGTTTCCAGCCAGATTCGAACCAAACCCATGGTGGTTTGGTAACGAGGGAGGTCAGGGACATGTCTGGTATGTGTTTGGGATTGGTTGGGGTAGATCTAGTTTTGCTCGAATCTTCGATTGAAGATTCGAGGGGTTTGAGGGTTATTCGAGGGAAACTGATACAAGATCTGGAAAGAGGATGTCGTGGAGAGGCTATGGTGTAATTTTGGGTGTGTTTGGACCACCGGAACCGCCGTGAGGCGATTTTTGGTGGACGTAGGACGGTGGTTGAAGGTGGCGGACATGTTTGGTCTCTGAAGCTCAGAGACGAAGGTGGAAGGGGGGGTATGGCTTTGGGGGCATGGGGTAAGGGATTGATCTTATATACTGAGGGGGTGTTTCAATCTCGGCCGTTAGATTAATTAAGATCAACGGCCAGGATCACGGAGGTTAAACCATACGGCGTCGTTTGGTTTAAGTAGAGGGTCGGGCTGAATCGGGTAATGGGTCGGGGGTCGGGTTTGGTCAAAGCTTTGTGACCGTTTGATCAGCTGAGATCAACGGTCCAGATTGAGACGCCTGAAACAGCGTCGTTTAATAGAGGCTGGAGATGGGTTGGATTGGACCTGGACATGGGGTGTGACTTTGGGCCTGAACATTTCCCTTTTTAACACTGGCCCAGTCCGGTTTCTTACCCTTAAAACTTGTTCCTTCTTTTTCTTTTATTTTCTTTTCCTTTTAAAAAACTAAAATTCTAAGTTGAATTATAAATTAATTTATTAAAATACTAATTAGCTCTTAATAATAATTATCAAACATGATTAAGTACCAATTAAAATATATGATCACACAACTAGACCTTAAATGCCGAAAATGCAATGTACATTATTTTTGTGATTTTATTCTTGACCTAACAAATAAACAGGCACGAACGAATGCAAACAATACAAAAATTCACAACAATTGCAAATAACACAAAATTTATTTTATTTTGAAATTTCTAGGAGTAGTTCTCGTAGGGCAAAAATCACGTGCTCACAGCTGCCCCTCTTTGTCCGAAAATACAAAGAGTTTTCGTGCAAAGATAAAGGAGCAGATACAAGCAATTTTTTCCCGTTATGATACTCCGTGTGAAGCATTTTTTGAAAGATTTAACCGAACCTTCGCTTCAAAGGTTTCCTACATATCCCTGGCTAAAAGGGAATCAGGTTAATGTAGTTCAGGAAATTTTGGTAGCTGGGACTATCATGGGACTGCCTTTTGCTGTTACTGCTACTGCATGCTGTTGCTACTGCTTTTCGACCTCCTTATTACACTATTACTGAAAGATAAAGAAGTTATACTTAGCTATGATCTATGCATTACAAAATTTTATTCTCAAACTTGGTCATGTGACTGGTGTTGCCTCGTTGCCTTGTGTTTCCTCTGATGTTGCTTTTACTTCTGACTTGACTTGTATTCTCGAACTGGTGTTGCCGCCAATCTCGAACTGTTTATTTTCCTTCTTGTGAGCTTCGCGTTATTTTCCTTTGAATCTTGAACTACCTTCCTCTGCTGGGGATTTTGTTGTTTCCCGATGCTTTACTGACTTCAACAACAATTACTTCTTATAACACCTCCATTCTCCAGGCAGGCTCCTGACTTTAATAACTTCTTAAATGTAACACCTCCATTCTCCAGACGGGCTCCTGACTTCAGCAACTTCTTAAAACGTAACACCTCCATTCTCCAGGCGGGCTCCTGACTTCAGCAGCTTTCTTAAAACGTAACACCTCCATTCTCCAGGTGGGCTCCTGACTTCAACAACTTTCTTAAATGTAACACCTCCATTCTCCAGGAAGGCTCTTGACTAAAACAACTTCTTAAATGTAACACCTCCATTATCCAGGTGGGCTCCTGACTTCAACAACTTCTTAAATTTTAACACCTCCATTCTCCAGGCAGGCTCCTGACTTCAACAACTTTCTTAAATGTAACACCTCCATTCTCCAGGCGGGCTCCTAACTTCAACAACTTCTTAAATGTAACACCTTCATTCTCTAGGCGGGATCCTAACTTCAACAACTTCTTAAATTTTAACACCTCCATTCTCCAGGCGGGCTCCTGAATTCAACAACAACTTTGAAAATAAATCAGCCTCCATTCTCCAGGCGGGCTCCTGACTTCAACAACTTCTTAAATTTTAACAACCTCCATTTTACAGGCGGGCTCCTGACTTCAGCAACTTCTTAAAATGTAACACCTCCATTCTCCAGGCGGGCTCTTGACTTCTTTAACTTCTTAAAACGTAACACCTCCATTCTCCAGGCGGGCTCCTGAATTCAACAACTTTCTTAAAATTTTTACACCTCCATTCTCCAGGCGGGCTCCTGATTTCAACAATTTCTTAAAATGTATCAGCCTCCATTCTCCAGGCGGGCTCCTGACTTCTTTAACTTCTTAAAACGTAACACCTCCATTCTCCAGGCGGGCTCCTGACTTCAACAACTTTCTTAAAATTTTAACACCTCCATTCTCCAGGCGGGCTCCTGACTTCAACAATTTCTTAAAATGTATCAGCCTCTATTCTCCAGGCGGGCTCCTGAATTCAACAACTTTCTTAAAATTTTAACACCTCCATTCTCCAGGCGGGCTCCTGACTTCAACGAACCTTAAAATAAATCAGCCTCCATTCTCCAGGCGGGCTCCTGACTTCTTTAACTTGAATCATCTTCTTTCAACTGCTTCCCTCAAAAACTGGTGTCTTATTCCTCCGAAATCTGTTGGGGACAACGCCGGTGTTTTATTCACAACTATGTTATTTTCCTTCTTCACAGACTACTTCCTTTAAAGCTGGTGCCCTCCTTCCACTTGGAACTACTTTCCTCAAGCTGGTATTTTCACTTCTCTGAAACCTGCCAGGGATATCACTGCGGGGGAATTATCTTCCTTCTTTAAGACTAGTTACTTTCCTCCCTTTAACAATGGCAGGGATGATACTGATTTAAAGACCACTACCCTTAAAACTTGGGTTTTCTTGCTTCTTCCATGATTGCTTTCGTTAAAACTTGTATTGCTTTCTCTCGCATACTGCTGGGGACTTCACTTCCTTCAAAACTCGTGTTATCTTCCTCTTCCCTAAGTGACTATCTGATTTCAAGAAAATTTTCGTAATGAGAGAAAATTCTCTGCCCCAGTTTGATAATCTTATTTGTGCCATGTCTTCCCGCTGTCAATAACATTTCATTTACCTGCTTCAAATCAAAGAAAAATTTGTTAGTTTAAAACGTGGTGAGTGGTCGTACCACTCCTGCCGGGGATGGTTTTCCTTTCTCCCTTTCCCTGCTTTGCGTTTTATTACAAAAACTTGCTGAGGATGATATTATTTGTTGGGGATGATACTCCTGCTGGGGATGGTTTTTCTTTTTCCTTCCCTCCCCGCTTTGTGTTGTCCGACCATCGCGAAACTTGGTCGAGAATCTGTCGGAGTTGTTCCTGTATCTCGCAAATCTGCTGGGGATCCTCATAACCTGTTAATTGTTGCTTTTCCGCTTTTTCCAACTTCCCCTGGAAATTTGGTCCTCTTGGGATCTAGACTCATTCATCATTTGGTCTGTCGACCAACTTCTTTTCGCTTTGTCGCCTTATCTTTGGCATGTCCTATTCGCATTTTTCTTTGCACCACTTTGGCAACTGGTAATAAGCTCTGAAAATCCTTTTCAAAAACAAATTGATGGGGTGGTAAAGTCTTTAAACCAAGAAATGAAAAAGTGATGATTTCAAAATATAGAAAAAGAAGAAGTCTTTCTGAACAAATGCTGGGGGAAAAGAGAGAAAAGAACTTATCTTAATGATACAACCGATCCCAACTCATGTCGTGCATTCCGAATTAATCAACCCAATCTATTTGTATCAATCAATCTTTCGGATGGCCTCATCTTGCTGCTTGACGGGAGGGCATGCCGGGTCAGTGGGCAATTTGTGAACCACTAAATCCGTGCTCAACCCCGGCATGTCGTCATACGACCATGCAAAAACATCTTTGAACTCAATAAGTGCTTTGATTAGTTCTTAACTGATATTTGGTGCAATGTGGATGCTTATTTTAGTTTCCCGGATATCATCTGCATCCCCTAAATTGATGGCTTCTGTGTCATTTAAGTTGGGCTTGGATTTCTCTTCAAACTGGCTTAACTCTTTGTTTATCTCTTCGAAGGTTTTATCCTCATCGTATTCTGATTCATCATCATAATCGACCTCTTGTACAATTAGTTCAGAATTAGATTGATTTTTTAGACCGAGTTGAAGATCCGTTGTGCATGCCATGTCATTAAGACCAGTATAAAGAGAACTGTTCAGAAAAAGAAAAGAAGAAAACAAAATGAAAAAGAAACAATAAAATAAGGAATGAAGAAGAAACTTTTTATTTTATTGAATTATGGGATAACAAGGTTTCACACTTTGATGAACGCAATAAAAATAAAAAGGAATCTGGATTACAACCCTGGAATAATCCAGAAAACAAGAAGGAAAATTAGAGCCAACTACCAAGACTCCCTCCGAGTAGGAAGGGGAGTAGCTGTCCAATTGTTGACATTGGCCCTAGGCCCCACAAACTGTATGTCTGCCTTACTGGAACCTTCTCCAGCTTCTATCATGTTGACATCGGCGAACACCCTTTCAAAGCCTTCATTCAAATCTCCATCTAGCCCGATCAGTGGTCCGAGAACCTTCGGGACCGACAACTCTCTGATACATGCTCTGACAAATGATCTGGATAGGCGCAGGATTGGCTTAAGGAGGACCTAGGCTTTTTTTTCAACTTGCGGGCCCGCTTTACATCTGCTGTTGTAGGCTTGAATCCCACCCCAAAAGTATCTAGGTTCTTGGGCAAATAAACTGGCTGGACAATTCCTTGCAGATCAATCCCCAAACCTTTCCCTGGTACAAACCCGCTGTTTAACATCTCCGAGGCTATCATGAAGGTCGCAGCTGCGATTCTGGGAAGTGGAAGGCCCCCACCCTCAGGAATTTTGTCTACTGAGACTGCGTCAAAAACCTGATAGACCTATGGGCCCTTGTCATCATCCGTTTCTATGAAGGGCACAATGGCATCACTAACGGCATGTGTACCGTCATCCCCGTGTACCACAATCTCTTGTCTATCCCATTCAAATTTGACCATCTGATGCAGTGTAGAAGGTACTGCTTTGGCTGCGTGGATCCAGGGTCGCCCCAACAGAAGATTATACGACACCGCCACATCTATTACTTGAAATTCCATGGTGAACTCGACCGGATCAATTGTCAATTCCAGTATGATATCACCCACTGTGTCTGTACCGCCCCCATCAAAACCTCAGACGTAGACATTATTCTTGTGAATCCTATCATCATCAACCTTCAGTTTGTTCAGAGTGGCCAAAGGACAGATATTGGCACTGGACCCATTATCAATCAGTACTCGAGTGACCACCGAGTATTCATATTTCACAGTCAGGTAGAGTGCTCTGTTGTGTTCTGTACCCTCTACTGGCAACTCATCCTCAGAAAATGTCACTCGGTTTACCTCGAAGATTTTGTGCACTATTTTCTCCAAATGGTTCACTGAGAGCTTGTCCGGAACATGGGCTTCGTTCAGAATCTTCATTAATGCCCGACAATGATCGCTTGAATGGATCAACAAGGATAGCAACGAAATCTGGGTCGGGGTCTTCCTCAGCTGCTCCACAATGGAGTAGTCTTGTGCCTTTATCTTCTTCAAAAACTCCTCTGCTTCTTCCTCCGTCACTGGCTTTTTTATTGTTATAGGATTGGCCCTTCTCAATTCTGCGGGAACAAAACACCTTCCCGAACAAGTTAAACCTTGGGCCTCGCATACTTCTTCCACAACCTCCTTCCCCTTATGCATCACTGTCACTTGACTGTAGCTCCAGGGTACAACTTTCTCACTTGTTATCGGCAACTGCGTTACTGGCCTGATAACAACTGGTTCTACGCGGGCCCCCTTCACCACCAATACTGGTGTGCTTGATACTCCCTGTAGCACTACCCTGACTGATTCTGGCTTCTTCGCAGCAACAGACGAACCTTTCCCCACTACCACAAATGGCTTGTCATCTACCTTTCCCAACTGTACTACTGCCTTTCCACTGGTCAACTTTTCGTTTGGACTGGCACGAATCATCATTACCATTTGTGAGGGTTTCTTAGGCTCTCCTCCTTCGTGCATTAGTTCGATCATGTGAGCCTCGTGGTGCACCGGCAACGGGTTCTCATTGATGTTAGGTGCCTCTGGTGCCTGAACCTCGATCCTATTTGTGTCAATAATATCTTGTACGGCAGTCTTCAACTTCCAACACTTCTCAGTATCATGCTCGGGAGCCCCCGAACAATATTCATAGCTTACCGAGTGGTCCAAATTTTTGGGAAGGGGATTTGGCAATTTGGGCTCAACAGGACTCAATAGGCCTAACTGCCTCATTTGTGGAACAGAGTAGTATAAGTTTCTCCCAACGGAGTAAATGTTCTCGACCTCTGCACCTTTTCTTTCCTGAAAGTCTGATTCCCACGGAAGCTTGGCCCTGAAGGATTCCTGTAGGCCCTTGGTGGTGGATATGTGTTTTGTGGAGGTGGATATGTATGTTGGGGAGCCAACGCACGCCTTTGCGGGCGAGCCGGAGGCTGGGTGTAAGTTTAGGCGTGATGGACGGAGAAATGTGGCTCTTGTGGTGGATAATAGGGTTGTGGAGGGTTGTATGGAGTGTGTGGATAATTTGGGTAATGGGGTCTGGGTTGGTAGCGAGGGGAAGAACCTTTTGATCTGGACCAAGTACCTGCTTCGACTGTTGCGACCTCCTCTCTCTTCTTTTTCCCGAGCGCACCTCTCGTGTCGCTTTGGATAGCCTGAGTTGTGGCCTTGATTTCCGAATAACTCATTATCTTGTTGGACCTAAGTCCCTCTTCAACCATACCGCCCATTTTTACTACTTCATTGAAAGATTTACCAACTGACGTCACCAGGTGACCAAAGTAAGTTGGCTCCAAAGTTTGTAAGAAGTAGTCCACCATTTCACCTTCTCTCATTGGTGGATCGACTCTTGCTGCTTGTTCTCTCCAACGGAATCCGAATTCCCTGAAGCTCTCTCCAGGCTTTTTCTCAAGTTTCAACAGTGTGAGACGGTCAGGGATGATCTCAAGGTTATACTGGAAGTGACCTGCAAATGCTTGTGCTAGATCGTCCCAGGTATACCACCTGCTAGGATCCTGCCTCGTGTACCATTCCAGTGCGGACCCGCTTAAACTTTGACCAAAATAAGCTATCAGCAGCTCATCCTTTCCACCTGCCCCTCTCATCTTACTACAGAAACCTCGTAGATGTGCCATGGGATCACCATGTCCCTCATATAGATCAAACTTTGGCATCTTAAAACCTGCCGGCAATTGAACATCGGGGAAGGTACACAGATCTTTGTAGGCCACACTAACTGGGATGCCCAATCCATGTATATTCCCGAAGGATTTCTCTAAGCTTTTCACTTTACGAAGCACTTCGTCCTGCTTTGAATTCTTAGCCGGACTCTCAGTTTCTGCCGGGAGGTGAATGTGAGGGGTGTAAGTGTATGGCTCGGGTGCTTTGAAGGTGAGTTCGGGAGGATAGTATTGGTTGTCTTGAACCTAAAACACTGGTTCATCGGATGATTTTTGCAATGTGGTAGGTGGAGGTGCCACAAAAACAGGAACAGTTGGTGGAGGAGGGTTTTGTTTAGGTAGTGGAGCTTGGGGATTATAGGAAGTTTCCCCCTAATAGTATTGGGCAATGGGGAAGCTCATTGATGGACCGGTGGAAGGGTGTTCCGGAGTCCGAGCCGGTGAGATGGTAGGAGTAGGGGAAAGTATTGGTGATGTTTGTCCCCTAGCCCAGGATAAGTGCGTCTCAGCTATCTCTTGTCTCAACCTGCCTACTTCCTTCTTCATCATTTGCATCTCCGTCTTTTCCTCCTCAACACTTTTGTCCGAACCAGACATACTTTCCGAAATGGGCCCTTTAGATTTTGTGTGGTAATGGTAATCTGCCAGAATATTCTAACGAGCTAACTGTTTCGAAATCTCTGTTATCAACAACAAACTTGTTAGCGTTAGAGTTTAACACATATTGCAATTTCATGTTAGGGATGCAATGTTCCTAAGCAGTATAACCATTTCTATCATGTCTTTTCTTTGACAGCGCGTCATTCCGACTTCTTTTAAGTGCCTCCAAACTTTCCCTTTTAAGTGATGGTCGAATCTTATGTGGATTGCCTACGTATCATGTCCCCGCATAAATCAGACCGTGCGTAGTTCTACCACATAAATGTGAAAGCAAATTTCGGGAATTTTTTGATGGAATTTTTTTTTCTTTACTGAAATTTCGTAATACAAACTAAACAATTTTTTGGAAAGGAGAACAACCTGAAGTAAAACCAATTACTGACTATTTTGATGGAAAAGAGAATATACAGACAGACAATAGACTCTAAAAATGAAAACACCGACTTGAACTACAAATGCATTAAAGCTCCAAAAGTTGGTGCTCGCGAGGCATCGTTCGGCCTTGCCGCGGGCTTAGGTGCGAGACCCCTTTCAAGTTGCTCCAGTTCGTACATTGTCCGCTTGACGAAAATCATTACTGCTGACATGAAGGTAGTGTGGGTCATGTCTTCACACTCCCGACATTTCCTGGTTATAGAACGAGCAATAGTCAGAATCTTGTTCCTGGTTTGATTTTTCTCTAGGAGTAGGCGTTCTATCTGATCCCCTCTAGCCTTCAAAACCAGAGAATCATGCAGACGTTGTTTCCGTAACTGCTGTATTTCACCTTCCATTGAGGCCATCAGATTACAGCAATGTTTACTATCGGTTTCAAATGCCTTGGCTTGTTTATCCGCCTTGCTCTCTAGGGTGGTCACATTCCTTTTTAGACCGACAATGGTCTTTTCATAATCTTTCCTTGCCTGTTGTAGGTACCGTGTGCGCTCTTTCGTTCTTTTTGCCCATTGTACCTGGAGTTGTGCTATGGTACCCTCAGATTTCTTCAAATCATCCCGGCACTCACCGATTTCCTTCTTTAGTCCGTAAATCAATCTTTCATCCGACCGACTCCTTTGCTGATTGTCAGCATCTATCCTCATTTGTTGGATCTGAGCCTTGAGAGCCTCATTTGCTTGGGCTAACCTGTTCTTCTCTCCCTCATCGGCAGTAACTTGCACCTTGTTCTCAAATTTCAGATCCTTGATCTATTATTTCAGCTTGCCTACTTTGGCCCGGTATTCGCTCTCTTTGGCCAACCAGTCCCACGGTTCTTGTGACGCCTCAACGAACTCTTGAATGTGAGGTTTTTTGGTTGGCCTTTCGTGCTCAAGTTCTCTCATGTACCAAGCAAGGTATCCTGGCGCCACTTCGCCTTTGGCCGGATCCTGCACGCAAGTATCTGCTTTTAAATATTGGCATTCACTCCAGATCTGACGAACTCTTGCTTCAGGGAATTGTCCATCAGGGCTAATCTCAATTACTTGAGCACTAAGATCTTCTTCCTGAGGCACTGTTTGGCATCTCCCGAGCTGTCTCAAAACCCGATATGGCGCGTAAGGCTGAATGCTCTTGAGCCCCATCAATAGTGTAAGCACGTGATTTTTGCCCTATATGAGAATTACTCCCAAAAAATTCAAAAATAAAATGATTTTTCTTTGGTGTGCAATTTTGTGATATTTTTAGATAATTATTTGTGTTTGTCTGTGCATGTTTATTTGCTAAATTAATAAAAAATATACAAAAATATGCCGCATTTTGCATGTAGGATTTAATTCTACAATTGTTAGTAATTAAGTTTGTTTTACAAAAATTAAAAATTACAAAAATAGGCATCGTTTGCATTTTTAGCATTTAATGTCCAAATATACAATTTTATGCTTAATTATTACTTAATTATGCGTTAATTGTTATGGGGAGTTAAGTTGCGCTTTTATAACTTAATTTAGTTCTTAATAATAGTTTAAGTATTTCTATAATTTAGTTTAAGAAAAATAAAAGAGGAAAAGAGAGCAAAAAATAAAGAAAGTCGGAATTGGGCCTCTTCTTCGATTTCAAGCCACAGGCCCAAAAAATGACCCAATCTTCCCAAACGACCCAGTCCATTTCGAACTGGGTCGACCCAGTCCAGTACCAACAACCCAACTCCCCCTCTTCATTTTCATTTTCATTTTTACAAAACAAAAATAAAACAAAAAAAAAGAAGAAACCCCTAGACTTAAACCATCCGCCACCCCCCTCCCTATCATCTTCTTCTTCTCCAAGCTTCACCAAGCTCTCATGGCTGCCCTGTCGTCATCTTCTTCTTCTTCACTTCTGTTCATTCACGTCCAAATGGTTCTTTTCTATTTCTTCTCCAACGTCAAGCTCCCATGGTTATTGGTTGAGCTCCGGTCATCTTCTTCCTCGTTCCGCCTAAACAGTCCGTCACCCATAACCCCGCCCAGCAGTGAACCAGCATCCATCATCCCCAGTCCCGTTGTCTTCATGTCCAAACGACTATTGTCGCCATGGACAACTACACAGCCGACGCCATGATGTCGATGCTGCTGCCGTTGTGCCGCGATGCTGCTTCCTCCGAGTTGTTGTTGCCGGTGTTGCTGCTTCACTTCATATTCTTCGAGCTAGAGCTCGACCCCGCTCCATTCCAGCTGCCTCGTCAAGCTGCTATAGCTCGCCATGGCCAGCTGCTTCTGCTCTCTTCTTCGTTTCATCCAAACAAACCCCGTTGCAGCTGTTTCAATCCAGTCCGAAAACGAGGTTCAAACCATCTCGTTTGTTCGAGTTTCGGTTGAGGTCGTAAAAACAGTCCATACGAGTTCATCATCGATCGGTCGTTGTTGTCGTTTCATTTCCGGTTAGTTGGTTTTTGAGTTTTATTTTTTGAGTTTATTTCGTTTTTATATTTTTCGAAGTAAAAATCGATAAATGTTCGATCCTTGTTTTGTTCATGCCTATCGTTTGAATTAATTTTTAGTTTGTTCATGTGTTTTGTTAATTTAATTTTCAGATTCAAATGGAAAATTAATTAGTTGTTTTTCATGTTTATTTCATGTTAATTTTATTCATTTTTTGTAAACAAGGAATTGTTAGTTTAATGTTTGTTAGATTCAAATTGAAGTTTAAATTAATTATTTCTTCAATTTGTTTCATGTGTTTTATGTATTTTCAGAAATTGTTAACATTGTTTAAATCATGTGAATCCGTCATGTTTGTTGTTTTAAAAATAGATTCATTCATGTTCATACTTTGTTGGGTTGATCTTGAATCCGAAATTTGTATAGTTTGATTTCTTGTTTATCATTTATGATTATTTCTTGAATTTGTCTCATAATCTTGTTGAAGTTTAATATAGGAATTGTTGGTTGTAATGTTGTTATTAAGTTCAATATTATTGAATTTAGAAATCTAAATATACTTGTTTGATTGTTGTTGTTGTTGAATCTGAAAATAAGTTTGTTGTTGATATTGTTCAATCAAATTTTAGTTGTTCTTTGTTGTTCAACTTGTGTTCATGTGATGTGTTGTTTGAATTTATGTAGAAATTGGTCATATTGGCTATATTTTGGTTGAGTTTGATTAATTGATTTGTTATAGCTGATGGGGGTAATTTGGTAATTTGTAGTACGTTCAGGGGTAGTTTAGTAATTTCAATAAGATCGGAGGGGTAGTTTAGGAATTGTACATTTTTATAATTTTTTATGTGAAGCATGGGGGACAAAATGTAATGGGGTGGGTTGTGATATGGTTGTTTAATATAAAGGAGGTGTGACAAATAGAAAGTGGACCCTAGATGCCGGCATATGGATGACCTCATCCACGGGCAACCATCCTAGTGTCCACTGTATTTGGCTGGCGGTAAGGGCCCGAAAGAATAATGTCCATGCTGTAACTCCCTCGGGTAGACTGGCCCCCTGGATTCTTGTGTAGAACTCTTCTATGCAAGTTTTCTTCGAGGAACCATAACTCAAGAGCTGGGAACGGTGGCAGAGATGCTCAGTCATCCATATTTGTAGCAACAAGTTACACCCCTCGAAGAAACTTCCTCTGGCTTTGCAGGCCGTGAGAGCTTTGAAGATATCATATACTATCATAGGCGCAAGAGTGTTTTTGTCTTGAATGAGCAAAGTACTGACGACCCCGGCTATTTTCAGATCAATGTTTCTGTCTTTCCTTGGGAATACCAAAAGGCCCAAAAAGGTTACCATAAAAGCCACTCGAATGCTCGTCCCACTTCTGACGGTTACCCTTGCTGCATAACTTGTTATCCGGGTTGTTGAATCCTCCGACATGACCGTATCTGTCGTATATGAAGCGCGAATTACAAAAACCTGCGGCCAAATCTGGGTTGTGGACCGTCCTAGGTATCTTTAACGAATCTAAGAACCGATGCACAGTAACAGCTCTTGGAGCAACCAGGTATTTTTGCCTCAACGGAACTTCAGCATTTCCGATGTACCCGGCTATTTCCTCCAAAGTCGGGGTGAGTTCAAAATCGGAGAAGTGGAAGACATTGTGTGTCGGGTCCCAGTAGGTGACCAAAGCTCTTATGATATCCCCCCGAGGCTGGATTTCCAATAAACCCGTAAGACCTTTCAGATATTTCTTGACCTCATCTTACCCTTCACCACCTAAATCATCCCACCATAATCGCAACTTGAAAGGGATTTTGGTCATTATTGAAAAAGGTTCATTTTGTATTATGCTCATCCTGCACATTTATTTAGGTGATTAAGAGATAAAATTTATTTGACTCAACACACTGACTGAAAGGAAGATCCGGTTCCACATACGGCTTTTCAGCATTTCGGGAACGAAGATTTTAAAGCTGGGTGAGTCAGCCGGTCAAAAAATCCAAAATGACTAAAAGTGGCTGTTTATGCAAAGTCAACCTTCCGGTGTCCCTTTCGGGAACATTCGTCTATTCCTGCCAAAACGGCATCACCTGATTTATTTATGTTGACAATTAAAATTTTGATAATTTTTTGGCTATTTTTGCAAAAGGGGAGGTTGGACCCGATGAGGGTTGCCTACGTATCCCGCACCCTGTGAGATTTAAACCGGCGTAGTTCGGGACCATTTTCATAAACAAACCCCTTTTTTCATTTTTTTTTTCAAAAATTCGACAGAGTTTCGACGCTATTTGGACATCGATTTTTTTCTTTCTTTTCAAAACAGGCGATTAACTACTTCTATCTCTCTTTCCTCAAAGTATTCAAAAGCCGGTCAGCATGCAAGTCCGAAGCAAACAAATGCACAGGTAGCAAGTTTGATGCATCAGGATGGTCTTTTGTCATTTTGGTGCACCTGTCCTAGACAGACCCAACCCCTGTGTTGAGCCTCCAAAGTCAAATGCACATGATGCAAACAAACGCTCCTACTAAGGATCTGGCATGAAGCTGAGTTATTCTATGTTCGTAACCTGGGTATTTTTTCTAGACTGTGTACCCGAGCGGACAACTCGAGTCGAGGAGGGGGCTACGTACCGGGGACCCGCGGGATCGTCCGGCTTTGTAACTTGTCCGACCTCTTTCTTATTTCAAGGTATGACACTAATAGAATAGGGAGTCTCGACCAGCAAGCTCCTCCCCGGAGGTAAGAAGAGAAGGGTTTCGGCATAGTTTATATATAGTTCAGATAACATCAAAGCGGTAAAAGCATCATTTAGCACATTAGGCCCAAACAGGTAACAAAATCAGATAAAGCCAAATATAACAATTTATCTAAGCTCGAATTTTGAACCCTGAACCAGAGATTTTGGGTTGTTCCCCAGCAGAGTCGCCAGAGCTATCACACCTCCTTTTTCACCTACACCCCGTGAAGGGACGTAAAGGGAGTTTTTCCAATTGAAGGACAATCGAAACGGGATTTATTATTTAATTCAGAGTCGCCACTTGGGAGATTTATAGTGTCCCAAGTCACCGGTTGAATCCCGAATCGAGGAAAAGATTAACTCTGTTTAATAGTCTGTGCACCAGAAATCCGGATAAGGAATTCTGTTAACCCGGGAGAAGGTGTTAGGCATTCTTGAGTTCCGTGGTTCTAGCACGACCGCTCAACTGTCATATTCGGCTTATTTATCTGACTTTTAATACATGTTGAATCTATGTGCAAAATTTTACTATGAACCGCTTTTATTATTATTATTATTTTTTACCGAGAATTACAACGTCGTGAAAATACATCTCGAACCACGTCACATCAATGCACCAGTGGTTATTGACGCATTTCAACTTTGTTGAGATTTGGATTTGGGTCACATAAATGTGCACCCGAGTTTAAGAAGATAACATTATTAAATACGCACCTAAAGAGACTAAGGTATCATTATTTTGGGTAGGGCCGTGAGATTTTGCTAAACGGCCCATCCCGAAGTCTAAGTAATTTTAAAACAAATATTTATTGAGGGCCCCGCAATTTTATATTTTTATTTGACGAGACTCGTCTCGTTTATTATTCAAAAGGGCAAACCTAATAGCGACTATGATTTGCTTTTTCTATTTTTGTCTCTGGAAGAAATAAAGAAAAGGTCCTAATTAATTGATACGTCAACAACCTTACTATGAGAAAGGCTGCCTCCAACATTGGGCCTACAAGGGCTTTGCAGCCTGACGAGCCCGAGGTTCGATCCTGGACGGGAACATCGCAACACGAATCTGGGCAGCCCAATCGGCTCCGAGCGAATCATCTGATAGCCTAGACCCAAACAATATTTTATTTACATTATCAGTACTGAACTAGTGCTCGAATAACTTGATTTTTAAACTATTGGGATACGGAAGCGAACTATATGAAATCCGGAGTTATTTGAACTGGTTTTACAATTATTGAGACAAATCAATGATTAAACTTGAATCAAATAGCAACAAAATAACGGCTAAGGCTATTAATGACTTAGAACACCCTTACAGGGCATGACACAGCAGGTTTAGGTGACAACCAAAATAGCAGTTGTGATGAAGCAGTTCAATTGACCAAGCAATTCAGAACATTTCAAATGATCGAGCAAAAACAATGTGACGAACTGAATATATCCACAGGCTCAGTACTAAGTTCAACTTATACCAACAGGCTCGTTTTAACATAACATTTAGGACAGAAACGACGCAGGAGGGGAAACAGACTAGCATGAACCATGAAATCAAAACCAACATTACACTACTATCATGTTAAATTAACATTCAGGCCTACCGGACTAATCGACGATACTTATTCAATCGATTACACAAATTATAACACATAACAATTACAGCAAATAGAAGCAATGATAGAATTGGACCAAATAACATATCTGGTGGAGAAGGACAGAATCAAACGACAACAATTGAAAAACCCATAAAACTACACTCAACAAAGTAAACAGAATAATCAAAACCAAAAATGGAATAAACAAAACAAAGAAAAATACCTCCAGAACTCGTAAACATGGGCAACCTTGATTTGAAACCAAACTTGAACTGCTTGAGGTCGAACGGACCTTAATCGAGTGTTCTCAACTGAGAACACTTCGACTAAGGTCCACTAGACATCCAACTTCCTTTGATTTAGACAGATTTCAGTCTTTGGTTTTCTAGGGTTCTTGGGGGTTTGATTTAGGGTTCGAGTGTTTCCAGCCAGATTCGAACCAAACCCATGGTGGTTTGGTGACGAGGGAGGTCAGGGACATGTCTGGTATGAGTTTGGGATTGGTTGGGGTAGATCTAGTTTTGCTCGAATCTTCGACTGAAGATTCGATGGGTTTGAGGGTGATTCGAGGGAAACTGATACAAGATCTGGAAAGAGGATGTCGTGGGGAGGCTATGGTGTAATTTTGGGCGTGTTTGGACCACCGGAACCGCCGTGAGGCGATTTTTGGTGGGCGGAGGACGGTGGTTGAAGGTGGTGGACATGTTTGGTCTCTGAAGCTCAGAGACAAAGGTGGAAGGGGGGTATGGCTTTGGGGGCGTGGGGTAAGGGATTGATCTTATATACGGAGGGGTGTTTTAATCTCGGCCATTAGATTAATTAAGATCAACGACCATGATCACGGAGGTTAAACCATACGACGTCGTTTGGTTTAAGGAGGGGGGTCGGACTGAACCGGGTAATGGGTCGGGGATCGGATTTGGTCAAAGCTTTGGGACCGTTTGATCAGCTGAGATCAACGGTCCAGATTGAGACGCCTGAAACGGCGTCGTTTGATAGAGGCTGGAGACGGGTTGGATTGGACCTGGACATGGGGTATGACTTTGGGCCTGAACATTTCCCTTTTTAACACTGGCCCAGTCCGGTTTCTTACTCTTAAAACTTGTTCCTTCTTTTTCTTTTATTTTCTTTTCCTTTTAAAAAACTAAAATTCTAAGTTGAATTATAAATTAACTTATTAAAATACTAATTAGCTCTTAATAATAATTATCAAACATGATTAAGTACCAATTAAAATATATGATCACACAACTAGACCTTAAATGCCTAAAATGCAAAGTACATTATTTTTGTGATTTTATTCTTGACCTAACAAATAAACAGGCACGAACAAATGCAAACAATACAAAAATTCACAACAATTGAAAATAACACAAAATTTATTTTATTTTGAATTTTCTAGGAGTAGTTCTCGTAGGGCAAAAATCACGTGCTCACAACTGTGTTTTTGTAACTTGTGAACTTCAGCTCTAGAGCTGAAGTTTTTGTTTTGTAACTGGCAAAACTTCAGCTCGCTGAAGTTTTTGTTTTGTAACTGGCAAACTTCAGCTCTAGAGCTGAAGTTTTGTTTTTGTAACTGGCGAACTCCAACTCTAGAGCTGAAGTTTTTGTTTTTGTAACTAGCGAACTTCAGCTCTAGAGCTGAAGTTTTTCTGATTTGCTCTTGTCTCACACATGAAAATGCTAGTCTGGTTTCTTCTAAGGAATTACTGTGTCGTACAAGTATTATTTAAGTATTTATTGTTGTCGTAATATTTTATACAACACATTAATGACTGGAGACAGAAAGACAGGAAGACCGCCTACCTTCCAGACGTTCATGGTTTGAATTTTTTTCATCATTTTGTGTGATTGATTGTTCATCCAAGAGTTTTCCTTGCAATATTTTACTCTTCTCCAATGTGAGTTCAACCATGGTTGTCGAAAATCTATTTTAGTTTGTATTTCAGTTGAAACTCTTAACGTCTGAAAATCATAGTAGTTGGCAGAAAACAGAACTTTGCATAACAATGATCTCTGGATTAACCCCCTCCCCCTCCCAAAAGAAGAAGAAGAAGAAGAAGAAGAAGAAGAAGAAGAAGAAGAAGAAGAAGAAGAAAAAAGAAGAAGAAGAAGAAGAAGAAGAAGAAAAAGAAGAAGAAGAAGAAGAAGAAGGAAACGAAGGAGAAGAAGCAGGAGGAGAAAGGGGCTGAAGTTATTTAAAAAGTGGGTATTATATTAAAAAAATGGGTATAGATTAAATGGGGGTGACCAAATAGAGCGCTCCGTACCATTTTTACTTTTGTGGCGGGTTAAAAGTGAAAAAGCCCAAAAACAAAAGGTGATGTAAGGCTAACATAGAAATGATAGAATTCAAGCGTGAGTGAAGAGTTTGGGACTTTTCTTCTACTCTGTTGACACTTGGCATGAAATATTAGCTCCTCTGTCTTTTTTTCTTTTTCCCATTATAGATTATGTAGTAAAGCAAAAAGAAAGTCCATTTCTGAGCATTATATCCTTGTTTACGTGGCTTGAAAATTGAGTTAAGACTTCCATTTGTTGGAGGTTTTGAGGGACCAATAGAGAGTGGAACATTTACTGGTTACTAATATTTGGATTTTTTTAACATGACCTTCGGGCCAATTTGCGCGCACCTTGATTAGTTTCACGGGATACCTGTCACCTTCCACGAGTAATAGGTACCAAGTAACTCTGTCCACCAAGACTTGAACAGACGGGAAGAAATCACCTAGTATTTTTGCCTCAGCTGAAATTTGACCTAAGAGCTCATTGATTCTCACCCAATTCATTGAACACCATATCACACGTTTGGAAATTTTTAGAGTATTTTTTGCCAATAAGAGATTGACATTTTTAAAGAACCATTGCCTATTAAAACCCCACAAAGATTGACCTACGTAGTGGCCAAGATTTTGGGTTGTATTCTCTTTATTATCACTTTGCAATTTTAAAATTTCATCACATTTGAGTCGATTTGTATGAAAAGCAATTTACCAACACATCACCATATAAGATATGAACATATCTCGAGAATCGTTGTTCATTGAATTTAGATATTGTTTATTACAAGTTGAAAGAATGTGTTCTGAAAAATATTTTTAACTCAATTTATAGTTAATTTTTTTGCACCTATATAAGGCACCCAAAAGCATTATATTTGCCTCGCCCCATCAAGAGATAGTACGGTGCACTAAACTCTTGTTATGTATGGGGTTCGAAAAAGGGTAGCACCACAACACAAATATAAGTACGTAGCCAAGATTTAGGGTTGTGCTTTCTTTTTCGCCTTCCAATGAATCATTCTTTATCTTTTCTCTGTTTTCTTTATGGTGGATTTTTTTTTTGGGGGGGTAGGGGCCAGGGGGTTTAAAGAACTACTAGTATTATCTATTTAATATGTTATATATAAACCAACAACGGTTTGTTGGGGAGTGGTAAGCACTCCTTCATACTTAATCGGAGGTCTCGGGTTCGAGCCCTAGTATGGAGTCACCTTTATTAGGAAGGTCTTTATCCTCCAGTGTGGGACTTCCTGGTGCAAATTCGAATTTAGTCGGATCTCAATACGGATACCGAACACCGGATGAAAAGCAAAAAAAAATTACTTATAAAACCTTATCCTTAGGTAGCACACTAAGTGTTTCTACATTGTTCTTGATTTGTATCAGTGTACTAGTACCATTTAGGATTTGGGGACGACCGTACTATATTAAGTGGTACTCATTGATCTTTCTACTTTTGTATTATTGTATATATATATATATTAAGAGGCGAAGTTAGAATTTCAAGATTATGAGTTCGGAACTTAATTTTTTAAGTTACTGAATTTTAAATTAATAATTTATGTATATTTAATAAAAAATTTACAATAAATATATGATTTGAACCAAAGCTAGGGTTTGGCCAAACCCGTAATCTACACTGTGGCTCTGCCTCTGTATATAATAAGTAGTTAAATGCTTGCAATTAATACACATACCCCTTCCATTTTGATTGGCTAAATGGTTACTTGTTTTCTATCATTTTTCAACACCTAGCTAGATTTAGGATTTGGTGCCCTTTTTGGAGTTTGTTAGGAATTGCAACTTTAGTTAGTTGGAGGTTTTTGGATTTGTTAGGATATTGACTTAAGTGGCCAATCTCCAATTGCAAGAGATTCATTCACTAAAGTTTTAGAAATTATTTTACTTTATCCATAAAAATAGTTCAACAATATACAAAAGTTATATAATTAATCAATTACTTTTATGCGGTGCACTTAGGATTAATCTTATTGGATGCCAGTTTGAAATAACATGTAAAAAAACATACGCACTCAACATCATTTTTTAATAATATAATAAACAAGAGGACCTTTTTGTTCTTTTGTCAATTATGTGATGACATGATGATAGAGGGAATAAAGGAACGATGAAAGACATATAAGTGACCTATGCATGTAGCAATTTTTCTTGCATTAATAATTTAATATTTGAGAATTTTAAAGGGTATAAATTATTCCATTTATCCAACAAATTTTGTTCACCTAATTTACTCTCTACATTAATGCAGAACTCCTTGTGTTATCTTGGCTGACGGAATTTGTACCTTTCCAGATTCAACAATTAAACTCAATGTTTTTCAAAATGAATATAATTTATTATATATATTTTTTTCACACAAACACACACAAATATAATTTGCGGCAATGATTATTTTGTAATTACAAAAGTTGAAAAGTGGCTATTTATGAATGTTATTATCCTAATGCTTTGGGTCTTTCATCATGGGCTGTGCCTGTTCAAGTAGAGAGTTCAGTCCAGTCCTAAACTCTTTGTTTTAGTAAAATCATGACCCTTGAGCTGGTCCGTGAACTAGGTTTCTGTATAGCTTGTCATTGGTTCGATTCGGCCGATCTATGTGAAGCAATCATTAAATCACCTTTTCTATTCTATACAATGGCAATTTTTCAATTACTTTACTATGCATAACAAAAACAAACTTTTGAAAACCATCCAAATCACCTTAATTTCTCTTCGATATCTCCGCAGTGCACACTGAAATTATTCGGTCATGCAATACTTACTGGATACAAAGAACAAAATTCATTTCGACCCCGTTAGTTCTCAATCATTTCGTGGCATCAGGTGCGACTGAACCATCTATGATGAGGGGGAGCCAATGCACAGGAGAGACATTTAGATAAAATAATACATTCTTGCATCACTTTTTTAAAAAAATAAAACAATAAAACTAATCTAACCTATCTATGCATAGTGAATATAATGTTCAGTTTACAGTATTCAACTCTACAAAACTAATGTGACAGTTATTTTACAAATTAAATTGGGCAAAGATCACTTTAAGAATTTGATAGCCGCAAAAGCATATATATTTTATATATAACATACCAAAAATGTATATATATATATATATATATATATATATATATATATAAATATATTTCACCTATTATTTTGAGAACGGCTATACAGCTTCATTTTCCTAATTAAATTCTGCGGTGCTAATTCATGCACAAATTACTGAGAAATTTAGGTACTAAGAATTATACTATGCAGGATAACGAGTAAATAAGAATACATGGATTAGCATTACTTAGATAAGAATACTGAAAGAGAACTACACTTAAATGTACAGAGATACCTAGACAAGAATGCATCAGAACTGAAGCAGCCACCAATGTCAACCAAGTGATGCGCTCTACAAAGATTTAACACTACTATACATTGTAGTTCAACTTCATAGTAACCGTGGTATCCAACAGCAACTTGCACGAACCTCAACTAATTCCACAAAGTACCTAATACTTCGCACAATACATGTAGCAGCAAAGCATGTCCATCAAAGTTTCAACACAGAAATCAATTTTGCCGCCCGCTGAGAGCACTGTAACACATTGAAGTTCAACTTTTCTCGTATTTCATCCCACGCATATGATTGCTAGTTAGTTGCAGATCCATGGTAAATATATGGTTGATCACAAAAACAAAATAACGGAACTATATAGTCATATACTACTGCATTGACGTTCTAATAGTCATGTTACAAACCATTAAACCAAAACCAGTATCCTCCAAACCAGATATCAGAAAAACCACTAAAACATTCAGGAAACTCTTTACAGCAAATGTTCTTGGAATTCTTTTCCTTATGCCACAAGGACTGAAAGTACACACCATGATTAGGTCTGCATAGCATCTGCAGTAGCATGATAGTTTTCCAACTCCTTGTCAAGTTCTTCTGCTGACTTCTCAACGCCATTCTTTCTCCCCCTACCGCCACGACCACGCCCACGTCCACCTCCACGGCCACGACTGCGCCCACGCCCCGATGCATTACCGAAACCTCCACGGCCCCTTTGACTAGAGTGAGAAACAAGACAATTACTTAGAATTCCAACAATTTGTTCACCAAAACAATATGCCCACTATCTTTTTCCTTTATCAAGGGCTTCATCTAATTAGTTTATTTCCACAAATAACAGTAATTTCAATTGGATGTAGTTATTACTTTTACTTAATCGTACATTTGACTTCAATTAAGATGATGCAGCCATGGAAGAAGAGAATACGCTAAAAATCTAACTCCGAAAAAGAACTCCCAACTCTTCAATCTCTAGTGTTCAACATCAAGTGTACATTTGATTAGCTGATCCAAAAGGATCTCTTCATCTAATATTTCATTGAATAAGAGAGAGATTGCACTAACAGAGAAAAGTAAGCTACGAGTCCTATCAACTTCAGGTGTGAGATGTTAAAAATTGCAAACAAATAGACGCCCAACGTCCAAAGTCTCCACAATAGAAGATATGTCTTGCGATAGCTCAAGATGAAACAATATGCATTCAATTAGGCCAATTTGTTAAAATTGCCTTAAAGCAAAAATCCACTGTTCTACTTGTATATGGCCTTAAGGCCGGCCTCCAAACAAACATGTTCCACCCCTACCCTACAGGTAACTAAACAACATCCAGAGAATAAATAACTGTGCACATCAGAAACTCACCTTGAACCACGATTAGCAGCAGACGCAGAACCCCTTCCACGAGCTGAGCCAGGCCTGCACAACACATAGGTTCACATTAACTGCCCAACAAGATATTGGACAACATTTCACCCGTAAAACATTTACTACTTTTGAGCTACAATATTCCTATAAGACAACCCCAACCAAAACAACCGCACCCTAAATAAAAATTCAACTACAAACAAGCAAATGACTCGCATCAACAGAAGAAAAAAAAGCATAGATCTGTCATTATAATAGGGCAAGAATGAGAATCAATTAACAAGCAATCTTTGGCTAAAGCACTACTAAGAAGCTAAAAGCAATTATGTGGACCATTTGCTATTACCGACAACACAACACTGAGTGCAAAATATTCTGAGAGTAAAATGGCGGTACATACTGCAACAGTCTGTTAATAAGTATGGCTGTCACACAGACAACCAGAGATACTAAGAGAGGGAAAGAAAGAAATTAATATTACATACGTCATGACAATTGTCCTCCTTCCACTTCCTCGTCCAACATCTACACGAGCTGATAAGGGCATGTCTGTGGGGGGAGCAACAACTTCTATCTTCATTGGCTTCCCATCCAACTGAACATTGTTGTATCTTTTAAGTGCTTGGTATGCATCACTTCTTCTGGCAAAAACCACCTCAGCTGCACCCTGTAAGTGATTTAACAATTTACCATCAAGGGTAACTCCAAAACTATACAAGCTAGTACTACAAAAACAACTATTTAATCTAAAAGAAACAACTGACAAACTGATACAAGTGTAAAAGACACAGAAAAGCAGGATGTTTAAAACGATTAATTCAGCACCACGAACTAACAGTTGAAGGTTAAAAATAAGAGAAATATAAAGTCATGAAGCTGGACACCAGCATCATTGGCCAGCTGTTATGATAAAGGGGTGATCTACAAGTGTATGGAGCAGCTTATTTGAAATTATAAGAACAAAACATATATATAAACATATTCAGAAATGTGTGCCATGCAGATTATTATTTTTCCATACACTAGACTCCAATATTCATTTTTCACAGGCTTACCCACCAAGGAGTCTTTTATTCCTACAACCTCACTGCTTCAAACCAATGATTTCTACTCCATCTCAAATAACAGATGTGATCCTTTGACATGACACAATTATACAGATATAAAGAGCTCAAGTATCAAAAAATCTGAAAGCTGTTTCCAAATGTGGGTCTCGTGTATTACTTTGCATTATCAAAAAATCTAGATACTTAGTAAGTATCGTAGGAGGCTATTTCCCCGTTAATTGAACTTCTACAACTCAAATACCAGTAGATGCATTTCTAAACCACATCAAGCTTCAACCCAACCACTTCTAGTACAAACTAGGCAGCATACACATCACCAACTGATGAATAACTTGTGCATGTGATAACCAAGCAATACGAGTAAAAGTTAACACAGAACTATGCTTTAAATTAGCAGAAAATAACTTACACTTGGACGACCATTTTTGTCATAGTGGATAGCATATCGTATCAGTTCACCAATCTCGGAGAAGAGTTCCTGTGTAGCAAGTCCTCTTTTAACAGATCTTGAAAGATATCTATTGCGAATAAGTATATATTTGAAATACATGCACAAGCTGTACCCTTATATCTGAATTTGTCACTCCAATATCCAAGTTGGAAACATACACCTTAGTGCCACTCTCCAATCCAGATGATATTCCTGCAGCTCTAAGACTATCTTCAAACAAGCCATTGCCATTCTGCCATGGCAAATTCTTCGTTCTGCGGAAAGACTGAAGAGAGCATGCCCAAAATATATCCAGGTGGAAAGTTAAAAGTCAGCAATACTACCAAAAAATAAGACAGATAACCATTCTTCAAGATTAAATCAGATATCATCAGCGTTCCATCGAACTAGGAGGAGTTTCTTACGTCGAATTGCTCAAAAACAATGAAATCTAATAGAGAAAGAGGAATGAACTATGGATAAAAGTGATGGTGGAATGGTGGAGTTGACCCACTGCACATCAACAGGTCCTTAAACAAAAGGTGAGAGCTCCACTTCTGATGTTCAGTGAAGGAAGCCACTTTTGCAAAGAGGCCATGAACTAGATCGTAACAGAAGATCTCGACTCCACAGCAGTTCCACATATTGCAGTAGGATCCTTTACGACAATCACAAACTTCCTTTTAAAGCAATTGCTATTAGATAGTGAGGATTAGAGATGGTTAAGAAAGTACAACCCTCTAGATGTTACGGAAATTAAAAGGTGAAATCTCTTTAATTTTTTCCAGTTAAAGAAGCACCTCAAGCAACATGCTACACAAAGAAGCAATGTGCCACAACAGGGCCACCTGAATATCCCATTTTATCAAAATCCATTGCACGTTCCTCGCAGAAAACCCATTCGAATGGAAGGAGTTAGAGGATCATCAATACTTTGCACAACCATTTGACAGCAAGTGAACTTTCTCCTTAGAGCCAAACATGTCAATATCTCTTGTATGTCAATTCTATAGCAAATATACGGAGAACCCTCCGTTTCATTTCTAAAGCATATGAAATTGTCTAGGAAATGCAAAAGACTCCATCAGTTTCGAGCTTGCCTTGGCAATTCTGTTGGCAGATGGCCGAGCATTTACACCAAGTGGCACTTTACGAGGAGCTCCTGTTGTTCTTCCACCTCTAAATGATCCTCCTCTTCCACGTCGGGCCCTGCCTTGTCCTCTACCACCTCTCTCAGTATTTCTCCTACTTTTTATCATATCATCAAGAGTCATATCCAAGGAAGCCATGACGTATTCAGACAACAAAAACCTCAGCTGAAATATCAGTCTGCAGACAAGGACGAAGTAGTTGTATATTTTAGTACTTAACAAAGAGAGAACAGAAGTTGAAACTTCTGACACCATACTCACATTAACGAACAATACTCAAATCAGAGATAAAGCTCTAACAGACAAATCTTCTACAATAAATAAGCAACAAGAACATGTGAAAGTTAAAACACATGGCGTCATAGACGGTATAAGTTTCATATCACCAAGTAAACTGGTTAATTCAACACAGATCTGGCATAACCATGGATCTACAAACCCAAGACCAAAATTTGCCAAAGCCCATACAAGTCCTCTATATCAATTCTTAGGCTTATTGAGGAAATATTATCGACATAAAGTTATAACATTATAAATCCACAATAATACATAAATCTTTACCAAATTATATTCTGTCTCAAAGTAATTTGTCCCCATTTTAGACGGATGAATTAAATCAATGAAAAACTAAAAACATGTATACTAAACACTCACACAGATGTAAATCTGCAAACAAAGGCAAACCCTGTATATATACTAAGAAAACTATTAAACATGAACAAATATTAAATTTTGAACAAAGTAACTCAAATAGTCAACGGGTTCATTGGCATCCTGAACCCATAAAGTTCAAACCCTAAATCCGCCAAATCAGCACACGGATCCATAATAAAACATGAACTTAGCAACTTATGTTAAGTCAACTTCTTTATGGGTTCATACCCGACACATATGTGTCAACATACGGTACCGGTGTGTGCAATTTTTTTGCTAATTCATAATATCTATTTAAGAATCCGCAAAAAAACTGCTTTACCCATTTTTGACCCGGTCAATACGTGCACAATCAACAATAAAAATCAAAGATCCATGTACTAAACACGAGAAAAGAACAGAAACTTACCAAGATCTGCGATTATTAGAGGAAGATGTAGAGAAATAGAGGAGAGGAAGGGGAGGAGGATGGGGAAAAGTATAAAATGAAATTTTAATGGGTGAAAAGGGTAAAGATTGAAGCTTTAATGGGGTAAAGATTGATATTTTAATGGAATTGAAAGAGATTCATGAAAAGATTTGATCTAGAGGGACAGCAGCTGGATTTCAGAGAGAAGGGTTGTACAGCAACTGGTGGCTTAGGGTTACGAATTTGCTTTTTGTACAGAGATACAATGGCCAATGGCAGAGGAGTAATTTAAGAAGTTTTGTATGGGATAGGGTTGTTGTGAGGAGGGGGGGGGGTCAGCAATTTATTTAATTTAAGGAGAAAAACACGGTTTCTAGGCCCATAAAAACAGGCGTTCCTTCCTTAAAAATGGCGTGTAGCAGCCACTAATTAAGGGTGTTTAATTTTTATCCACTAATTATAATGCTTAACAAAAATAGCCACCACTAATAGAAAAAAGACAATTTTACCCTTTCTTCCTCTCTTTCGCGTTGCATTTCATCTAGAATACCTAAGGTGATTTCATGGTCGGTCTCCTCCATGCTTGATCAACAGCATCAATCCCTCAATCCCTTATATGTGCACATCAATCCCTCAATCCCTTCTCTCTCTCTCTCTTCAAAAGAAAATGTCGGAACCCCTCTTCATTTCACACACTGTTGCTGCTTCTCTCAAGCACAAACTTCAACTTTCAAAACCCAAAAACTTTATAATAAACCCATGGATGAATTGCAGTTCAGTTTGACTCACAACTACTGCCACTGCCACTAAGTGCAGTGAAAAAGTGAATAGATGGTCCCTTTATGGCATGAATGCTATTGTAACTGGTGGCACTCGAGGCATTGGGTACTTTTTCATTTGTTAGTTCATGATTTATGTTCTGTTTCAAGATATTTATAGTCTTCAGTCCATCTACCATTAAAAGCAACTATTATGCATATTGTTTCCATCCTACAAGTCAAGAAAATGGGAAACAAAGGACATACGTTATAAAGTAATCCTTGTAGAATTAAGAACAGGTGAACTGTAAGTGCAAGACCAAGATAAGGAATGTTTGTCCTTAACATTTAAACATGGAATTAAAAGTTAAGAAATTGCAGTCCTTAACTTTTGAACAAGAAATTAAAACTTAAGGATTGTCTGTCATTAACTTTTGAACCAAAAATTAAAACTTAAGGAGTGCATGTCCTTAACTTTTGAACCAGAAATTAAAAGTTAAGGACTGTCTGTCCTTTAACATTTAAACATATAATTAAAATTAAGGACTGTCAGTCCTTAACATTTAAATATGGAATTAAAAGTTAAGGACTGTCAGTCCTTAACTTCTGAACCAGAAATTAAAAGCTAAAGACTGCCTGTCCTTTAACATTTAAACATGTAATTAAAGTTAATAACTGCTAGTCCTTAACATTTAAACATGGAATTAAAAGTTAAGGACTGTCAGTCCTTAACTTTTGAACAAGAAATTAAAAGCTAAGAATTGTTTGTCCTTTAACATTTAAACATGGAATTAATAGTTAAGGACTGCTAGTCCTTAACATTTAAACATGTATTTAAAAGTTAAGGACTGTCAGTCCTTAACATTTGAACCAGAAATTAAAACATACAATTTGAAACTCAAGCTACAGGACTTTGTATACAGAAGAACAGCAACAAAGTGAATGACATTTTGTCCTTAAGTTTTTTATTCAATTTGCAAAATGAGGCCAGTAGAATCAAAGTTAAGGACATAGTGTTCTTGTTTCTTTTTTTTTTGAATTCAATTTCTAAAATGAAGACACTATGTCCGGAATACAGAATTATCATAAGAGGCGATGTCTATAACTTTATCAATCCTCAGTTGATCGCCGCTATGGTAACTGCTGTTGCTGCTCGTTTCTTCTCTTTGTGTAACTGCTGCGTGTGTTGATAGCGTAGGTATAAGTTATACCAGAAGGGTATTTTCGTCCAGTCAGGTATAAGTTTTTTAAAGGAGTGGCTAAAGTCTAAATACATTGAAAACAGTGACTTTAAAATAAAAGCCACTGCTTTTAGTGGCTATTTGTGTCGTTCGCCCGTTCCTTCCACGCACAAAGATGGGCTTTTTCTATAGGCCAAATTATGGGCATTTGCACAAATGACCTTTCTATGTATTAATAGTGCAAGCTAGCCACTTTTTAAGTTGGAGTTTCACCTATAGAATGTAAAACTCTATCATAATGGCTATTTTTGAATTTTATTCCTTTTTATGCCAAGATATAAATTCTAGGGAAACTACTAGTTATGTCCATTTATAAGTAGCTCATTACAAAAATTGATCAATTCATAAAATATTACTAATATTAGCCAATTAGTTATTTGTAGCAAACAAAATATCAAATTTTTGCTTTCTTTTGAGTGGGTATTATTAGAATATATTGGATACATCTTAAGGAGCTTGAATCTCAGTTTTGGGATGATTTGGTGAAGTTTTGAGGTAGTTTGAATTGAAAATTCGAAGTAAAAACTGAACATGAAAAAATGATATGTGTATCACACTTGTATCGTTTGTGTATCACATATGTATCATATTTGTATCAATTGTGTATCACATGTATATCCATGTATACCTGCAGGTGAGATACATGCGTGATACATGTTTGATACATCTGTCGCAAAAGAATTTTTTGAACCCGATTTAATTATGAATTTTGATACAAAACCAATCCAAATCTTCCTCAAATTTTGTATATTGACTTATCTATATGTTTTCAATGAATTTCAACTGTACCCATTTAAAAAGTTTCTTTTTTGCTTAGATTTTTGAAATATTGTATATATATTTTTGTATTTCATCACTTTATTTGCTACCTCATCCATGAAATTTCCTTTCCGTCTTTCTCTAATGTTGCTAATCGCGCTTAAAACTATGGAATGTGATTTTTGCATGTGATTCTTTGAGAGAAAGAACCTTATTTATTTAATTTTTTAATTTTTATATGTACTTGGCTAGTTTTGGTAAGTCTATGACTAATGGCTAGTGGTTGGTAAGTTAAGACTTATTTGGGACATTTGTATAAGTTTTCCTAAATTCTATCTCGTTAATTCAATTGGCTAAATTTGTTTAATCTTTTACGTAATTATTTTTTCTAAAGACAAATTTACTCCACTGAGCTAAGCTAATGGAGACAGAATTTACAGAGTAGTCTCTAAAAGATAAGGTGTAAATAATCTGAATTCTTAGGAACTTTACCACAATGGGAATTTTTTATTTTCTTTTTTCTTGTCTTTACTCTTTTTAGTTATTTTATGGTAGATGTGAGCCAATAAATTGTGCGAGAAAATTTTAAAACTTTTAGCGGAAATGAAATTCAATACCTTTGCAGGGTGAAGTTGCAACCACTAGCTTACAACTTTAATCGCAAAAATAAAGAAGAGCAGAGCTTTTATTTTGACTCAAAGATTATTATTTTTTAATCGGATGTACCTAAAGGAAGAACTCAAAAGATTCCTTGTGACCAAATATTATCGGGTAAGAGGTGCCCATTTCAAATTCTCACAGGGATCTAGTTGATATTTTTGTAGGTTAAGCATAAAAAGGGAAGAGGTACTCAACAAGAAGTTGTGGAGAGGAGTCCCACTTGTTCTTTTTATTTTTTATTTATTGCTAGGTTGGACACAAAATAAAAAGGAAGAAATGGTGCTTTAAGAACGTGGGAATCAGTGGTTTCCATTGTTTATTTGAAGAGAACATACAACATGGCTTGTTGGCAGAATCGGATTAAAGTAAGGCAAAAAATAACTTGAAGAACCAAACTAATATTGAAAAAGAAGAACACAAATACATATAGCGTATACCTGCAATGCACTATATGACTTTTTGTAACGTCCCGGGTTAACGTCCGTCACTTGAATTCTATTTTTCTTTTTCTTTTTTGGAAAACACATGGCGCATGGCAGGCATGCGGCATGTGCTTCAAGTACATTTAACCAACTAATTGGACAACACGGCAGAGGAGGGTGCATTGGTAATATTTATTTGTGTTCTTTTCTCACACTAATTTTTGGGCATGCGCGTTGCGCGTGTAAGTATAAAAATTTAAAAATTACATTTGCTTTAGAAGCCAAGATTGAACTATATTGCTCAAAATAATATCTCAAGCATTACATGACATTTATACTTTTTTGAGAAAATAACTTGAAAAAGGCGAGCTTGACTGTCGGGAGAGCCATCACAGCTCTCAGAAGATGAAACAACTACATCTTTAACATGAGTATAATCACATATATGGTTACATGGAATAACATCTTTAAAATGATAATATGGAATAAATGTATACGGTCAAAATCATATGCCTCTGATTTATAGGTTCGAGGGTCCGTCTTAAGCCGGAGTTCAGACAAGGTCGAGTTCGAGCCCGATAGACCAGATTCGAACTCGAAGACAGAGTGCAACGCCCGAAGACTGAAACACGGTGCATACCGAGGCCGAGTCGAAATAGTACCGTTATGGATTCGTAACAGAATGAGCTAGATTCCTGCCACGTCCCCAAGATCATGGCGTGAATCCCGAAAAAGGATTGTATGATTCTGTACTAGGTGGTTAGACAGTTGTACCGATAAGATTCTTTACTGTAAATGGAAATGTACCTTATTTAGGGTTTCCATATTATATAAAGGGGACCCCCAATAATTTGTAGCATCATCTAATCATGGACAAGAATATACTATCCTACTTTTCTCTATTACTGTTCATCAGAATTGTCCTTTACATTTATTGTTCTTACTTTATTGCTCTTAGTTCATCTCGAGGTCACTAAGCTCGAGGTCACCACCGCTGAGTAACATTGGTTTGATTCACTTATTTCTTTCATTTCTACTTCATATTTCTTGATCATTAATTGGTATTAAACTAAGTCACGTATCTTTAAAACCACTAATCAAATTTAATTGTTACTCATATTTTTGAGGTAAACAGTTTGACGTCCACCGTGGGGCTAAAGATAAAAGTGATTATTTCTTTACTGATTCTCATTACACACGTTGTTTTTATACTTTTTCTTGTCAAGATTTTTTGATTGTCAGGCTGAAACATATCTAGCTCACAAAACGCACATGTTCATGGCAACGAAGGTCTTGGAGAAAACAGCAATGCAGGGGTCAGTGTACCACCAATAAACTTAAGGGAAGTGCCAAATATGGAACCAGTCTAAACGCGGATTTAGGCACAGATCCCGGAGGAAATGTACATAGGGAAGCTCGATCCGGTGGCTAAGGAACACAAGAAATGGGAAATGGGGGAATCAGCCTCCAAGTAATATTCGAGATGTTACAAGCTCAACAGATCACCATCGCTCAACTTCAAAGTCAGAATAAGACTCCGAGTGTAGCTGAACATGAAAACACTCGACGTGTTGAACCAGCGCCAAAGAGGTCGAACGAAAATGACTCGGGGACTGACCCCACCATTATGAGGATGCTTGAAGAGCTCACTAAGAGGATCGAGTCCGGGAAAAAAAAGATTGAGGACAATGATAAAAAGGTGGAGACATAACTCCCACGTTGACCAAATACCGGGGGCACCTCCAGTTTTGAAAGGTTTAGATGCCAAAAAGTTCATACAAAAACTATTCCCTCAGAGCGGGCTCTGATGCCCATTCCCAAAAAGTTTTGCATGCCTTATATATCCAAATATAATGGGACAACCGACCCTAACGAGCGTATTACTTCATACACTTGTGGGATCAAAGGAAATGGCTTGAATGACGATGAAATCGAATAAGTTTTATTGGAAAAGTTTGGAGAAACACTATTGGAATGAGCTATGATATGGTACCACAACTTGCCTCTAACTCTATTGATTCGTTCGCTACGTTAGCAGACGCCTTCGTAAAGTGCACGTCGGGGCCATAAAGGTGGCAACGAGGAAATCGGACGTTTTCAAGATAAAACAAAGGAATGACGAGATGTTGAGAGAGTTCGTGTCTAGGTTTTAGATGGAAAGAATGGAACTACCACCGGTCTCCGATGACTGGGCAGTACATGCCTTTATGTAGGGTTTGAACGAACGGAGTTCGATTACATCTCGACAATTAAAGCAAAATCTGATCGAGTATCCAGCTGTGACGTATTCGGAAATACATAACTGTTACCAATCAAATATTAGGGTCGAGGGCGACCAATTGGGAGCCCCTTCAGGCTTAGTTCATCCTAACAGGCTGGCAGCTAAGCCCCCGAGGGATACAAACAGGTATTCGAGATTCAACAAAGAACGATATCAGCCATATGTGAAAAGCAATGCCTCAGGTCGAAATGCTCTTCAGAATGATCGGAGAAACAATCGAGGTCAAAGTTCTCGGGGACTCATGAGTAAGAGCAGGTTCGACAAGCATACCGACCTCGTGGAGGCACCCTGATTGTTAGAGTATAATTTCAACGTAGATGCAGTAGGTATCATGTCAGCTATTGGGAGAATCAAAGACACCAGGTGGCCCAGGCCCATACAAACCGATCCTTCTCAAAAGAACCCAAACTTAATGTGCAAGTATCATGGCACACATGGTTATAAAACTGAATATTGCAGGTAGCTTAGGGAAGAGGTAGCTCGGTTGTTCAACGAGGGTCACCTTCGAGAATTTCTAAGTGATCGAGCTAAGAATCACTCCAAGGAAAGAGATGCAAGGAAAAATGAGCGAGAAGAACCACAACATGTAATCCACATGATCGTTGGCGGAGTCTATGTCCCCCAATGACCTGTATTCAAATGTACCAAGGTACCAATCACCAGAGAAAAATGGACTCGGAGCTATGTGCCTGAGGACGCCTTATTGTTCTATGACGAAGAAGCAGAAGGCATAGCTCAGCCACACAACGACGCCTTGGTAATTTCTATCCTTTTAAATAAAATTCAAGTTAAACGTGTTTTAGTGGATCCAGGTAGCTCAGCAAACATAATCAGATCCAGGGTCATAGAACAGCTCGTCATGCAAGATTAGATTGTACCTGTATCCTGGGTCCTAAATGGCTTCAACATGGCAAGCGAAAGAACAAAGGGGGAGATTATCCTGCCAGTAAACGTAGCTGGGACCATACAAGATACAAAATTCCATGTCATCGAAGGTGACATGAGGCATAACGCACTCCTCGAGAGACCGTGGATACACAACATGAGGGCAATACCCTCAACTCTTTATCAGCTAATGAAGTTCCCTGTACAGGATGGAGTGAAAACGGTCTACGAAGAGCAACACACTGCAAAGGAGATGTTTGCAGTCGATGAAGTGACACCGATACTAGAGCCTTTAACCTCGGGAAATTCGAACACCAAAAATAAGAAAGCGGTCAAATAGCAATCACTGCCTCCATCCTCGACAAAATCGGATCAACAAAAATCGAAAACGAAGATAAGGATTTCCTTACTCCTCGAACTTTCATTGTTCCCGAAGAGTCCGATGCAACTAAATCAACGATCGAGGAACTGGAGCAGGTCGTATTTATCGAATACATGCCCGATAGAAAGGTATACCTAGGAACAGGATTAACCCCCGAACTCAAGAAAAAACTCATTCAATTTCTTATTGATAATATGGATTACTTTGCTTGGTCCCATTTAGATATGACAGAGATTCCATCGTAAATAACAACACATCGGCTAAGCCTCGACCCCAGGGTCAAACCGATAAAGCAAAAAAGGAGGCCCTTGTCTGAGGTGAAGCACACATTTATAAAGGACGAGGTAACTAAACTTCTTAAATAGGATCTACTCGGGAGGTAAAGTGCCCCGAATGGTTAGCCAACGTAGTTGTAGTTCCTAAGAAGGGAAATAAACTTAGAATGTGCATAGATTACAAAGATCTGAACATAGTATTCCCAAAAGACTCTTTCCTATTGCCCAACGTCGATCATATGATCAATGCCACGACCGGCCACAAGATCCTAACTTTTCTCGATGCCTATTCCGGGTACAATCAGATTCAAATGAACCCGGAGGACCAGGAAAAGACTTCGTTTAATACTAAATTTGGAACTTATTGTTATAACATAATGCCTTTCGGGCTAAAAAATGCAGGAGCTACATACCAACGCCTAGTTAACAAAATGTTCTAAGAACAAATAGGTAAAACATTGGAAGTTTACATTGATGATATGTTGGTTAAGTCCCTGCGGTAGAGGACCATTTTGCTCATTTGGAGGAAATATTCAAAATCTTAAGGAAATACAACATAAAGCTTAACCCAGAGAAATCTGCCTTCAGAGTCTACTCGGGTAAGTTTCTCGGTTTCACGGTGTCGAATCGGGGCATCAAAATTAACTTTGACAAAATCAAGGTCATCAAGGATATCACGATCGTTGATAGTGTGAAGGTCGTGCAAAGGCTAACAGGTCGAATAGCTGCTTTGGGTCGATTCATTTCGAGGTCATCAAATCGAAGTCACCAGTTCATTTCCTTGCTCAAAAAGAAAAAGGATTTCGCAGGGACCCCGGAATGCCAACAAGCCTTAGAAAAACTAAAGCGATACTTATCAAGCCCGCATTTGCTTCACACCCCGAAGGTAGATGAAAAACTCTACCTATATTTGGCAGTATCCGAGATAGTGTTAAGTGGGGTACTAGTTCGAGAAGATCAAGGTACGCAATTTCCTATTTATTATGTAAGCTGAACTGTAGCAGATGCTGAAACCAGATACCCTCACTTAGAAAAATTAGCATTTGCATTGATAAACGCATCTAGAAAACTAAAGCCATATTTTTAATGTCATCCCATATGTGTGTTAACCACATACCCTCTTCGAAATGTTTTGCATAAGCCCGAGCTATCGGGCTGGCTGGACAAATGAGTCGTTGAACTTAACGGGTACAATATTGAATATCAACCCCGAATGGCTATCAAGTTTCAAATTCTAGCTAACTTCATGGCCGATTTTACACCGACCCTCGTATCTGAAGTGGAAAAAGAACTTATGTTGAGTTCAGGTACATCATCGGGGGTATGGACCCTTTTCATAGATGGTGCTATGAATGTGAAGGGGTCCGGGATTGGCATTGTCTTAAAGCCACCTACGGGTAGTACCATTAAACAATCTATCAAATCTTCTAGGTTGACTAATAATGAGTCCGAGTATGAGACCATGATTGCAGGTCTCGAACTAGCCAATAGCTTGGGAGCAGAAGTTATTGAAGCCAAGTGCGATTCACTGTTGGTGGTAAACCAAGTAAACAAAAGTTTTGAAGTTCGAGAAGATAGGATGCAACAATACTTAGATAAACTACAAGTAACATTGCATCGCTTCAAGGAATGACCCTGGATCATGTGCCTCGAGAGCAAAATAGTGAGGTCGTTGCACTTGCTAATTTGGGATCCTTGGTTGAAGAAGATGATATTGTCCCGGGGACTGTCGTCCAGTTATCGAGGTCTGTGGCTGAAGAGGGTCATGCCAAGATAAATTCAACAAGTTTGACTTGGGACTGGAGGAATAAGTACATCGATTATTTGAAAGATGGCAAATTCCCATCGGACCACAAAGAATCGAGGGCCTTACAAACCAAGGCTGTTAGGTTTGCATTAGACGAAGGCAGAACATTGTACAGAAGAACGTTCAATGGGCCATTGGCAATATGTTTAGGGCCGGGGGATACCGATTATATTTTACGAGGTCCACAAAGGTACTTGTAGAAATCACTCTGGCGCCGAGTCTCTGGTTCGCAAAATTATCAAAGCAGGGTATTACTGGGATAGCAAGGAAAAAGATACTAAAGAATTTGTCAAAAAATGTGATAAGTGTCAACGATTTGCACCAATGATCCATCAGCCCGAAGAACAACTCCACTTAGTCCTATCTTTTCATGAAATGGGGAATGGACATAGTCGACCCTCTACCAACGGCCCCAGGTAAAGCTAAATTTATTTTGTTTATGACTAATTGTTTTTCTAAGTAGATGGAAACATAGGCCTTCGAGAAGGTCAGAGAAAAAGAAGTTATTGATTTCATCTAGGACCACATCATATGCTGGTTCTGGATACCTATCGAGATTGTATGTCAAAATGGAAAACAATTCATCAGCAGCAAGGTGACGAAGTTCCTCGAGTCACATAAAATAAAGAGGATTTTATCGACACCGTACCACCCAACTGTAAATGGACTGGCCGAGTCCACAAATAAAACTATAATTCAAAACCGAAAAAAGAGGTTGGACGATGTGAAGGGAAAATGGAGGGAAGTTCTACCCAAGGTCCTTTGGGCATATCGGACAACATGAAAATCTAGCACGGGGGACTACTCCATTATTTTTAGTTTATGGCTCTGAGGCCCTCATCCTTGTCGAGGTCGGGGAAGCCAACACCATGTTTCGACATGCATTGGAGGAGTCAAGTCACGAGGCTATGAATGCTAACCTCGAGTTATTAGATGAAAAACGAGAAACAACGCTTGTTCGGATGGTCGCGCAGAAGCAAAGGATCGAAAGATACTATAATAGAAGGACCAACTTTCGACACTTTAGAATCTGGGACTTAGTTCTACAAAAGATCATCCTCAACACTCGAGACCCTAATAAAGGGAAACTAGGCCCGAATTGGGAAGGACCATACCGAGTCCTCGGAGTTGTCAGCAAATGTTCTTACAAACTAAGCACAATGGAAGGCGAACAACTGCTGAAACAATTGGAACATATCGTTACTCAAATGATACTATTGCTAAGGTACGTGTGTATCTTTCTTGTCCATTTTAATTTGAAACTAACTCATTGCAGATGTTCGATCGAAGCTATTGAAGGCACATTTTTACTAGAAGGCCTTAGGTTTTAAAGCATGCGTTGCACTCTTTTTCCCTTAGATCGGATTTTGTCCCAAATGGGTTTTACCGGCGAGGTTTTTAATGAGGCAACAACTATGTGCTACCTAAGGAAAACTCAACAGTATCCAACGCTTATTTTCAATCAACCTCGAATACTAGGGGCATCACCCTTGGAGGTTATATTTTCGAGAAAAATACTTTACTTCATGCCAAAGAGGGCCTCTATAGGAGAACTTTGTAATGGACCAAATGGTCAGACGAACCGTGTTCATATAGAATAGTCAAGCCCCGACGGCAAAACATGTATGCATGTATCAATTATCTGAAGAAGTATTCTGTTTATATCAAAAATGCTTTGTGTCTCGAAAAAATTCTACTATTATACGAGCTCTACATTTATAATCCTACGAGAAACGGCTCAATAGCCACAACGCAAAAGCACCCCCGGAATACTCGGGGACTGTCATCAACAGTCAATGCATTCGAGTTATCAAAAATTCGGACTCATAAGACCTCAAAAAGGCATCCTCTCGATATAAAGGCCAAGGCCAACATACTAGGGGACTAACCTTCCGAACAAGTTCAAAAGGTTATGGGGAAACAAGTCCAATAGACATACTTGAAGGCTACAACCATATTAAAGACTACGGTCATATAAAAAGGCTACGACCGAGATAATGCGACTCGGAGACGTCCGACTTCTGCCATAAAATTAAAGGCCTTCAAACATTTTGAAAAAACGGGTTAAATCAGGCTACCCTCGGCAAAAGCAAATAATAAAAGGGCTTTGATAAAATCAGCCCTCGAATAATTTAGAGGCTTCAATAACACCAGCATTCGAAAAAACCTCAAGAGGTATTCAATTATGTTCACACAAACAAGTTATAAATGAGGTTCCAATCGATCGAACCTTCAAAAAACCCAACGAGTACAAAAAATACGTGCTAAGGCATACAAAAAATTTCACTAAGTCTTTTAGCCAAAAAGAGGGAAAAATTATAGCCACTTTAGAGGCCGAATCGGCCCAACTTAAAGAGCCTAAGGGCCAAGCTAAAAGATCCTAAGGGCCAAAATATAAAGGGTTCGAGACCTTACTCCCACTCGATTCAGACTCAAAGGTCTAGATACCCCGAGCTCACATCAAATCGATTTGAGCTTAGATCGAGGATTAACTAAATCCCTAAGATGTATTATGTGATCAATAAAAAACCTAAGGGTTTATTATGTTCTGAGTCCCGTATTCAGACTGATCATAAGAGTTATACAATAAAGTTTTTCACAAAATGAAGATAAAACAGAATTCAACACAAATCAAAGATGAAGAAAAAAGGTTCTTTATATTTACAAAGGAGGCTTACAAAAGATATCCTATAATACCTACGATGGGTCCTTGCACAAAAACACTGAAACAAAATAAAAGAAACCTAAACCTACTCTGAGGCCACATCTTCGGCAGCTGCATCACCGGGAGCCGAGTCTTTGGGAGCCTCATCCTCGGGGACTTCATATTCGTCTCCTCCACTCTCGGAGCCACTAGCTGAATCCTCGTCCTTGTAAAGCAAAGTGGCAGCCTCTTCTTCCAAAGTCTTTGCCTTTTCAATATCGGCTGAGAGATTGAAGTCGCGAGCATGCACCTGGCATGGTCAAGCGCATATGAGAGCTTAACTTCGGCCGCAACAGAGATCTCCTTTGCCCAGGTGTTAGCTGTCGCACCTCCTTTTTCCGCGCCCGCGGGGGGCGCATGGGGAGTTTTCTCCAATTAAAGGACAGTCGAAACGGTATTTGTTTATTTGTTTCAGAGTCGCCACCTGGGAATTTTAAGGCGTCCCAAGTCATCGGTTTTAATCCCTGAATCGAGGAGAATATGACTCTGTTTGTTATTCTGCGAACCAGAAATCCTGAGTAAGGAATTCTGTTAATTCGGGAGAAGGTGTTAGGCATTCCCAAATTCCGTGGTTCTAGCACGGTCGCTTAACCATTTTTATATTTGGCTTTAATATCTTGATTTACTAAATACCATTTTTCTTATTACCTGATTTTTACCGCTTTTGTTTAGATTGTTTACAATTATATAAACGAATCACGCGGACGTATATTCGTATTATATACCTTTTATAATTGTAGAGAATCGTGCCACGCATACGTGTACACAAAAAGGTTGATAATATTTTTTATACTTTTATTATAAAAAAAACCATACGTTCAAAATTAAAAATAAAATTAAGAACATCGTCGCCCTTGTATGATTAAACAATGATCTGCACATCTCGAGTTTTTAGGAAATTAATTTGCTATTCTCCGAAAAATCCCTTTTATTAAATATTCGCTCGAAGTTGCGCGAACGCATAATCCGAATTGCTTTTAGAAATATAATCAGGTTACGCGAACGTATCCCTAATCACAAAAATATTCTTGATGGTAGTATAAATTTGTTTACAGATTGTTTATTATATCCACATATTTTTATGTGAACATCATGAGAAATAAATATTCCTCTAGTCTCTAAATTCCTTGAAAAGAATTTACAATTTATTGGACGTTGATCGCAAATTATATTTTTCGCGTATGAATTATATTCCTCAAACCATTCGAATTTAAGGAGTAAAAATAAACAACGTGTGATTAATACTACCATTTAGTGAATACAATATTTGCCTACCCAAATAAACAACGTGCAAATTACGTATAAAAATTGGGAAAGAATTGATGTAAGAAAGGAAGTGATATTTTCGAAGAATTTTCATTATTCTATTTGAGGCGAATGCTATTTTTATATTTTTAAAAAATGTTATAATCTATAAACCTAATCACCTTCTACATTACTTGTTTTTAATCCAAAGTTGTAATCGTTTGGTTAATTTGTTTACGATGGTAGATAGGCATCAAGTTGATAAGAAAGGGAATTATTATACAAATCGATTCAATAAAATTGTCTTACATGCAACATAATTGTACGTCTGAAACATTCATAACACTCTAACATCGTAATGAGCTATATCAAATCACCTTCCACTTATGGTTCTATATATACCTGTTATCATGCCATATATGAACGTACAACTTACATCATTCAATCCACAACTAAATCAGATATTAGAATAAACTAGCAATATGGTTTTTGACATTTTCATACTATTCTTTATTCAACTAACAATGCCACAAGGCTTAGTTAATGGCCAATCTTTATGCCATATTTTCCTATCTTGGCAATCCAATCATAACTATGCTTTTAATGAGATTCCGAAATAGGCAACATTATTACAACGCTCATACGAACTTCAAAAGAGAAATGATCAACTAATAGTTATTCTATCAAGCATATTACTATATTAATCAGTATGAAACAAAACTGAAATTTAAAATAATGAACTTAGACGAATGGAAAACAGAATTATAATTCCCAAGCTTCATTTATTTGTCATGTTGAAGCTTTTCACAACATGAGTTTAAAAGATATGTACCTGGAAATGAAGGTAGAAGGAGTAAATTTCAGCAGTAATAGCAGCAACAAAACACCGGCAGAATATACCAATAACACAGCAGGTCTGAACAAGACCCGTTAACCCAGATGAACAGTAACAGAAACTTGAGAAAAATTTCAGATTTAAACCGAACAATATCCACAAACAAACAACGGGTAGATTCTAGAAAAATAACATTTCAGATTTCAGTTTCTTTCTTCTATCTGTTTCAGATTTCAGTTTCTTTCTTCTATCTGTTTCAGATTCCTATTTCTGATTTTTCTGTTCAGTTTTCCTCTCTTAATTTCTGTCCAGATTTTCTCCTATATGGTTCTGTGTATTCCTCCAGATTTTTTTCTCTCTCTTTTCTCTTAATGTCTCTCTTCTGTGTATTCAAAATCTCTCCCTAAATCAGTCCCAATCCCCTCTATCTTATACAGGTCTGCCTCTCTTTTTGCAGCCTACTGTCTGGACCCCCTTCTTTCTTTTAAAAATCAGAAAATCCCACTAAAATTCTACTTTTACTACTTTAAATCCCATTACAAGCTTTTTTCCTGATTTTCAGCATCCCCATTACCCTTTGTTTCCCATTATTATATTAAATAATAGCCATTAATATTCCACTTTCAGCCCACTATACTATCATATTACCCTCACTGTTCTATCCCAGAAATACCCCAGAAATCCTACTGTAATTACTGTTATTACTGCCTTTAAACTAAAATTCAGAATCTGATATAGAACAGACTTTATAATCTGTTTAAGCAGCTATAACCAATCCTATACTTAACCTCCTAATACAATTGTATCTAACCAACACTTTGTAAAAATTGAAATTAAACCTAATCATCACAATAACATCACACTGAACAACAGAACAATTTAAACTGAATTTCAATCATTGAACTAAGATCAAACAAACACAGGAGCATTGTCAATATACTGACAATGCCCTGAAACTTAATGTTCAGAAAATAACATATACACAACACTTATTTTGACAGACTCATTGAAATATAAACCAGGATGATTTAACTGACGAGTATTAATTAAACTGATTATTTACAACAATTGTCAACAAACAACCGATAAACAGATTATTTCAAACAGCATTTTCAGAAACAGGATTCTATGATATAACTACTCGACGAATTTAATCGAGTCGATTACTCACATTGTAAATAATCACAACCAACAGAAACAGTTTCACATTTTGATCATATAGACGGGTATGAGACAGAATAAAAATAAAAGATGGGAAAATTACACAGACTAATGAAACAAACATAAAATACACATAGAATACACAAAGGAAATAGAAAAATACCTCTGAATCTTTAAATTTATACGGACTCAAGCCTGACTTTGAATTCGGACCTTTTTGAGGCTGAACAGACTTTATTCGAAGTATTCTCAATTGAGAATACCTCGATTAAAGTCTCTTAGACCTCAATCCCTTATTTAATTCGGGCAAATTCCATGTTTTGAAATTTTTTAGGGTTTCTGATTCTTGGATCTTAAATTCGAACACTTCTGGGCAGATTCGAAGGGAACCAAAGATGACACAAGGGTGAGGGAGGCCTAGGGGTCATTTGGTGTTAGTTTGGAACGAATCTGAGTGAGTTCATGTTTGGTTCGAACCTTCAAAAGAAGATTCGAAGAACTCTGAGGTGATTCGAGCCAAACAAACACCAGATCCATAGCTAGGGTAGTTAGGGGAAGCTACGGTGTTAATATGGAAGTCATCGGAAAGGGTCGAGTTTTCAAACCAACCTTCGATTTAAGATTCGAAGAGTTGGGGCCTGATTCAGAGGAAACTAATACTAGATCTGTGAAGAGGGGGTTGCGAGGAGTCGAGGGTGTTCAGGTGGTGACCGGCGGCGTTGTTGCCGCCAGGTTTTAGGCGATGGAGAGTTAAGGCGGCTAGGGTTAGGGGTGCGATTCGGAGAGGATGATGAACAGTGGAGAGAGGGGGGTGTTTAGTTAGGGGACCGGGGTAGGGGTTTGGACTTATATAGGGATGGGGTGGATGAATATTGACCATCCGATCAAGTAAGATACACGGTCAGGATCAACTCACTTAACCAAACGACGTCGTTTGGTTTAAGTTGAGGGAAAGGATTAGATCGGGGCAGTGGGTCGGGTAAGGGTTATGGGTAAGGGTTGTAAGATCTCAGCCGTTGGATGGATTTGATCCAACGGCCCTTGATGAAATACGACCAAACGTTGTCGTTTGGTTCGTTTGAATTGGACCGGACATGGGAGTGTTGGGATTGGGCTGTGGAGGGTTGAATTTTTTGTTTGGGCCTGGATTTCAGTCCAGGCCCGATTTTTAATATTCAGAACCCATTTTCAATTTCCTAATTTAAATTCCCAATTTTAATTATAAAACAATTTTAAACTTACAAAAATATTAATTACTTTTTAACAACTATTAACACATAGACAAAACATTAATCATACAGTGGAACATTTAAAATAGAACAAATGCATATTTTTTGTGATTTTATTTTTAAATCAATTATTAAATGCATAATTAAATCCTAGATATGCATGAAACATGTATTTTTATTTTTATTTTGTTTAATTATAACAAAGCAAACATTTACGGACAACACAAATAATTAACAAACACCACACAAATTCTAAAAATTGCACACTAAAAGAGATTTGTTTTATTTATTTTTGATTTATTTTGGAGTTGTTTTCGTGAGGCAAAAATCACGTGCTCACAGCTGCCCCTCTTTGCGCGGAAACTCGAAGAGTTTTCGTGCAAAGATAAAGTGAGCGGATACGAGCGATTTTTGCCCGTTCAAATACTCCGTGGGAAGCATTTTTTGAAAGATTTGACCGAACCTCTGCTTCAAAGGTTTCCTACATATCCTTGGCTATAAAGGAATCAGGTCAATGTAGTTCGGGAAGTTTTGGGTAGCTGGGACTACCGTGGGACTGTGATGTTACTGCTGTTTTGTGCTGCTTTTACTGCTTGCTGACCTCCTTATTACACCTTGCTTCAAAGGTAAAACAAAAGCTAAACTAGACTATGGTATATGAATTACAGGATCTTATCTAGATCATGCCCTTGCGTTTCTTGTTGTCTTGATGTCTTGGTGACTTTTGGGCATCTTTTGCTTCTGACTTGTTCCGCATTTCCTTTCATTGTGTCTCGTATTTCCTTTATTTGTTTGGGACTCTTGTTGTTTCTTGCTGGGGATTTGGTTGGACTCCTCTGCTTTATTGACTTTACGTGTGCTCCTTTCTCACATGGGCGGGCTTTTGACTTCATCCATAATGTCAGACTACATTGCCATTCTGTTCTTCAGGTGGGCGCCTGACTGCTGATCCTTCAATTGTATTCCCTTATTCTCCAGGTGGACGCCTGATTGCCTTTTCAATTCTTCATCCTCATTCTCCAGGTGGACGCCTGATTTCTTCTTCAATTCCTCATCCTCATTTTCCAGGTGGACGCCTGACTTCTTCTTAAATTCTTCATCCTCATTCTTTAGGTGGACGCCTGACTTCTTCTTTAATTCTTCAACCTCATTCTCCAGGTGGACGCCTGACTTCTTCTTAAATTTTTTCATCCTCATTCTCCAGGTGGACGCCTGATTTCTTCTTTAATTCTTCATCCTCATTCTCCAGGTGGACGCCTGACTTCTTCTTAGATTTTTCATCCTCATTATCCAGGTGGACGCCTGATTTCTTCTTTAATTTTTCATCCTCATTCTCCAGGTGGACGCCTGACTTCTTCTTAAATTCTTCATCCTCATTCTCCAGGTGGACGCCTGATTTCTTCTTTATCTCTCATCCTCATTCTCCAGGTGGACGCCTGATTTCTTTTTTAATTCTTCATCCTCATTCTCCAGGTGGACGCCTGACTTCTTCTTAAATTCTTCATCCTCATTCTCCAGGTGGACGCCTGACTTCTTCTTAAATTCTTCATCCTCATTCTCCAGGTGGACGCCTGATTTCTTCTTTAATTTTTCATCCTCATTCTCCAGGTGGACGCCTGATTTCTTCTTTAATTCTTCATCTTCATTCTCCAGGTGGACGCCTGACTTCTTCTTTAATTCTTCATCCTCATTCTCCACCGTGGACGCCTGACTTCTTCTTAAATTTTTTCATCCTCATTATCCAGGTGGACGCCTGATTTCTTCTTTAATTTTTCATCCTCATTCTCCAGGTGGACGCTTGACTTCTTCTTAAAGTTTTTTCATCCTCATTCTCCAGGTGGACGCCTGATTTCTTCTTCAATTCTTCATCCTCATTCTCCAGGTGGACGCCTGATTAATTATTGTTTTCTTCATCCTTGTTCTCCAGGTGGACGCCTGATTGCTATTTCCTTTCTTCATCCTTATTCTCCAGGTGGACGCCTGATTGCTATTTCATTTCTTCATCCTTGTTCTCCAGGTGGACGCCTGATTGCTCTTTCCTTTCTTCATCCTTATTCTCCAGGTGGACGCCTGATTGATATTTCCTTTCTTCATCCTTGTTCTCCAGGTGGACGCGTGATTGCTATTTCCTTTTTTCATCCTTGTTCTCCAGGTGGACGCCTGATTGCTATTTCCTTTTCTCATCCTTGTTCTCCAGGTGGACGCCTGTATGCCATTTCAATTCTTCATCCTTGTTCTCCAGGTGGACGCCTGATTTCTTCTTTCTTTCTTCATCCTTGTTCTCCAGGTGGACGCCTGATTGCTATTTCCTTTTCTCATCCTTGTTCTCCAGGTGGACGCCTGATTTCCATTTCTTTCTTCATCCTTGTTCTCCAGGTGGACGCCTGATTACTTCTTCCTTTCTTCATCCTTGTTCTCCAGGTGGACGCCTGATTGCTATTCTTTATTCATCCTTGTTCTCCAGGTGGACGCCTGATTGCTCTTTCCTTTCTTCATCCTTATTCTCCAGGTGGACGCCTGATTGCTATTTCCTTTCTTCATCCTTGTTCTCCAGGTGGACGCCTGATTACTTCTTCATTTCTTCATCCTTGTTCTCCAGGTGGACGCCTGATTGCTATTCTTTCTTCATCCTTGTTCTCCAAGTGGACGCCTGATTGCTCTTTCCTTTCTTCATCCTTGTTCTCCAGGTGGACGCCTGATTGTTATTTCTTTTCCTCATCCTTGTTCTCCAGGTGGACGCCTGATTGCTTTTTCCTTTCTTCATCCTTGTTCTCCAGGTGGACGCCTGATTGCTATTTCCTTTCTTCATCCTTGTTCTCCATGTGGACGCCTGATTACTTCTTCCTTTCTTCATTCTTGTTCTCCATGTGGACGCCTGATTGCTATTCTTTCTTCATCCTTGTTCTCCAGGTGGACGCCTGATTGCTCTTTCCTTTCTTCATCCTTATTCTCCAGGTGGACGCCTGATTGCTTTTTCAATTCTTCATCCTTGTTCTCCAGGTGGACGCCTGATTGCTATTTCCTTTCTTCATCCTTATTCTCCAGGTGGACGCCTGATTGCTTCCTTTTTTCTTCATCCTTGTTCTTCAGGTGAAAGCCTGATTTCTAATACTTTGACTGCTCATCCCTATTCTCCAGGTGGACGCCTGATTGCTAACATTTCAACTGCTCATCCTCATTCTCCAGGTGGACGCCTGATTTCTAATATTTCAACTGCTCATCCTCATTCTCCAGGTGGACGCCTGATTTCTAATATTTCAACTGCTCATCCTCATTCTCCAGGTGGACGCCTGATTTCTAATACTTCAACTGCTCATCCTCATTTTCCAGGTGGACGCCTGATTTCTAATATTTCAACTGCTCATCCTCATTCTCTAGGTGGATGCCTGATTTCTAATATTTCAACTGCTCATCCTCATCCTCCAGGTGGACGCCTGATTTCTAATATTTCAACTGCTCATCCTCATTTTCAAGGTGGACGCCTGATTTCTAATATTTCAACTGCTCATCCTTATTCTCCAGGTGGACGCCTGATTTCTAATATTTCATTGCTCTTCCTTATTCTTCAGGTGGATGCCTGACTTCTTCTATTTCCTTCACCGGGTGTTTCCTGACACAAATGTTGTTTTTGCCCCTGTTTCAAATCAAAGAAAACTTTGTTAGTTAAAAGTAGGGTGGTTAGTTGGGGCATTCTTGCCGATGGTGGGGTTTCTCTTTGTCTTGTTTTACTGCCTTGGAATGGTTGAAAAGACTGTTTTGTCCTTGTAATTGATCCTTAACTATAGGATCCCCAACTGTTGTTTTCACGTCAAACCCTTTCAATTGTAATCATATGTCTCTCATGACGTTGCTGAACCACTTTTTGATTCCACTTTTCTTACACCCATATCTTATTTTTATCCTACTACCTCCTGCCCTATCATGGCCGTATTTTGTCCTATGCAATCTTGAATCTTGGTAGTATACCTTGACATTCCTTCTTATTTGTTTGGAACAAAACTCATCTCAAAAACTTTTAGAAGAGTAAGATTATTAGTGACGAAAACATGACGATTTCGAAAATCTAGAATGAAAAGAAAAATCCAAATTTGGATGACTGTTGGAGAAAAAATAAAGGACTTATCTGATTGGAGTCACTGGCACCAATGATCATGGTATGCATTTTGGATTAATCAACCCAGTCTTTTTAACCAATCTCTTTCAATTGTTTCATTTTGTTTTCCCAAATTTTCCATAACCCAATTTTCTTTTGCCAATTTACAAACCTTATTTGGGTCGCTGTATCTAAAAGAGTTTTCACCGGCAAACCTTCCTCATTTGTTCATTTTTTAATTCCTTTTCGCCTTATGGTGCCTGCGAAGGTTTTCACCAATAAGACTCTCTCATTTTACTTTCTCTCAACTTTCGTCGTCTCATGGTGTCCGTGTGGGTTTTCACCTATAAGACTCTCTCATTTTTACTTTCTTTTCTTGTTTGGACCAGAGTGTTATGAACCATCTTCATTTGCTCGACTCGACATTTTTCTAAGATTGGTCGAAAGGTCTTTTTGGTATGGGGTTGGAATGGAAAGGTATCAAAAGTTAAACAGTTTTGATATAGGTTTACAATTACAACTCTTGGAATCTTTTTCTTATTTCCAATATAATTCCTGCCCCAATTTCTTGATTGGGGTCTCTTGATGTTTCTTTTTGTGCACATAATGCATATCGTGCACCCTATGACCGAGCCGTGAGGAGCCTACGTATCCTTCTTTGAGGAATCAGGTCAAACGTAGTTCACTACAATAATAGTGATTTTCTAATTTTATCCCTTTTATTTTTCATATTTGATTTTCATTGATTCCAAGAGAGGGTAGGAAAAAAAAACAAATGTGGTTCAAAGGGGAAGCAAAGGGTATAGTGTTTGGATAGCAGAACAAATTGCCTTTGTCATTCCAATCTACGAAATAATGCCAAATACAAACATTCAAAAAGTTATGCATAATATCTCTTTACCGCGTCAGAATTGATAGCCATGTCTATGCATTTTCCTTCGATATCTGTTAAACATAGTGCACCATTCGATAATACTCTGGTCACAATGAATGGTCCTTGCCAATTCGGGGCAAATTTGCCTTTTGCCTCAACCTGATGTGGAAGAATACGTTTCAGCACATGTTGACCCACTTCAAACTTCCGGGGACGCACCTTTTTGTTGTATGCTCTTGCTATTCTTCTTTGATACAATTGGCCATGACATACTGCGACCAATCATTTTTCATCAATCAAGTTTAACTGTTCCAGACGGGTTTTGACCCATTCATCATCATCAATCTTTGCCTCGGCGATGATCCGAAGGGAAAGAATTTCAACTTCTGCAGGAATTACTGCCTCAGTGCCATATACCAACAAATAAGGAGTTGCTCCTACTGAAGTGCGAACAGTAGTGCGATATCCCAATAACGCAAATGGTAGTTTTTCGTGCCATTGTCTTGAACCTTCTACCATTTTCCGAAGTATCTTCTTTATGTTTTTGTTGGCTGCCTCGACTGCTCCATTCGCCTTGGGCCGATATGGGGTAGAGTTGCGATGTGTAATCTTAAACTGTTGACATACTTCCTTCATTAAGTTACTGTTAAGATTAGCACCGTTATCTGTGATGATCACCTTTGGGATTCCGAATCGACATATGATATTTGAGTGGACAAAATCGACCACAGCTTTCTTGGTCACTGATTTGAATGTTTTGGCCTCAACCCATTTGGTAAAATAATCAATGGCTACCAGAATGAACCTGTGCCCATTGGATGCTGCCGGCTCAATTGGTCCAATCACATCCATGCCCCAGGCGACGAAGGGCCATGGTGTCGACATTGTGTGCAACTCAGATGGTGGAGAATGAATCAAATCTCCGTGTATCTGGAATTGATGACACTTGCGCACAAAACTGATACAATCTCGCTCCATGGTAAGCCAATAGTAACCAGCTCGGAGGATTTTCTTTGCCAACACGTATCCGCTCATGTGGGGTCCGCAAACTCCCGAATGTACTTCAGACATGACAGCCGTAGCTTGTCGGGCATCTATGCATCTTAATAATCCAAGGTCTGGTGTTCTTCTATACAAAACTCCTCCTCTTAAGAAGAATCCATTTGCCAATCGCCTAATGGTTCTCTTTTGATCCCCTGTGGCTTGTGCTGGATATATCCCCATCCTGATATACTCCTTGATGTCGTGGAACCACGGTTCACCGTCAAATTCCTCTTCAACCATATTGCAATAAACGTGCTGATCGTGGACTTGAATATGTAGTGGATCTACATAAGCTTTGTACGGATGGTGCAACATTGATGCCAGGGTAGCCAATGCATCGGCAACCTCATTATGGATCCTTGGAATATGCCGGAACTCCACTGATTGAAACCGCTGACAAAGATCATGTAGACATTGTCGGTATGGTATGAGCTTCAAGTCTCGGGTTTCCCATTCTCCTTGAATTTGATGTACCAGAAGATCCGAATCTCCCATGACTAAGATTTCCTGGATACCCATGTCTGCGGCTAGCCTTAACCCCAAAATACAAGCTTCATATTCAGCCATATTATTGGTGCAATAAAATCGTAGTTGAGCCGTAACAGGATAGTGATGCCCTGTTTCAGAAATGATTACAGCTCCTATCCTGACTCCTTTCATGTTAGCGGCCCCATCAAAGAAAAGTTTCCAGCCAGGTTTTTCAATTTCTCCATCTCATCGATATGCATTATTTCTTCATCGGGAAAATAGGTTTTCAATGGTTCGTACTCCTCGTCGACCGAGTTTTCAGCTAAATGATCAGCCAGTGCTTGGGCTTTCATTGCAGTTCGAGTCACATAGATGATGTCAAATTCTGTGAGCAATATTTGCCACTTTGAAAGTCTTCCCGTTGGCATAGGTTTTTGAAAAATATATTTTAACGGATCCAGACACGAAATGAGGTAAGTAGTGTAGGATGACAAATAGTGTTTCAATTTTTGAGCTACCCAAGTTAGGGCGCAACATGTCTTCTCCAGATGAGTATACTTAACCTCATAAGCTGTGAATTTCTTGCTAAGGTAGTAGATGGCCTGTTCTTTTCTGCCGGTGAGGTCATGTTGCCCCAATACACAACCAAATGAATTTTCCAAGACCGTCAAGTAAAGAATCAGAGGTCTTCCTGGCTCTGGCAGGACCAACACGGGTGAGTTCGACAGGTATCCTTTTATCTTATCAAACGCCTCTTGACACTCATCGGTCCATTACCGTAGCATCCTTTTTCAACAATTTGAAAATAGGCTCACAGGTTGTCGTAAGCTGAGCAATAAACCTGCTGATGTAATTCAACCTTCCCAACAAACTCATTACTTCAGTTTTGTTCCTTGGAGGTGGAAATTCTTGGATGGCTTTGATTTTTGACGGGTCTAGATCGATGCCTCGCCGACTGACTATGAATCCCAGCAACTTTCCAGATGGAACTCCAAATGCGCATTTGGCAGGGTTAAGATTGAGGTTGTACCTGCGAAGTCTTAAGAAAAATTTCCTCAAATCCCCAACGTGGTTGGCCTGATGCTTTGATTTTATGATCACATCGTCCACGTATACCTCAATCTCCTTGTGTATCATATCATGAAATACTGTGGTCATTGCTCTCATGTAAGTTGCCCCGGCATTCTTCAAACCGAATGGCATTACCCGGTAGCAATAAGTTCCCCATGGTGTGATGAATGCTGTCTTTTCTGCATCTTCTTCGTCCATTAGAATTTGATGATACCCGGCATAACAATCCACGAAAGATCCTATCTCATGCTTGGCACAATTATCGATCAAAATATGGATATTGGGTAATGGGAAATTATCCTTTGGACTTGCTTTGTTGAGATTGCGGTAGTCGACGCATACTCTAATTTTGCCGTCTTTCTTTGGTACAGGAACGATATTAGCTAACCAAACAGGATATCGAGTGACTCGAATGACCTTTGCTTCCAACTGTTTGGTGATTTCTTCCTTAATTCTCACACTCATATCAGGCTTGAATTTTCTCAGCCTCTGCTTGACAGGAGGCACCATTGGATCGGTGGGCAATTTGTGAACCACTAAATCAGTGCTCAAGCCCGGCATGTCGTCATATGACCATGCAAAAACATCTTTGAATTCTATGAGTGCTTTAATTAACTCTTCTCGGATCCTTGGTTCGAGATGGACACTTATTTTAGTTTCCCGGATATTATTCGTGTCCCCTATGTTGATGTCTTCGGTATCACTCAGGTTAGGTTTGGTTTTTTCCTCAAAGTGAATTAACTCTTTACTAATCTCTTCAAAAGCCTCATCTTCATCATATTCTGATTCATAATCACAATATATTTCTTGAATTATTATTTCGGAACCAGATTGATTTTTAAGACTGGGCTGAGGATTCCTCATGCATGCCATATCACTAGAGCCAGCGTAAAAAGAACTGTACAGAAAAAGAAGAAAAGGAAAAGAAAACTATCAGGAATGATAATGAAAAAGGAAACTGTATTTTATTGGATGATGAAAGATAACAAGGTTTGCACACTTCAAACAAACTGTAAGATAAGCATTGGGATTACAACCCTGAGGTAACCCAAACAAACTGAAAGAAAATCAAAATAAACTACCAAGACTCCTTTCGAATGGGGAGAGGAGTGGCTTTCCAATTATTAAGCTTTGTTTCTGGCCCAACGAATTGAACTTCTGCGTTGCTACAACCTTCCCCGCTTTCCACCATATTCACATCGTCAAACAATTTCTCGAATCTTTCAATTAATTCCTCCTCAGGATTGAACAGTGATTTAGGAATTGTTGTTATCGGGCGATTTTTAGCACCGATCTTGACAAAAGACTTTGATAGATATGGGACTGGTTTTGGAAGGACCCATGCCTTTTGTTTCAGCTTTCTGGCCTTTTTTATGTCTGTGGCAGTGGGTATAAATCCCAAACCAAATGTTCCCCAGTTCTCGGGGAGAGATACTGGTTGTATAATTCCTTGCAAAGATGAGCCCAGACCTTTGTCGGGTATAAAACCATTTTTTAACATTTCATAGGCTTCCATGACTGATGCAGAGGTTATCTTTGGATTCGGAAGGTACTTCCCTCTGGAATTTTCTCTACCGACACTGTATCGGACACTTGGTATACCCATGGTCCCTGGTCATTTTCTATTCCCTCGACCGGTACAATGGCACTGCTGTGAGCATTTAAACTTTCTTCCCCATGCACAACTATTTCTTGATGATCCCATTCAAACTTGACCGCCTGGTGTAGTGTTGACGGGACTGCTTTAGCAGCATGGATCCATGGTCGACCCAACAACAAATTATAAGAAACAGTTATGTCCAGTACTTGAAACTCCATTGTGAATTCAACTGGCCCTATTGTCAGTTCCAACACTATGTCGCCAAATGAATCTCTGCTTCCACCATCAAACCCTCGTACGCAAATGCTATTCTTCTGGATCCTCTCCTCTTTGATTTTCAATTTGCTTAAAGTGGAGAGAGGGCAGATGTTTGCACTTGACCCGTTGTCAACTAATACCCGGGTTACTACGGAGTTTTCACATTTCACGGTGAGGTAAAGCTCTGTTGTGCTCAGTACCTTCCACATGCAATTCATCATCAGAAAATGTAATTCTGTTTGCCTCAAAGATTCTGTTGGCTATTCTTCCCAAATGATTTACAGAGATTTTATCGGGAACGTGAGCCTCATTCAGGATTTTCATCAAACCCTTACGGTGCTCCTCTGAATGGATCAGTAATGACAATAATGATATTTGAGCGGGCGTCTTCTTCAGTTGATCCACAACAGAATAGTCATGGAGCTTCATTTTTCTTAAAAACTCTTCCGCTTCTTCTTCCGTCACAGCTCTCTTTATTGGTGTTGGATTATTTTTAGTTTTTCTTAACTCTTCGGGAGTAAAACATCTTCCCGAACGAGTCAAGCCTTGCACCTCACAGACTTCTTCCTTGACTTCTTTTCCCTTGTACATTACAGTCACCCGTTCATAGTTCCATGGAATGGCCTTATTGTTGATCACTAGTAGCTGGGTTACAGGTTTGATAATAACCCGATCTATACGGGCTCCTTCCACGAATACAATGGGTTTGCTGACAACCCCTGGTACTATCACTTTCAGCCTTTCTTGCTTTGTGGCTACTTTGCTCGAAGATCCCTTCTCGACTACCACAGATGGTTCATCACCATTTCTGTTCTACTTAGGTACTGACTTCTCCTCTGCTAACTGCTTATCCGGCTTGGCTTCATGAGACCTGATCATCATGACGGTTTGTGACGGCTTTTTTGTCTCCCCATCAACTTGTACTATTTCTATCATATTAGCCTCCTAATGGGCTGGCATTGGATTTCTGTTGATATTGGGAGCTTCGTGGGTTTGAACCTCGATTTTATTAGTATCAATCAGCTCTTGTATTGCATTTTTTAAATGCCAGCATTTTTCCGTATCATGGCCTGGTGTACCGGAACAATACTCACAGTTAATGGTGTAGTCCAGATTCTTTGGAGGAGGATTGGGTAGCTTAGATTGTATTGGTATTAGCATGTCCAGCTGTCTCAGCCTGTGGAACAGACTAGTGTAGGACTCTCCCAATGGAGTGTAGGTTTTCTTTTTCTGTTCCCTTTCTCCCCTGAATGCTGGCCTAGGCCTGAAACCTGGTCCGGGATAGGCTCGTGGGTAAGTACCTGGTATGGCAGGAGCACGCCAATTAGCGTGAACAGGTGGCTGATTGTATGCTTGTGCATGGTTAATGGAAAAATGAGGTTCCGAATGGTGATAGTAGTGTTGGGATGAATTGTGGTGGTGAGTTGATTGGTGAGGTCGATGTTGATTATAGTAAGGAGGTGAATCTCTGGATCCCGACCAAGTTCCTGAATCAACTACCGCTGCTTCCTCCCTCTTCTTTCTTCCGATTCCTCCTACCCCGTCTTGAATAGCTTGAGTAGTCGCCTTAATAGCCGAATAGCTCATGATTTTTTTGTCTTGAGGCCTTCTTCCACCATACCTCCCATCTTCACTACTTCGTTGAATGATTTTCCTACCGCTGAAACCAAATGGGCATAGTAAGTTGGTTCCAAGGCTTGGAGGAAGTAGTCTACCATTTCACTCTCCTTCATAGGAGGATCCACTCTTGCTGCCTGTTCTCTCCACCGGAAGCCATACTCTCTGAAACTTTCATTGTGTTTTTTCTCAAATTTTGTCAAAGATAGTCGATCTGGGATGATTTCCAGATTGTATTGGAAATGGTATGCAAATGCCTGTGCCAGGTCATCCCAGGTGTACCATCTCCCATGGTCCTGGCGTGTATACCACTCCAAAGCTGATCCGCTTAAACTTTGACTGAAGTAAGCCATCAATAATTCGTCCTTTCCCCCAGCTCCTCGCATCTTGCTGCAGAAACCCCTTAAGTGGGCTACTAGATCGTCGTGCCCATTGTATAGGTCAAATTTAGGCATCTTGAAGCCAACTGGTAATTGTACATTTGGGAACAAGCACAAATCCTTGTATGCTACACTGACTTGCCCACATAACCCTCTCATGTCTCGGAACGATTGTTCTAGGCTTTTGACCTTCCTGAACATCTATTCTTGTTCAGCATTTTTGGCTGGCTTGTCAATTTCGGTTGGGAGGTCAAAACGGGGAGTAGTTGAATGGATTTCGGAGGCTTTGAGGGTGGGCTCCGAGGGGTAATATTGGTTGTCCTGGGCCTGGAATGTAGGCTCAATAGGAGATTTGTGGAGTGTAGCTATGGGAGGTGTCACAAAGACAGGAGTTACAGGTGGAGGAAAGGATGGAACTGGTTTAGGAGGGGGAGACTGCGGTGTCTGAGAGGTTGTGCCTCGGTAGTGTTGGTAGATGGGGAAATTTGGGGATAATTCAGTGGTAAGATTATCCTGAGTTTGGGCTATTGATGGGGCAGGGTTAGTTGGGTAAGATGGGGGTAACTGCCCTGTAGACCAGGCCTGGTACATCTCAGCCATTTGCTGCTTGAGTTTAAATATCTCTTCTTTCATTTTCCCGACATCCATCTCTTCTAGCTCAATACCTGTGTCAACATCTGGGATAGACATACTTTCGGGTATTGGTCCTTTTGATCTCGTGTGATAATGATAATATGCCAGTATACTCTTTAGAGAAACTAACTGCTTTGAATTCTGGAAATGAACAAACTTGTTAGTTTTGAGAGTTTAACACATATATAATTACACGTTGAGATGCAATGCTCCTAGACAAATAACCTTTTTCTATTATGCATTTGCTCGGCTGCTTGTATCGTCCCAGCTTTCTTGAAATTTTTATTTGTTACTCACTCTTAATTTATTTTATATATTTTTTATTGCGGTCGAATCTTATAGAGATTGCCTACGTATCATGCCCCCGCATGAATCAGACCTTGCGTAGTTCGGACTTAAGGCAAACACTTTTATTTATTCTTGAAAATAATACCAAGATGGAACCGACATTACATTTGAAAACCTTATAAGAAAATGGTTTGAAACACACACACCCAAATCAAAATAAAAGACACAACTCTTAACATCCCTTATCATGCTCCACTTTCCACTTTTGTTGTCAATTATTGGATTATCTACCCAATATGGGGCTTGACCTGGATGACCTCCCAGCGTACGATACATCCTTTCTAACTCCATTGCCAGATGACGGGCAAAAATAGGTGCATGCTCTGTGAACCTTTCATAATCCATTCCTTGGCAGTTTACATAACTTTGAGAGGTGTAGACCGCCAGGTCATGGATTTGTGCCCTGAAATCTTGAAAACGTTGGTCTTGGTTCTGCAATTGCTGCTGGCGAGTGGTGGCTATATCTCTGATACGGTCCTCACGATCTAAAGCTAACTCTAACTGAGCTCGTAGTCTGGCCAGATCGAGTCTTGCCTGTGCCCTTTCTCTGTCGATGTCCACATGTTGATGTTCTCTGTTGTATCTTCTCGCCTCTTCCAATTGTGCACGAAGTTGGTCTTCTGAACGTATCCAATGGTCTTTTTCCTTCTTGAATTGTGCCCTGTCTTCTTCGGATTGCCTTACTTGGCGTTCCTTATTAGATCTGGCTTCTTCGTTTAATTGTTGGATTCTTTCTTTAGCTTTGCTCAACGCCATTTCGTTTTTTGCAAGAATGGAATCATAATCTTGCATTCTTTCAAAAAGATTGGTGATGGTTTTTTGATCCTTCCAACTCCTCATTGGTGTTTCAGAAGCTTTTTTCATTTTTTGAAATCGAACGTGAAGATTTTCATTCTCACAAGCTAAACTCTTCTTCTCGCCTTCGACTTCTTGTGCTTGCAAATCTTTCTCCAGACTGAGGCTCCTCAGATTTTCCTTTAGGGCATGGATAGTTGCTTTTTACCCTTTTTCCTTTTCTCCCCAAATCAACCGCTCTTGGATTTTATCATTAAAGGTTTGAACATGAGGTCTTTTTGTTGGCCTTCTTAGCTCGGGTTCTGGTACATCATCCACGCAAGACCGTTTCTCAAACCACCTTGCATATCCTGGATTTATCTCGCCCCTTGTAGTGTCTGGGACTTGAGTATCACTTTTCAAGTATCGACATCCATTCCACATCTGCTGAATTAGAGCCTCGGGAATAGTGGCTTCAGGGTGTAATTCGATTACTTGCATACTCAAATCTTCATCATCAGGAACTACTTGGTATCTCCCTAGTTGTCTTAGAACTCTTAGTGGCGCATATGGCTGGATGCTTCTCAATCCCAATAGTAGCAAATAACTATTTGAGGTTGACATGTGTATCACTTCCCTCATCGGGAGCCATCCCAAAGTCCACTCAATTTGATTTGCCGTTAAAGCCCTTAGATGAGATACCCAGGCTTCTATCCCTTCTGGGGACTTATAATCTTTTATTCTTTCCTCATAACTCTCGATGAAATTATCATTGCTTGGCCCATACTGTATGATCTTGGGCTGATGTTGGAGATGTTCAATCACCCACATTTGCAACAAAATTTTGCATCCTTCGAAGACTTTTGCCCCTGATTTACATAAAGTCAACGCCCGATAAATGTCTGAGAGAATGATCGGGACAAGGGTGTGATTTTCCTTGGTGGTGAGGACCTGTACAACTTTCGCCGTGCGAATATCAATTGTTCGCTCTTTGTTTGGGAAGACCATGATTCCTAGAAAAGCCACCATGAAGGCGAAGCGACGGTGAATCTGCCAGGTGTCTTTGTTTTGCTTGTTAGTAAGGCCTTTCTCATGAATTTCAAATCCATCTGGCTTTCCGAACCTTGAATACAAGAAGTTGAAAGAACAACATCCGTTGATGACATTGCTTTTCCTGATTTGATTACTGATGTTCAGAAGACCGAAGAATCGATGTACCGAGGGAGCCTTTGTGAATATCAGGTTTTGATTTCTTAGACTTCCGTCAAAACCAGCATATCCAGCTATCTCTTCTAATGTAGGAGTAAGCTCGAAATCAGAGAAACGAAAGACATTGTGAACAGGGTCCCAAAAAGTTACTAACGCCGCAATCAGATCATCACGTGGTTTAACTTTCATAATATCTGTGATATTTCCCAAATGCTTAATGACCCATTTTTACCATCTTCGCCTAACTCATACCACCACATTTGAAGCTGAAATAGAAACTCGTCTGTATTCGTGGACGGGAGGTTTTGTGTGGTGCTCATTTTGTATCTGAAATTTAATTTTAACAAAATTAAGACTCATTTTTGAAAATATTCCCTCAAAATAAAAATGAAAATCATTCTTATTTATTCAACACTTTTGTTTCAAGATTTAAAACTATTTTTGGGAATTTTCTAAAACAACCCATTTTATTCCTCGGCTCTCACAATGATTTCAATTAAGCTGGTCAACAAGCAAATCCGAGGCAAATGAATGCACAGGTAGCAAGTAGGATGCACCAGGATAGTCTTTTCATTTTGGGTTCACCTGTCCTAGACAGACCCAACCCCTGTGTTGAGTCTCCAAGGCCAAATGTACATGATGCAAATAGACGTTCCTACTAGGGATCCCGTACATGGCTGAGTTATTCTAGGTGAAAAACCTGAGGCATATTGTTCTAAACCTGGCTCACCCAAATGGACAGTTTGAGCCGAAGTGGGGGCAACGTACCGGGAGCACGAAAGTCTATCCGACCTAGTTACTAGTCCCAACTTCGTCTTATTTGGCATGACTTTAACAGAAAGGTGGGCCACGCGCACGTGTGCACCATAAATTCAGAAGACTCAGAAAGAAGGGGGTTTCGTAGCAGTTGTATATACACAATTCAGATAATATTAAAGCGGTAAAAACATTATTTAGCACATTAGGCATATATCATGTAAGCATCAGATAATAAATAAAGTCAACTATAGCAGTTATTTTAGGCTCGAATTCTTAAACCCTGAACCAGTGGTTCTGGGTTACTTTGGTCCCCAGCAGAGTCGCCAGAGCTGTCGCACCTCCTTTTTCCGCGCCCGCGGGGGGCGCATGGGGAGTTTTCTCCAATTAAAGGACAGTCGAAACGGGATTTGTTTGTTTGTTTCAGAGTCGCCACTTGGGAATTTTATGGCGTCCCAAGTCACCGGTTTTAATCCCTGAATCGAGGAAAATATGACTCTGTTTGTTATTCTGCGAACCAGAAATCTTGAGTAAGGAATTCTGTTAATTCGGGAGAAGGTGTTAGGCATTCCCAAATTCCGTGGTTCTAGCATGGTCGCTTAACCATTTTTATATTTGGCTTTAATATCTTGATTTACTAAATACCCTTTTTCTTATTACCTGATTTTTACCGCTTTTGTTTAGATTGCTTACAATTATATAAACGAATCACGCGGACGTATATTCATATTATATACCTTTTATAATTGTAGAGAATCGTGCCACGCATACGTGTACACAAAAAAGTTGATAATATTTTTTATACTTTTATTATGAAAAAAAACCATACGTTCAAAATTAAAAATAAAATTAAGAACATCGTCGCCCTTGTATGATTAAACAATGATCTGCACATCTCGAGTTTTTAGGAAATTAATTTGCTATTCTCCGAAAAATCCCTTTTATTAAATATTCGCTCGAAGTTGCGCGAACGCATAATCCGAATTGCTTTTAGAAATATAATCAGGTTACGCGAACGTATCCCTAATCACAAAAATATTCTTGATGGTAGTATAAATTTGTTTACAGATTGTTTATTATATCCACGTATTTTTATGTGAATATCATGAGAAATAAATATTTCTCTAGTCTCTAAATTCCTTGAAAAGAATTTACAATTTATTGGACGTTGATCGCAAATTATATTTTTCGCGTATGAATTATATTCCTCAAACCATTCGAATTTAAGGAGTAAAAATAAACAACGTGTGATTAATACTACCATTTAGTGAATACAATATTTGCCTACCCAAATAAACAACGTGTAAATTACGTATAAAAATTGGGAAAGAATTGATGTAAGAAAGGAAGTGATATTTTCGAAGAATTTTCATTATTCTATTTGAGGCGAATGCTATTTTTATATTTTTAAAAAATGTTATAATCTATAAACCTAATCACCTTCTACATTACTTGTTTTTAATCCAAAATTGTAATCGTTTGGTTAATTTGTTTACGATGGTAGATAGGCATCAAGTTGATAAGAAAGGGAATTATTATACAAATTGATTCAATAAAATTGCCTTACATGCAACATAATTGTACGTCTGAAACATTCATAACACTCTAACATCGTAATGAGCTATATCAAATCACCTTCCACTTATGGTTCTATATATACCTGTTATCATGCCATATATGAACGTACAACTTACATCATTCAATCCACAACTAAATCAGATATTAGAATAAACTAGCAATATGGTTTTTGACATTTTCATACTATTCTTTATTCAACTAACAATGCCACAAGGCTTAGTTAATGGCCAATCTTTATGCCATATTTTCCTATCTTGGCAATCCAATCATAACTATGCTTTTAATGAGATTCCGAAATAGGCAACATTATTACAACGCTCATACGAACTTCAAAAGAGAAATGATCAACTAATAGTTATTCTATCAAGCATATTACTATATTAATCAGTATGAAACAAAACTGAAATTTAAAATAATGAACTTAGACGAATGGAAAACAGAATTATAATTCCCAAGCTTCATTTATTTGTCATGTTGAAGCTTTTCACAACATGAGTTTAAAAGATATGTACCTGGAAATGAAGGTAGAAGGAGTAAATTTCAGCAGTAATAGCAGCAACAAAACACCGGCAGAATATACCAATAACACAGCAGGTCTGAACAAGACCCGTTAACCCAGATGAACAGTAACAGAAACTTGAGAAAAATTTCAGATTTAAACCGAACAATATCCACAAACAAACAACGGATAGATTCTAGAAAAATAACATTTCAGATTTCAGTTTCTTTCTTCTATCTGTTTCAGATTCCTATTTCTGATTTTTCTGTTCAGTTTTCCTCTTTTAATTTCTGTCCAGATTTTCTCCTATATGGTTCTGTGTATTCCTCCAGATTTTTTTTTCTCTCTCTTTTCTCTTAATGTCTCTCTTTTGTGTATTCAAAATCTCTCCCTAAATCAGTCCCAATCCCCTCTATCTTATACAGGTCTGCCTCTCTTTTTGCAGCCTACTGTCTGGACCTCCTTCTTTCTTTTAAAAATCAGAAAATCCCACTAAAATTCTGCTTTTACTACTTTAAATCCCATTACAAGCTTTCCCAATACCCTTTGTTTCCCATTATTACATTAAATAATAGCCATTAACATTCCACTTTCAGCCCACTATACTATCATATTACCCTCACTGTTCTATCCCAGAAATACCCCAGAAATCCTACTGTAATTACTGTTATTACTGCCTTTAAACTAAAATTCAGAATCTGATATAGAACAGACTTTATAATCTGTTTAAGCAGCTATAACCAATCCTATACTTAACCTCCTAATACAATTGTATCTAACCAACACTTTGTAAAAATTGAAATTAAACCTAATCATCACAATAACATCACACCGAACAACAGAACAATTTAAACTGAATTTCAATCATTGAACTAAGATCAAACAAACACAGGAGCATTGTCAATATACTGACAATGCCCTGAAACTTAATGTTCAGAAAATAACATATACACAGCACTTATTTTGACAGACTCATTGAAATATAAACCAGGATGATTTAGTTGACGAGTATTAATTAAACTAATTATTTACAACAATTGTCAACAAACAACCGATAAACAGATTATTTCAAACAGCATTTTCAGAAACAGGATTCTATGATATAACTACTCGACGAATTTAATCGAGTCGATTACTCACATTGTAAATAATCACAACCAACAGAAACAGTTTCACATTTTGATCATATAGACGGGTATGAGACAGAATAAAAATAAAAGATGGGAAAATTACACAGACTAATGAAACAAACATAAAATACACATAGAATACACAAAGGAAATAGAAAAATACCTCTGAATCTTTAAATTTACACGGACTCAAGCTTGACTTTGAATTCGGACCTTTTTGAGGCTGAACAGACTTTATTCGAAGTATTCTCAATTGAGAATACCTCGATTAAAGTCTCTTAGACCTCAATCCCTTATTTAATTCGGGCAAATTCCATGTTTTGAAATTTTTTAGGGTTTCTGATTCTTGGATCTTAAATTCGAACACTTCTGGGCAGATTCGAAGGGAACCAAATATGACACAAGGGTGAGGGAGGCCTAGGGGTCATTTGGTGTTAGTTTGGAACGAATCTGAGTGAGTTCATGTTTGGTTCGAACCTTCAAAAGAAGATTCGAAGAACTCTGAGGTGATTCGAGCCAAACAAACACCAGATCCATAGCTAGGGTAGTTAGGGGAAGCTACGGTGTTAATATGGAAGTCATCGGAAAGGGTCGAGTTTTCAGACCTACCTTCGATTTAAGATTCGAAGAGTTGGGGCCTGATTCGGAGGAAACTAATACTAGATCTGTGAAGAGGGGGTTGCGAGGAGTCGAGGGTGTTCAGGTGGTGACCGGCGGCGTTGTTGCCGCCGGGTTTCAGGCGATGGAGAGTTAAGGCGGCTAGGGTTAGGGGTGTGATTCGGAGAGGATGATGAACAGTAGAGAGGGGGTGTTTAGTTAGGGGGCCGGGGTAGGGGTTTGGACTTATATAGGGATGGGGTGGATGAATATTGACCATCCGATCAAGTAAGATACACGGTCAGGATCAGCTCACTTAACCAAACGACGTCGTTTGGTTTAAGTTGAGGGAAAGGATTGGATCGGGGCAGTGGGTCGGGTAAGGGTTATGGGTAAGGGTTGTAAGATCTCAGCCGTTGGATGGATTTGATCCAACGGCCCTTGATGATACGACCAAACGTTGTCGTTTGGTTCGTTTGAATTGGACCGGACATGGGAGTGTTGGGATTGGGCTGTGGAGGGTTGAATTTTTTTGTTTGGGCCTGGATTTTAGTCCAGGCCCGATTTTTAATATTCAGAACCCATTTTCAATTTCCTAATTTAAATTCCCAATTTTAATTATAAAATAATTTTAAACTTACAAAAATATTAATTACTTTTTAACAACTATTAACACATAGACAAAATATTAATCACACAGTGGAACATTTAAAATAGAACAAATGCATATTTTTTGTGATTTTATTTTTAAATCAATTATTAAATGCATAATTAAATCCTAGATATGCATGAAACATGTATTTTTATTTTAATTTTGTTCAATTATAACAAAGCAAACATTTACGGACAACACAAATAATTAACAAACACCACACAAATTCTAAAAATTGCACACTAAAAGAGATTTGTTTTATTTATTTTTGATTTATTTTGGAGTTGTTTTCGTGAGGCAAAAATCACGTGCTCACATTAGCTGCTTCAGCGTTAGCTCGATATAAAGATATAAATGCCTCTACTTCAGATTTGGCCTTGGCAAGCTCAACAACAGATTTAGCTTCGAGCTTCTCGATTTTACAGCTTAGAGCCAAGCTCTCCTCCTTCACACTTTATAACTGGCGTTAGATTGAAGCCAGCTTCTATCGAAGAGTATCTTTCTCCGAGGCAAGACGGTCCATGCCTTGCCTCTACCCTAGGGTCTCGGCCTCCTTCATCCTAAGCTCCTCTCGGAGCTGCTCCACCAACTCGCCCTTTTGTTGAGCCTACAAAAATTGAAATGTTAGCTGATAAATCAGGCAAATGCATAACAAAACCTCAAAGGGTATACTACCTTTGCGATAAGATTGGTCTGTTCTTGATGAGACTTTGCTAGTTCGGCTCGAATATTGCTGATCTCCTCCTCTTTCTTAACATAGAGGGTTTTAAGATTGTTCTTCTCTTCCGAGATTGTCTTAATCTCGACCTTACATCGAGTGAGCTCAGCTCGAGACTTGGAGAATGCTTCTTTATGGAGCGTCACAACTTTTACAAAAGGGAAAAGTTAGACTCAGAACAACAAGGATAAAGTGCAGGCATAATTTTAAAGGAACATAAACTCACATGTTCGAAGAGTCGATGTGCCTCGTCGAAAAATAAAAGAAGCATCTGGGTCGGGCCATCTTCGATCCCTACAGGGCATTCTCGAAAGATATCATGCCCTTCATGGCTCGTCCCCACATCAGGAGTTCTAATGATTCAAGCATCTCGAAATTGCCCCTTGGAGAACTCAGGATCAGGCGGTGAATCATCCACATCAATTACCCCAAGTGATCCACTCGGGGGATTCTCTTCTCTTTGAAGGACCTCGGGATTGGGCCCCTCAGTCTCACCCTCCAAATGACCTCCAAGACGAGGTGCTCTTTTGCTGCCCGATGGCTCGGGGACTTTGCTCGAACTCCCCTCGGAGATTTCGTCAGTTCTAGAATAAACCGCATCTACCACTGCTGATTCAGCAGACTTTGAAGCACCGTTGCTTCCTCTTTTGTGAACTACCAACAAGCAGTCGTCATCATCTTCTTCTTCCTAGTCCCGAAGACGTTGGGCCGTTTCTAGAGGTAAAGCTACATTATCGGCTTTAGAATTTTTAGCCATGCTCTTCTTCGGCTTCGGAGTATTTGCAGGTGACCCCCTCTTTCTCTTCTTTTCTTTGGAAGGCTTTGGGATCTCTTTTTCACTAGTCAGTGGCAGCCGCATAGCAACAACGTCTCCGAGGCCTGCATAAACACAAATTAAGTATTTCATTGAGAAATACGAGCAAACAAACAAGGGAACTCACCGTGGTTTTTAGCCTCCCATCGACCCTTGGCCAGTTCACGCCAGCAACGCTCAGCGTATGAGGAAGTACAAGCCAGTTTTCAGACCCAACTTTCAAGGTCCGGGACTGCACCAGGAAACCAAGCAGTAGCTACACCATCGGAAAGGGGTTGGATCAAGAAAAAGATGAAGTGAGAAAGAGAAGGGGAAGTGGGGAATAAAGTTATTATTGTTAAGATTTTACTTACGTTTCATGTTCCATTCCTCGGGGAATTGCATCCTCTCAGAAGGAAACATGTTAGAAGTCCTTACTCGGACAAACCGGCTCATCTATCCTCGGTCTTTGTCCTCACCGATGCTGGAGAAGAGAGATTTCAAGGATCGACATTGCAGCTTTATCTAGCCACCTCGATAAAGGCGAGGGCTATACAGCCTGATCAGATGGTCGAGGGTAAAAGGCATCCCATCAACCTGGCTCAAGAAGTACCTGATCAGATTGACGATTTGCCAGAAAGAAGGGTGGATCTGACCAAGCGTCACTTGGTATTGTTGGCAAAAATCAAGAATAACTGGATCTATAGGACCCAGTGTTGGATCGGCAGGACCCAGTGTGTATGGGTAGGTATACACGCTTAGATACCCTGCTTTATGAGTGGTGATATCCTCTTCAGGGGAAGGGATCACTATATTTTTGTTCTCCTATTTGCAGTCCTTTTTTACCTGCTCAAGTTTATCTTCGGTGATCAAACAGATGTATCGGGATATGGGCTCACATTGGCCTAGTATCGATACAGGTTTTTCAACTTTGAAGTCGGATGTTGTTTCACACGGCGGGGGAATACACTCCTCGATACGAGGTGGTACCACTGTTTTACTTATGGCCGGCCGTGATGATGAAGAGGATTTTTCTTTTTAGGGAACAAATTTAGATGTTTTAGCCATTATGGTGTAGAAATTCAAAGGGAAGGGGTTGATGGTAAAGTAAAGGCAAATTAAAGAGGAGGATGAACTCAGAAAAGTTTAAGGAGCTAATGAAATTTTGAAAACGATTAGAGAAGTAAAGTTTATAAAATGGTGAAGTTGGCCTATTTATAGAGGTCGCTCAAGCGTATTAGGGAATCCAAATAGCCGACTATCAACCGCCTCTAATTAATGACTTTGGAAACTGCGTGAAAGCGACCTTTCAGTCACTTCAACCGCTAACATCACGAGATTGACATCAGGATCGAGGCGTTGAAGCATCAAAGATCAAAGTCGTTTCTTATCGACCTACTCTAAGAAACGCGGGGACTATCTGTATATGGTCAAAATCATATACCTCCGATTTATAGGCTCGAAGGTCCGCCTTAAACCCGAGTTCAGACGCGGTCGAGTTTGAGCCCGATGAACCAGATCCGAACTCGAAGACAGAGTGCAACTCCCGAAGACTAAAACACGATGTATATCGAGGCCGAGTATGCTCGGCCCCGAGATAGTACCGTTATGGATTCATAACAGAATGAGCTAGATTCCTGCCACATCCCCAAGATCATGGTGCGAATCGCATAATAGGATTGTACGACTTCGTACTAGGCGGTTAGACAACTGTACCAATAAGATTCTTTACTGTAAATGAAAATGTACCTTATTTAGGGTTCCCATATTATATAAAGGGGACCCCAATCATTGGAAAGAATATACTATCCTACTTTTTTCTCTTACTGTTCATCAGAATTGTCCTTTATATTTATTGTTCTTATTTTATTGCTCTTAGTTCATCTCGAGGTCACTAAGCTCGAGGTCACCATTGATGAGTAACATTGATTTGATTCACTTATTTCTTTCATTTCTACTTCATATTTCTTGATCATTAGCTAGAGTTGTTTGGATGCGTACATATATGGTGATATACATGTATGATAGTTTCAAAATATTGTTAAAAATGCGAATTTAGATGCAAATATTACAATTAATCTTCTAAAATTTTAATAAAGAATCATTTACAAATTTCAACAGAAATATTTAATATAAGTTTTGTACATAAACTTTGAAAAAACAAATTAATTTTTTCGAAATTTTAAATTATGACAAAATATTATCCATAGGGTAATAAGAAACAAGGAACCAAAGCTAATAGGTTCCCAAGATATTCAAGGTCAATATAATTAGGAATGTATTCAGGAAATAGATGAATATTTTTCTGATAAATTGCGTATGCAACATGAATAAAATGCTTGTTGTACCACCTAAGAACAACAACATACCCAGTACCACTTAAGAACATGCGCGCGCGCGCACACACACATATATATATATATATATATATATATATATATATATATATATAACTGTCGGTATTTTTATTATAACTAAAATGCACTCTTAGTTGCAGAAGAATTCCAAGAAAGAAGCTAAGTTATGCGCTCACAGGAAACGTTCTCAATCTTTTCAATGATAGAATCATCAATTGCACCAATACTTTTGTCACGACCCAAACTGATGGGTCGCAACGGGCACCCGGTACCTTATTCAATCGAGTACCAACATAACGTATCTTTTCGTATTATACTATCATAGATAACTGAGCTGGAGAGACTGCCGTGAAATAGGTAGAATACAATATGTAATACCAATTTATACATAAGACATACGGGCCTATAAGTTTAAAATAACCACTCGTACAATGAATATATGCCGATAAGGTCATACAATCTCTTACGTATATGACATCTGTCTATATGCCTCTAAGAATAAGTAATTTTTATAAAGGACAGGACAGAGTCCCTCCATACCAAATAATACACGTCTAAATCATACTAACCAAACAAGCAACTTCGAAGCAAATGGAGCGCACCAACATTTTCCGCTGAGCTGATAGCCTACTTGGAGGACTCTCGACCTGTCTATCGGGACCTGTGGGCATAAAACGCAGCATCCCCAGGCAAAAGGGATGTCAGTACGAATAATGTGCCGAGTATGTAAGGCAAATAAATAAGAATATAACAGACATGGAAGAAATATAGAGTAAATGACTCAACCTATAAGTCTGGAAAACTTTATAAATCATAAAATACTTATAGTGTCATGCATATGAGTATGAATGTTATGTCGTGCATAAAAACATATTTCATAACATCATCAGCCTCTGAGGGCATCCCTTCATATCATCTCGGCCACTGTGGGCAAAATCATCAACGTATACCAGCTAATCAGGTGGTGGTGCGTATATAACGCCGTAATCTTTTCTCATATCCCATATACATATAAATATGTGTATATAACGCCATCTGGTCATGGGTTAATGTACATGTATAAATGCATAAGAAATATGTTAATAAAATTTTCTCGGAATGCCATAAAAATCAATATGCCTTTCGGATAAACTTTATCAAATACGTATTTTTTTGAGATCCATGAACAGAAGATATAATAATAATTCGCATGGGGAATCAAAAATATAGACGCCCATAGTATTTCTATGAATATAGTCATTTATGAAAGTTGTGTATTTCGCTCGTTTCATTTGTACCGTATGGATCATGCCAAAAGAAAGAAAGAATAGTCTTAACATACCTGAATTGATTCTCTTGATAATTCCTTTAACACCGTTGATTACGATAATGCGTAACGGCGGATCGAAGTAGTGAAAAAAATGTATGATATTCTCGAAAAATATTATACCGGGTTTCTTTAGAATCACGTTGCTAAGATGCATAAGGAATTTTCTTGCTTGAATCCTTAAATTCTTAAATTCTTGCGTGAATATCCATTCACTAACATTCTGGTATAAGACCATTCTTTAAAAATGGATATGTTATACCTTTCTTTAAGAATGGATATGTAGGACCTTTCTTTAAGAATAAAATAGATATGACTGATGTTATATTATAGGTGTTTATCGGGCGGGCTGGGACGGGCTGGACACAAAAGTGGTCAGCCCGTTAGGGTTACGGGCGGGTTGTTAGCGGGCTGAAGTTAACGGGTTGGTGGCGGGCTGGGATTTTTCGGGTTCTATAGGGCCCGTACGGGTTCGGGCCTAGCGGGTTCGGGCCTAGCGGGTTCGTTTTTTTAATACTATTTTTAACTATCTTATATTTTTCTTTTAACGGTCAGATTTAATTTTAAAAAATAAATAAAAAAATTAGGCAGTTTTGCGGGCTGTCGCGGGCTGCGGCACGTTAAGAACCCGTTAAGGGCTTAACGGGTTGTGGCGGGTTCGGGTACCCGTTTGGCAAAAACTTAACGTTACTAGCCCGTCCCCCGTCCAACCCATCCCAACCCGCCCACATATGCACAGTAACGGGATGGACCAGGCTGACCCGGGTTGAACCGAGTTGTTAGCGGGTCAGCCCGACCCGATTAACACCTCTATGTTATATGTGTCTTTCCTTTATTAAATGGAAATGCCACACATTCTTAAGATTTGCCACATAACATAGTGACTTATGAGTCACAATTCTTTGATGTGTTTGCTGTCATGTGGGAGATGTAATTGTTATCTAAATATTTAAATTAATTATCCAGTAATTACTTGATTAACTAGTTAATTTTCTATTAATCAATAATTACCCAAATATCCACATAATTAGGAATTATCTCAAACTACTTAAAATACTACTCACTTTTAATACACTTTGTACACCTTACTATTATAGTCATGTGGTACTTTGTATGACACTAGTCCATAAATATCGGGTATTTTAGCTCGGGTCATATTTTACTCCAAAATGTCAAAATTCGACGAAAATTCATTTTCTTCGAATTGCTTACCCTCTCCCTTCACGAATTTACTCATCACTTGTTTGAAATAGCATAATGCTTATAATCTCCAAATAATCTTGTCCTTGAACAGAGGTCAATTATCTTACGACAAATTTCACGTATAATATTACCAAGTGTAACATCGTTGTAATATAATACCGCGGAGCGTAACATTATCGTAATATAATACTGCAAGGTGTAACATAATCATAATATAATACTACAGGGAGTGATATTATCGTAATATAATACTGCGGGGCGTAATATCGACTTAATACTGCGGGGCGTAACATCATTCCCCCTTTTGGAACATTCGTCCTCGAATGTTGACTGATGCACTTCTTATTTTCATAACCCATAGCTCTTGCGAATACTTTAATATTCTCCTCTCCATTTAGGCAACTAGTCTTTGAATAAATCCCAAAGCCAGGGCATCCCCCCTTTAAGCCTTTTTTCACACTACGAGTTGTAGTCGGAATACTTCTTATCTCGTAACTATTACTATCTTCTATCATGCAGCCAGTACGAATCTAACTTTGTATGTACACTTATGCGGCGCTTCTCTCCCCTTTCTTCCAACTCTTAGACAATCTCTAGGCCTCACTTTGTGAACACATACAAAATTATGTCAAGCTGTCCCTCTGGCGTCATTAGCTTTACTACATCTATGTAGGTCATATTATACCATAACTCTTACTTCGATTCACCGTTACTGAGGTCTGCGACCAAACTCCAGGTTACACTCGGTTCTTATCCTATATGCATAAAGTGAAGTCTTCTAACACTTCTTCATTACAGTTCATCTTAAGGCTGATGGCCTAATCTCATATCGTACTTTGCATCTTTTGTCCATCCATTGTCAGTTCACCTTAATGTTGATCTACAATCTTCCATTGATAACTTGAATCTTCTTACATAATACATTGCCACTAGGGCTTATGTTGCATCGAGGAATATTTAAAGTGATTTTCCTGATCCACTTAAGGGCGATACTATACTTCAATAATCGTATTTTATAGCATCCCCATGTGATTCACCTTATGTGGGTATTTTAATTCTGTACAATTCATGAAATCCTCTTCAATTCATTACTCAATCGAAGGCCCAAACGTCATCCTTTACCTATCACAATTACACCTTTATTCTACTACCAGGGCATCATTCCATCTCTTTTAAATGATATTAGCCTCAGACTCCTTTGAGTTCATTTAGACTATACTGAATTTTTCATAACTTAGAGAAACCATTAGCTTTCTTGTTTTCATGGGCTTAATCTTGAGGACTTATCCATTTTCATCACCTTCTCACTTGCCCTTTCTTATCCTTACTCTTGCATTCCTAAAACCTTGTTGCTTTACCATACTTTAGCTTACATCCTACACATATCTATTGATATTACTCGCAACCTTCCTTCAACTTGCTTGCACCATTAATTTCCTTGTGTTACTCTAGAACATCAAGCGAGACATTACATCGTATCTAACTCTTCATTACTTTCTTAACTATACCTCTCAGTACCTAGAAACAATAGGCTGGAAGATATGCCACTGACGATGCCGCTATCATTCCTAGATACTGAATCCTCGCGCTTCTAGCCTTCTATCCGAAGTCTGAACTAGTCACAACCTTCTGCATTTGAGTATCTTGTATGTTGTTTACTTTTACCTTACTTACCTTAAAGTCTCGCATCATATCTTCTATCTCCTTCATGACCTCCCTTCCATATAGGTATAATTTACATCCACAACTTGAACTTCTATTATAATACTTGCACCTTTTTACATGATTCGATGAGAGCTTTATATTGACTTCGTATGAGGTTGGTATTCTTCTAACTGGACCTCTGATATTAAGAGTGACTCTGCAATGTTATCAATCACTATGTCCATAATTTTCTAGGTTCAATAATCAAACTCCTGATTTACTTAGTTGATGTAACTCTTTAGTTTCCTCTTTCCTCCGATCAACCTTTATGTAGGCTTAAGCTATCTTTCGATCTGTGGCTCATGATGTTAGTTATTACTTTTAGATTTTCATGGCACTATTGAATATCCATGACACAATTCTTTAGCAATTCAATCCTTTTTTACGACCCAGGCTCAATTCTTCCTTTTAACTTATACCGGAACCTTCTACGGTTGTATGATTGTTAACATATATGCTGCATGGATAATACTCCGAACCCTTATGTGCATTTATAAAGTTACCAACTCTGGATTATTGATTGAATAATTCTTTTCTTTCCATCTTAGCTTTCTTTAAACGTAAGCTATTATTTTTCCTGGTCTTTCTGGCCCCTTGTTGCGTCCATACTTAGCTTATCTTAGTGCCCACACATATTGAAATTCCATAAAACTCATATGATCTTGAATATTACTTCTGATTTTACTCTCTGTTCATTAGCCACGTTAGGTGCCACTTTCTTAGGGAGTGCATACAATGTTGTTTTGAGACTATTATTATAAGACCATTTTCTCTTTAGGTCACTGAGTTTAGGTTGCAGCCTTCTTCCTTATTTTCCTTGACTAGTATTCCATTGTAGTACTTAGGGAAGAATCTCTCACTCTTGTAAAGCTATGAGCTTATTACATTATATACTCGACGGACCTTCTAATGTCCTTCCTTGCCTATACTTATCCGTAGTTACTTACCTCCACGCCCTTGTGCTTGTGGGGTTGCTTCTGGACTGATATTTTAACCGTCTTCCTAGTGGCACTTTTTTTTTTCCTAACACTCATACAAACCTTTTAACTTCCCCAACTCCTATATGAATATATCTCAAGTATTATAATGTCATAACTGGGAGGTTGGATTCCCCATATTAGGGTTCACTCTATTTATCTTGCACGATCTACTAATTTGTCTGTATCCTCTTATCTAGCCATAACTAGGCTCTTCGTGAATCAACTACTAACCACTGGTTGGCCCATTCTCATTTCAATATTCCGTGTAATCTTTCTTGGGTTATTTCCTTTGTCTTAACTTATGTCTCGCACTGACTCCTTATCTATCAATAATATTTCGGGCAAGGACCCTTACTTCCTATCATTGATGTAGTATTTACATAATGTTCTGGAATCGTAGCATATATGTAGGAGCTGAATAATGTAATCTCATTCCTTTTTTATGTTTACCGCATTCTTCATTTACCATTCCATGATTACTAGAACCACTTTATTCTGACTTCATACCACATCACTCCATATCCCCCCCTTTAAGGGAGTACTAAGACTTAGAGCTATATCGATCTACATATAGATGTTTTACCTATTTATCTTTGTCGTCTTTTCATATCATTGATGAACCTTACTCGCCTTGCAGTAATCCTTCTGCACCAAGGATAACGAAATTCCTTACTCACGAGGGTGACACTTAGTATAACTGGTACATACAATCCCTTAAGTTTAACTTTACTCACATTGCTTGCTTTAGGGAAGCGTCTGCTTGAATGACCATTCTCTGAATTTCACATGAAAATCATATTTACTCAAGTGTCACACCTCGAACATGGGGGTGAGACTGGCACCCAGCGTCTTACCTATCCTTGTGCACTAACTTGCAACTAAGGGACTCTGAACATATGATGTCATACTTTGTCCATGGGCCACATTGCAAGATAACTGCGAATTTTGACTAAATGTCAATATATAACTGGGCCAACAAGGCCATCATAACTATTACAACTGACAAACCAACCAAATATACATACAAGGCCTGCAAGCCCAACATATTGCACTAACTGACAGGATATGTCTACAAATCTCTACTAATGAATATACTGTGATTGGAACAGCTCCCCGACCTACTCATAACATATATACAATACAAGATGTGCATAAGGCTCTAGACCTGGAAACTCCGAAAGGCATGGAGCTTACCGATCAAGCTGAACTCGGGCAACACTTATTGAGGAGGCCTACCCGTCTGTCTATCTAACCTGCATGCATGAAATGCAGCGCCCCTAGAAAAGGGACGTCAGTAAGAAATAATGTACTGAGTATGTTAGGCAATATACTGAAAGCTAAAACTGAATTAATAATATAATAACTACAAGTAGCTGGAAGTCAAAGATAATCTGAAGATATGCTTACCTGCTGATACTGACTCAACTCTCTTAAAATAATATATAACTTATCATCTAATCAGAGATTGCCCAATAAAGGCCTGCCCATCGATTATAGCTCGATGGTAATGAAATACTTTTAATACTGTATATATGTAAATTCTCCGCTCTCTTGACTGGAAGAATAAAATACTCAACTGAATATGAAGTCCTGATAAGGAGAATATTTTAACTTACAAAACTAGGAAAATATACGCAATTTGCGAGACTAGCAAAATATACGTAAGTTCCGGGATATGAATTTTTCTTTATGCCTCATTATCAAACTTGTATAATGATGAGATCATGCAAAAATGAAGGAAGAGCTTAGCCTTAACATACCTGGAGTAGAGAAAATCCATATGATATCCTTGGAAAAAGTTACACCGTACTTCGTTAGAATCGTAAAATTCCTCCGTTGCTAAAATTCTAAAAATTCTCGTGGATTTGTTGAAATTATAGAGCCATGTTGTGTCATGTTGCCTTCTTCAACTCAGAATGCTAACGTTCTTGAATTTTGAAAGATTGAAGATGATTTTGCAAAGTTCTGTTTTGAAAGACTTTGAAAAAATGACTTTAAAGATTTTGGAGCATTAACTTATGTTCTTGGCTTTGAAAGATTGAAGATGATTTTACAAAGTTCTGTTTTGAAAGACTTAAAAAAATGACTTTAAGAATTTTGGAGCATTAACTCATGTTCATGAAAGATTTCAAATGAAATTGATATAGCTTTGTTTAGTCTTTAAGTGAAAGACTTGATTAGTCAAGTCTTGGAAATAATATCTTCATGACACCTAGCAAGGAATGACTTAGTCATTCCTTGTATCATGGCAGGCTGCCACGTGGGGTTGGGGTGGGATAATTAATATTTATCCACTTATTAGTTAACTGAGTAATGTTATGTTATTCGTTAATTAATTAATTACCCGCATAATTAAAATCTTTCTGTCTTGCAACTGATGTTACCTCCTGTCATGCAGCCTGTATGACCCTGGCTTTGTAAGTGCTCTTTATGCGATTCATTTTTCCTTTTTCCTTTGAGTTTTTAGCCAATCTCTAGGCCTTACTTTGAAAATATTTACAATGCTTAATAGGATGCCTCTATGGGAATCTATAGGTGTACTGAAGTTTCTCGCTCGGTACTTTATAGAACTTGCGAATATGGATATATCTTCTAGTCTTTTACCTGAAGTATGAACTACTTTCATCCTTCTATGCTTGAGTATTTCATACATTGTTCACCTTTACCTTACTTACTTTAAAATATCACCTTACATTCTTCTATCTTTCCTTCATAACCTTCCTCTCACATAGGTATAAATCACATCCTCCATTTGAAGCTCTATTATAATACTTGCACCTTTGGTACCTATATAATCTGGTGGGAGCTCCATACTGACTTCTTATGAGGCTGCTATTACTTCTAACTGGCTTTATCGTAGAGCCGTTATAGAATATAGTTATTGTGCTATCTCTCTTGCACCTTCAATATTAAGAGTGATTTTGTTATGTTCTCAATTATGATTCCTTTAAATTCTGGGTCCAATAATCGTATTTCCTGATTCACTTCATTGATGTAACTCTTTTAGTTTCCTCTTTCTTCTGATCAACCTTTATGTAGGCTTGAGCTATATTCCGATCTGTGGCTCATGGTATTAGTTATTACCTTAGACTTTCATGGGCGTTATGGGATATCCATGATACAATCTTCTAATAATTCAATCCTTTGTCTATGCCCTGGGCTCAATTCTTTCTCTTAACGTATACCAAAATCTTCTATGGTTGTATATGTTGCATGTATAAAACTCCGAACCCTTAAGTGCGTTCATAACATAACCAACTTTGGATCATTGATCGAATAATTCCTTTCATTCCATCTCAGCTTTATTTAAACGTGTGTAATTACTTTTCCTGGTCTTTCTGCCCCTTGTTACGTGCATACTTAACTCATCCTAGTTCCCACACATGCTACAATTTTTGTGCAACTCATATAGTCTAGAATATTACCTTCGATCTTTCTCTCTGATCATTAGCCACGGTAGGTGCCACTTTCTTTTAGAGGGCATACAATTTTTGTTATGAGACAGCTTTTACATGACCATTTCTCCTTTGAGTTACTATGTTTAGGTTGAAGCCTTCTTCCTTATTTCCACCGTTAGTCTTCCATTATAGTACTTAGGGAGGACCCTCTTACTCTTGTAAAGCTTTGGGCTTATTATATCGTATACTCGACGGACTTCCTGACGTCCTTCCTTGCTTATACTTATTCGTATTTACTTACCTTAACGTCCTGGAGCTTGGGGTTGCTTCTGAGCTAGTATTTTGACTATCTTCCTAGTGGCACTCTCTTTTATTTCTGTAGCACTTGTACGGTAACTTTTTAACTTCCCCATATGAATATATCTCAAGTATTATAATGTCATGCTGCGAGGCTGAATTCCCCATGTTGGGGTTCACTCTATTTATCTTGCACGATCTGCTGACTCGTTTGTAACCTCCTATTTAGCCATAACCAGGCTCTTCCTTAATAAACTATTAACTACTCATTGTCCCTTTCTCGTATCCATATTCCGTGTAATTTTTCTTGGGTTATTTTCTTTGTCTTACTAGCTCCTTATTTATCAAAAACATCCCGGGCAGGAACCCTTACTTCCTTTTCTTGGTGTCGTGCTTACATAATGTTCTGGAATCATAGCATATTTGTAACATCTGAATAAGTGCAATCTTATCCCTTTATCATTCTTATCACATTCTTCCTTTATCATTCCATAGTTACTAGATCCACTTAATTCTGACTTAATACCACACCATTCCATATTCCCCCTTTAGGGGTGTACTAAGAGTTGGAGCTTCGACGACCTGCCTATAGATGTTTTACATTTTCATCTTTGGCATCCTTTCACATCATCGATGATCCTTACTCGCCTTGCGATAGTCCTTTCGTACCAAGTATAACAAAATTTCCTCAATCGCGATGGTGACATTTAGTGTAACTGGCACATATAGTCGCTTAATCTAAACTTTGCTCACATTACTTGCTTTAGGGAAGTGTCTTCCTGAATGACCTTTAAAGGTTATTCTTCTGTCTTCCATTCTATTATTTCCGGAATGAAATCTGAAATTTTGTGATGCCAACCATTATCAAATCACTCAGTTCCTAATTCATGTTTAGTTTATCTTCTTCACCAATCCACACTAATTTCAATTATTATCGGGTCTAACTATGAAGACCCGGCCTGCCATCTTAAGAATTAATGCCCCAATCCCCTATTAACTGCTTTCCCCAAGTTTATTTCTGCTATTTTGAATTGCCAGTATGTTCGGTTCTGAGTTTTGGAGAGTTTTGGGACACTTAGTCCCTAAATGAGAGCTTAAGTGTTGGAAAGTTGACCGTAGTCGGAACAGTGTGAAGACGGACTCAGAATGGAAATTCGATGGTTCCGTTAGCTTTATTGGGTGATTTCAGGCTTAGGGCGTGTTCGAATTGTGTTTTGGACATCCGTAGCTAATTTAGGCTTGAAATGCCGAAAGTTGAATTTTTTGAAGTTTCCGGTTCGATAGTGAGATTTTGATCCGAGGGTCGGAATGGAATTCCGAAAGTTGGAGTAGCTCCGTAGTGTTTAATGTGACATGTGTGCAAAATTTTAGGTCATTCGGACGAGGTTTGAAAGACTTTTTGATCGAAAGCGTATTTTTAGAGTTTTTGAAATTCTTAGGCTTGAATCCGATGACAAAAATGGGTGTTTTGATATTTTTTTTGAGCGTTCCGAAGGTTGGAACAAGTTTGAATAATGTTTTATGATTGGTTGGCAGGGTTGGTTGAGGTCTCGGAGTCCTCGAGTGTGTTTTGGATGCTCAACGGGTCATTTTGGAACGTAGAAAAATTGCAGAAAATTACAGCAGCCCAGTTCTGGTTTCCTTCTTCGCATTCGCGAGTGGGGTCTCGTGTTTGCAAAGAGGAGCTGGGCTGCGGGACGTTTAATTCTTCGCATTCGTGAAGTTTCTCCCGCGTTCGCGAAGCTGAGAGGTCTTATACTATGCATTTGCGATGGTGTTCCTGTGTTCGCGTAGGAGGAGGAGATTGTGCACTTCGCGACTAGGGCATCGTGTTCACGATAAAAGAAAGCTGGACCAAGTGAAGTTTTTCTTCCCGAAATTGAGGGTCCTTCCGCATTCGCGAAGAAGGAAATACCTGGGCAGAATATAAAATTTCAAAATCGAGGGTTTAGCCATTTTTATCAAAACTTAAGCTTGGGAGCTCGGATTTGAGCGAGATTTTGAGGGATTTTCAGAGATATCGATTGGGTAACGATTCTTAACTCCTTTTTACTTTTAACCCATTAATCCAAATATGAATTCATCATTTAATTTCGGATTGGAGATTAAAATTGGGGAAAAGTTGGAAGAAAGTTCTTAGACCTAGAATTCGACTTTTGATTGGGAATTTGACCTTAGATCTGGATAATTTTGGTATGCATGAACTCGGGAGAGTGTGAGGATTATGAAAATATAAATTTTACCCGATTCCGAGATGTGGGCCTGAGGGGCGTTTTGGTCATTTTACCTAATTTCGCGTATTAGCTTAGAATATCTTTGTAGAACTAGTTACTTAAAGTGTTATTTATATTATGCAATTGAATTGAATAGATTCAGGCCATTTGGAGCCGAGTACTCGTGGCAAGAGCATGGTTTCAGGTTGATTTTGAGCCGGTTCGACGTAAGTGGCTTGCCTAACCTTGTGTGGAGGACCTTCCCCTTAGGATTTAGTATATTTGGTAATTGAAATGCCTTGTACGTGAGGTGACGAGTGCGTACTTATGCTAATTGTTGGAAATCCGTTTTTTATTAAGTAATTACTAGTATGTTTCCTTTCCTGCTTTTATTACTCGCACTATTAAGCCTGTTGTTAGCTTAAGAAAGCATGTCTAAGTGATTTAATTACTTTATTTGCTCAAACTGCCTTACCTAAATTCTGTGCAGTATGCTAGGCTAGAATTACTTGTTGCCTTATTATGAAATTTGCCATTTCTGAATATTTTCCTGTTGCTGCTGTGTATTTACATTGGGACTACGGATTTGGGATTCCGGTAGATCCCCCTTATCTGTTTATTTGGGACTACGGATGTGGGATTCCGGTAGATCCCCCTTGTCTGTTTATTTGGAACTATAGATGTGGGATTCCGGTAGATCCCCCTGCATAGCTATATGAAACTATGGGACTGCACCCGATAGATTTTCCTAGTACTGAGTATTTATATTTGGGACTATAGAACGGGATTCCCGTAGATCCCCGTGCACTATGAGTTAGACTACGGGACGAGATCCTGATAGATCCATTGGATACGTATATTTGGGAACAGGACGGTATCCTGGGAGATCCCCGATTGTTATTATTAGTGGTGAGCTGTATTCCTTTTCGTGTTTACCTTGCTTCTGTATAGTTGTTGATGTCCTGTACATCCTGTGTTATTTTACTGCTATACTTATTTATATTGTTCTGTTCTATACTGTTGATCTTTATATTTTATTTAACTTCAGTAGGGCCCTGACCTTCCTCGTCAATACCCGACCGAGGTTAGGCTTGGTACTTACTGAGTACAGATGTAGTGTACTCATGCCCCTTCTGCGCATGTTTTCATGTGCAGATATAAGTACTGCGACTCAATCGTATCACCCTTGAGGCGAGGCGACTGCTCCAGCGACTTCGAGGTATATCTACCGCGTCCGAACACCGAAGAGTCCCTGTCTATTCTAACCTTTAAACATTTGACCTTCTGTATTTCTTTCGCTTGTTAGATATTCTGGAGTTAGACATTGTAGATGTCCAAAGGGTTGTGGTTCCATGAGTTTCCGAGTTTTGGGATAGTGTATTGGATTCTGAGAAGTTGTGTTGTGTATGCCAAGCAGCATTTTAAATATTGTTTCATTCGGTTATTTTTGGCTTTTAAATATTTCTTCCGCAAGTTTCGTTTATTTTCCGCATTTGTTAGGCTTACCTAGTTGTAGAGACTAGGTGTTGTCACGATGGTTCACGGAGGGCGAACCGGGGTCGTGGCAAGTTGGTATCAGAGCTCTAGGTTCACAGGAGTCATGGATCACAAGCCGACTAATTAGAGTCTCGCTGATCGGTACGGAGATGTCTTTACTTATCTACCAGAGGCTATGTAACCGTTAGGAAAATTCCACTTTATTTGATTTCCTTGTCGTGCGATATTTTGACATCACAATTCTAAACTTTTGTCTTCTATTCTCTCACAAATGGTGAGGACATGCGCTACCCAAGATGATTAGGCACCTGCGCCCCCTACTACAGCCGTGAGAGGCTGGGGCCGGGGTAGAGGCCGAGGACGCGCATGTGGTACAGCTAGAACACTTGAGCAAGATGCCACCGAGGTACCACCAGCAGTTCCAGCCGGAGTCCAGGCACCTGACACGCCTACTACTACTACTACTCCAGCTCTTCAGGAGACTCTGGCACAGTTCATGAGCATATACACCACTCTGGCTCAAGCAGGGTTGCTTCCCCTTACTGCAGCTACATCTCAGGCCCGGGGAGGAGCACAAACTCCCGCCGCCCGCACTCTTGAGCAGTGAGTGCATGTTGAGCAGGTCCCTAAGATTATTCATGTACCGCCTGCAGTGCCAGTTCAGCCCGAGTGTAGGGCAACGGCTTCCGAGGAGGAGCAGCTGAGGCTTGAGAGGTTCAAGAGGTACAAGCCTCTTATATTCAGCGGTCTAGCATCGGAGGATGCTCTGGGATTTCTAGATGAGAGTTATCGAATTCTCTTCCTTCACTACCTTCCAACTTCTAGGAGCCGCCTATGAGTTAGACAGTCTGGATGAGGCTGCTTCGCTGACTTGGACTCAGTTTTCAGATCTGTTCCTAAGAGAGTATGTTGCTCAGAGCCTCAGGGACGCATGACATGCAAAGTTTGAGCATTTGCGCCATGGTACTATGACTGTCTCAAAGTATGCTATCCGTTACACTAGTTTGGCTAAGCATGCACCAGCCTTGGTTTCTACTGTTCGCGAGAGCCGGTTTATTGAGGGCTTATTCCCAGCATCAGGTCTAACATGGCTCATGAGTTGGAGATGGATATTTCTTATCAGTATGTGGTGAGCATTGCTAGGAGGATTGAGGGTATGCATGCTATGGAGAGAGAAGAGAGGGAGGCCAAGAGGTCTAGAGAGTCGGGCCATTATTCTTGTGCCCGTGCCCCAGCTGCAAGTCGTCATGGTACGGGTTATATGAGTCACCTTGTTTATTTAGTTATTCCAGTAGCCAGTGGTATTCCAGCTCCTCCTAGACCTCAAGAGCCTTATTATGCACCACAGGTATCTAGCGCGCCTCCTGCGCGGAGTGCTTTTAGAGGTCGGTCCAGCAGACCTGGACCGAGCCAATCACAACCACCACGTCCTCCCAGAGCTTGTTTTGAGTATGGTGACACACACCATATGGTGAGGGATTGCCCCAGACTTAGGAGGGGTGCACCTCTACAGACTTCTCAGCCACAACGTGCCTCGCAGAGTTCTCAAGCTATGGTTATAGCTCCAGTTGCTACCCCACCTGCTCAGCTAGATAGAGGTGGAGGTCGGGGAGGTAGAGGTTGCCCTAGAGGGGGAGGCTAGGCCCTATACTATGCCCTTCCTGCCTGTACCGAGGTTGTTGCCTCTGATTCTATCATCACAGGTATTATACTAGTTTGTCACAGAGATGCATCGGTTCTATTCGATCCAGGCTCCACTTATTCTTATGTGTATTTTTATTTTGCTCCGCATTTGGGCGTATCTCGGGATTCTTTGAGTTCCCTTGTTAATATTTCTACTCCTGTGGGAGATTCTCTTATTGTGGACCGCGTTTATCGGTCATGTTTGGTTTCTCTTAGTGGTTTTGAGACCAAAGCCGATTTATTGTTGCTCAGCATGGTAGATTTTGACATTATCTTGGGCATGGACTGGTTGTCGCCCTATTATGCTATTCTTGATTGTCACGCCAAAATCGTGACGCTGGCTATGCCAGGTGTACCGCGTGTTGAGTGGAGGTGTACTTTAGATCACACTCCTAGCAGAGTGATTTCTTTTTTAAAGCTTAGTGTATGGTTGAGAAGGGGTGTGACGCGTATTTAGCTTATGTGAGAGATGTCAGTATTGATACCCCTTCAGTTGATTCAGTTCCAGTAGTACGGGATTTTCCCGATGTGTTTCCAACTGACTTTTCGGGCATGCCACCTGATAGAGATATTGATTTTGGCATTGATCTGTTGCACTCAGCCCATTTCTATTCCTCCATATCGTATGGCTCCTCCTGAGTTGAAGGAGTTGAAGGATCAGTTACAGGAATTGCTTGATAAGGGTTTTATTCGGCCTAGTGTATCACCTTGGGGTGCTCCTGTCTTGTTTGTGAAGAAAAAAGATGGTTCTATGCGTATGTGTATTGATTATCGCCAGTTGAACAAGGTTACAGTAAAGAACCGTTATCCTTTACCTCGTATTGATGATCTGTTTGACCAGCTTTAGGGCGCAAACATGTTTTCTAAGATTGATTTGCGCTCAAGTTACCATCAGTTGAAGATTCGGGAGCCAGATATCCCGAAGATTGCTTACATGACTCGGTATGGTTATTACGAGTTCCTTGTCATGTCATTTGGGCAGACCAATGCCCTAGCAGCTTTTATGCATTTGATGCATAGTGTGTTCCGGCCGTATCTTGACTTATTCATCATTGTCTTTATTAATGATATTCTGGTGTATTTTCGGGGTCGGGAAGATCATGAGCAGCACCTGAGGACAGTGCTTCAGACCTTGAGAGAAAAGAAGTTATATTCTAAGTTCTCGAAATGTGAGTTTTGGTTGGATTCCGTGGCATTCTTAGGCCACGTGGTGTCGAGTGGGGGTATTCAGGTGGATCCAAAGAAAGTAAAGGCCATGCAGAGTTGGCCCAGACCATCCTCAGCTACCGAGATTCACAGTTTCCTTAGCTTGGCGGGCTACTACCGTCGTTTTGTGGAGGGTTTTTCATCGATTGCAGCCCCTATGACCAGGTTAACCCAAAAGGGTGCTCCGTTTCAGTGGATGGAGAAGTGTGAGGCGAGATTTCAGAAGCTCAAGATAGTTTTGACTACAACCCCAGTTTTGATGTTGCCTACATGTTCGGGGTCTTATACAGTTTTATTGTGATGCCTCAAGGATTGTACTCGGAGCGGTGTTGATGCAGGACGGTAGGGTGATTGCCTACGCGTCCAGACAGTTGAAGATACATGAGAAGAACTACCCTGTTCATGACCTTGAGTTAGCTGCCATTGTTCACGCCCTGAAGATCTGGCGCCATTATTTATATGGTGTGCCTTGTGAGATTTATACTGACCATCGGACCTTGCAGTACTTATTCAAGCAAAAGGATCTAAATTTGCGCTAGAAGAGGTGGTTAGAGTTGCTGAAGGACTATGACATCACTATTTTGTATCACCCGGGTAAGGCCAATGTGGTGGCCGATGCTTTGAGTCGCCGGGCAGAGAGTTTGGGGAGTTTGGCTTATTTACCAGCATTGAAGAGGCCTATGGCGATGGATATTCAGGCCTTAGTCAGCTAGTTTGTGATTGGATCTTTTAGAGCCCAGTCGGGTTCTAGCTTGCGTGGTTTCTCGGTCTTCCTTATTTGATCGTATTAGGGAGCGGTCAAGGAAAAGGTTCAGCATGGTGATGCCAGAGATGTGACTATTGGTGATGATGGGGTATTGAGGATGCAGGGTCGGATTTGTATACCCAATGTTGATGGGCTTCGAGAGTTAATTCTAGAGGAGGCCCATAGTTCGCGGTATTCCATTCATCTGGGTGCCGCGAAGATGTATCAGGATTTGAGACAGTACCATTGGTGGAGGCGGATGAAGAAAGATATAGTTGGATTCATAGCTCGGTGTCTCAATTGTCAATATGTGAAGTATGAGCACCAGAGACCGGGTGGGTTGCTACAGCAGATAGAGATTCCAGAGTGGAAGTGTGAGTAGATCACTAAGGACTTTGTAGTTGGGTGATTGTGGATCGGCTGACCAAGTCCGCTCATTTCATTCCTGTATGTACGACTTACTCTTCGTAGCAGTTGGCAGAGATTTATATCCGGGATATTGTTCGTCTGCATGGTATTCCATTATCCATCATTTCAGATAGAGGTACACATTTCACATCACAGTTCTGGAGGGCCGTTCAGACGGACGGACAGTCTGATCGCACTATTCAGATTCTTGAGGATATGCTCCGTGCGTGTGTGATTGAGTTTGGAGGGTCTCGAAATCAGTTCTTGCCATTGGCGGAGTTTGCTTACAACAATAGGTATTAGTCCAGTATTCAGATGGCACCGTATGATGCTTTATATGGTAGGTGGTGTAGATCCCCGATGAGTTGGTTTGAGCTGGGTGAGGCTAGACTATTGGGCATATACTTGGTTCAGGATGCTTTAGAGAAGGTTAAGGTGATTCAGAATAGACTCCATACAGCCCAGTCTAGACAGAAGAGTTATGCAGACCAGAAGGTTCGTGATATTTCCTATATGGTTAGAGAGTGGGTTCTGCTTCGAGTTTCGCCTATGAAGGGCGTTATGAGATTTGGGAAGAAAGGGAAGTTGAGTTCGAGGTTTAGTGGTCCTTTTGAGATATTGAGGCGTGTTGGGGAGGTTACTTACGAGCTTGCCTTACCTCCCAGTTTGGCAGGAGTTCATCCGGTATTTCATCTTTCAATGCTCAGGAGGTATCACAGTGACCCGTCACACGTGTTGGATTTCAGTTCAGTCCAGTTGGACAAGGATCTATCCTATATTGAGGAGCCAGTGGCAATATTGGACAGGTAGGTTAGAAATATGAGGTCAAAGAACATTACATCCGTGAAGGTTCAGTGGCAGGGTCAGTCGTTACCCTCTTTTTTTCACTACTTCAGGTATGTCTTTATGCTCGTTCGAGGATGAACGAATGTTTAAGTGTAGGAGGATGTGACGATACGGCCGGTCGTCTTAAGAATTAACGCCCCGATCCCCTATTAACTGCTTTCCCCAAGTTTATTTCTACTATTTTGAATTGCCGGAATGTTCGGTTTCGAGTTTCGGAGAGTTTTGGGACACTTAGTCCCTAAATGAGAACTTAAGTGTTGGAAAGTTGACCGTAATTGGAATAGTGTGAAGACGGCCTCAGAATGGAAATACGATGGTTCCGTTAGCTTCGTTGGGTGATTTCGGGCTTAGGGGCGTATTCGGATTGTGTATTGGAGGTCCGTAGCTAATTTAGGCTTGAAATGCCGAAAGTTGAATTTTTTGAATTTTTCGGTTCGATAGTGAGATTTTGATCTGGAGGTCGTAATGGAATTCTGAAAGTTGGAGTAGCTATGTAGTGTTTAATGTGATGTGTGTGCAAAGTTTCAGGTCATTCGGACGAGGTTTGATAGATTTTTGATCGAAAGCGTATTTTTAGAGTTTTTGAAATTCTTAGGCTTGAATCCGATGAAAAATAGGTGTTTGAATGTTGTTTTGAGCATTCCGAAGGTTGGAACAAGTTTGAATGATATTTTAGGATTGATTGGCGGGGTTGGTTGAGGTCCCGGGGGCATCGGGTGTGTTTCGGATGCTCAACGAGTCATTTTGAAACTTAGAAAAATTACAGAAAATTGCAGCAGCCCAGTTCTGGTTTTCTTCTTCGGGTTCGCGAGTGGGGTCTCATGTTCGCGAAGAGGAGCTGGGGCTGGGGGAGGTTTAATGCTTCGCGTTCGTGAAGTTTCTCCCGCGTTCGTGAAGCTGAGAGATTATACCCACGCGTTTGCGATGGTGTTCCCGCGTTCGCGTAGGAGGAGGAGATTGTGCACCGCGTTCATGACTAGGGCATCACGTTCGCGATGAAGGAAAGCTAGACCAAGCGAAGTTGTGCTTTGAGAATGCGAGGGTCCTTCCGCGTTCGTAAAGAAGGAAATACCTGGGCAGAATATAAAATTTCAAAATCGAGGGTTTAGCCATTTTTATCAAAACTTAAGCTTGGGAGCTCGGATTTGAGCGAGATTTTGAGGGATTTTCAGAGATATCGATTGGGTAACGATTCTTAACTCTTTTTTTCGTGTAACCCATTAATCCAAACATGAATTCGTCATTTAATTTCGGATTAGAGATGAAAATTGGGAAAAAATTGGAAGAAAGTTCTTAGACCTAGAATTCGACTTTTGATTGGGAATTTGACCTTAGATCTGGATAATTTTTGTATGCATGAACTTGGGAGAGTGTGAGGATTCTGAAAATATAAATTTTACCTGATTCCGAGACGTGGGCCCGAGGGGCGTTTTGGTTATTTTATCTAATTTCGCGTATTAGCTTAGAATTTCTTTGTAGAACCAGTTACTTGAAGTGTTATTTACATTATGCATTTGAATTGAATAGATTTGGGTCATTTGGAGTCGAGTACTCATGGCAAGAGCATGATTTGAGATGGATTTTGAGCCGGTTCGAGGTAAGTGACTTGCCTAACCTTGTGTGGGAGACCTTCCCCTTAGGATTTGGTATATTTGGTAATTGAAATGCCTTGTACGTGAAGTGACGAGTGCGTACTTGTGCTAATTGTTGAAAATCCGATTTTCATTAAGTAATTACTAGTATATTTCCTTTCCTACTTTTATTACTCGCACTATTAAGCCTGTTGTTAGCTTAGGAAAGCATGTCTAGGTGATTTAATTGTTTTATTTGCTCAAACTGCTTTACCTGAATTCTGTGCAACATACTAGGCTAGAATTACTTGTTGCCTTAATATGACATTTGCCATTTCTGAATATTTTCCTATTGCTGATGTGTATTTACATTGGGACTACGGATGTGGGATTCCGATAGAGCCCCCTTGTCTGTTTATTTGGGAGTACGAATGTGGGATTCCGGTAGATCACCCTGTACAGTTATATGGAACTACGGGACTACACCCGGTAGATTCCCCCAGTACTGGGTATTTACATTTGGGACTACATAACGGGATTTCGGTAGATCCCCGCGCACTATGAGTTGGACTACGGGACAGGATCCCGGGAGATCCATTGGATATGTATATTTGGAACTACAGGACGATATCCTAGGAGATCCCCAATTGTTATTATTGGTGCTGAGATGTATTTCTTTCCGTGTTTACCTTGCTTCTATATAGTTGTTGCTGTCGTGTACATCTTGTGTTATTTTACTGTTGTACTTATTTATACTGTTTTGTTCTATACTGTTGATCTTTATATTTTATTTAACTTCAGTAGGGCCCTAACCTTCCTCGTCACTACCCGACCGAGGTTAGGCTTGACACTTACTGAGTACCACTGTGGTGTACTCATGCCTCTCCTGCACATGTTTTTCATGTGCAGATCTAGGTACTGTGACTCAGTCCTATCACCCTTGAAGCGAGGCGACTGCTCCAGCAACTTCGAGGTATATCTGCCACGTCCGCAGACCGAAGAGTCTCTTTCTATTCTAGCTTTTAATCATTTGCCCTTCTGTATTTCTTTCCCTTGTTAGATATTTTGGAGTTAGACATTGAAGATATCCAAAGGCTTGTGGTTCTGTGAGTTTCCGAGTTTTGGGATAGTGTATTAGATTCTGAGAAGTTGTGTTGTATATGCCAAACGGCATTTTAAATATTGTTTCATTTGATAATTTTTGGCTTTTGACAAGAGGGGTTGCTCTGATGGTAAGCAACCTTTACTTCCAACCAAGAGGTTGTGAGTTCGAGTCTCCCCAAGAGCAATGTGGGAAGTTTTTGGAGGGAAGGATGACGGGGGTATATTTGGAAACAGTCTCTCTATCCCAGGGTAGGGGTAAGGTCTGCGTATACACTACCCTCCCCAGACCCCACTAAGTGGGATTATACTGGGTTGTTGTTGATTATTTCTTTCGTAAGTTTCATTTATTTTCCACATTTGTTAGGCTTAGCTAGTAGTAGAGACTAGGTGCCGTCACGATGGTTTACGGAGGGCGAACCGGGGTCGTGACACTAACCTTTCCTTCTGGTAGTCGTGTTAGAGTCACAAACTTATTTCTCAAAGTGACGATATGACTTTATGGCTTATACTCTTTTGTTGTCTCAAGGCTTGTCACCACTTATGTTTCCCTTCACTTGACTATAAACTCTGTAATATTGTCATTTTTTATCTACTGTTGTCATCCATGTATCATATCTAACTCATAATGATTCATTAACTCTCTTCTTATTTTCTTGCTAATATTTCTATCAATCACTTTATTCTGAAAACTCAAACAAGACATTTTTTGCCTTTAGCTTCCCTTTGCTCCATTCAGTGGCTCTTCAAGTTGCTTAACGTTATCACTTTACTAGGGACACAAGCCACACTAAAATAATATGTATCCCTCAAGGCTTATAGTGCATGTCTTTGTAGTACCTAGATGCATTATTTTAAAGTGTACCATCTGGATGTCTCACAAGGAGATCTATTAACACATTTGCAATATTCTTCGGAAATGTCAACTAACACAAAAATTCATCCATCATATCTTCTTATACTACTTCTATTAACCCCCATAGGGCATATCTGGAATGGATGCGACCAATTGCATATACCTCTGTTACTATTGAATATAACTTAAAAAGCTTATATTCCTCTGCCTCAATTATAAACGTTGTTAACCTTCATTAACTGGGCGTCTCGTACCCTTCTTCATCTTGCTTCTTTTGCTTGTTGAAACTTGTATTTATCTCTCATTATCTTTCACCATAAAGATGGATAGACATTCTTGCCTTAAGACTTCTTATCAGGAAACTTACACCTTTCAATACACCCATGATCTGTTAAAGACCTCACATTTACTTATCGTAGGCATCATACAAAAATCTAATTCCTCTGACTCAGATCGTCCACAACTATCTCTATTTCCAACCTTCATTCCGGATGTAGGTATCATTTTATTATAAAAAAAATTCGGAATTTGAATTCTTATAAGTGAGCTCTACCACACGATCTAAAGTAAAAAGAAAGAGTGACAATCCTAAATGCCTTGTAGCCTTCTGCTTATAAGTGTGGTGCACGACACACCCATAAACAAGACTCTAATAGACACGGCTTGTAGACTCCCTAGGACAGAACTGCTCTGATACCACTTTTGTCACGCTCCGAACTAGGGGGGCGAGACTGGCACCCGACGCCTCACCTATCCTTGCGTACTAACTTGCAAATAAGGGACTCTGAACATATGATGTCATAATTTGTCCATGGGCGACATTGCAAGATAACTGCGAATGTTAACTAAATGTCAATATATAACAAGTCCGACAAGGCCATCATAACTATTACAGCTGACAAACCAACCAAATATACATACAAGGCCTGCAAGCCCAACATATTGCACTAACTGACAGGATATGTCTACAAGCCTCTACTGATGGATATACTGTGATCGGAATACCTCCCGGACCTACTCATAACATATATACATATATATACAAGATGTACACAATGCTCTAGATCTGGAAACTCCGAAAGGCATGGAGCTTACCAATCAAGCTGAACTCAGGAAACACTTATTGAGGAGGCTACCCGTCTGTCTGTTTGACCTGCACACATGAAATGCAGTGCCCCTAGAAAAGGGACGTTAGTACGAAATAATGTACTGAGTATGTAAGGAAATATATTGAAAGTTGAAATAGAACTGATAATATAATAACTGTAAGTAGCTGGAAGTCAAAGATAATCTGAAGATATGCTTACCTGCTGATACTGACTCAACTCTCTTAATATAGAAAGTAAAATAGTTGTCTGACCCTATAAGGCTCGGTATATATATAACTGCTCTGCCGTAGTAGGCTCGCTCATAGGCGCTCGACCATACTAGGCTCTGTATCTCTACTAACTGGGCTCGCTCATAAGCGCTCGGCCACAGTAGGCTCGGTATATAACTTACCATCTGATCAGTGGTTGCCCAATAGAGGCATGCCCCATCGATTATAGCTCGGTGGTAATGAAAATACTTTTAATATTGTATATATATATATATATATATATATATATATATATATATATATAAATTTTCTGCTCTCTTGACTGGAAGAAGGAAATACTCAACTGAATATAAAGTCCCGATAAGGAGAATATTATAACTTACAAAACTAGAAAAATATATGCAATTTGCGAGACTAGCAAAATATACGTAAATTTTGGGATATGAATTTTTCCTTATGCCTCGTTATCAAACTTGTATAATGAGGAGATCATGCCAAAATTAAGGAAGAGCTTAGCCTTAATATACCTGGAGTAGGAAAAATCCGTATGATATCCTTGGAAAAAGTTACACCGTACTTCGTAAGAACCGTAAAATTCCTCCGTTGCTGAAATTCTAAAAACTCTCGTGGATTTGTTGAAATTATAGAGCCATTCTGTATCACGTTGCCTTCTTCAACTCAGAATGCCCACGTTCTTGAATTTTGAAAGATTGAAGATGATTTTGCAAAGTTCTGTTTTGAAAGACTTTGAAAAAATGACTTTAAAGATTTTGGAGCATTAACTTATGTTCTTGGTTTTGAAAGATTGAAGGTGATTTTGCAAAGTTTTGTTTTGAAAGATTTGAAAAATGACTTTAAGAATTTTGGAGCATTAACTCACGTTCTTGAAAGATTTCAAATGAAATTGGTATAAATTTGTTTACTCTTTAAGTGAAAGACTTAATTAGTCAAATCTCGGAAATGGTAACTTCATGACACCTAGCAAGGTCATGGCAGGCTGCCACATGGGGTTGGGGGTAGGATAATTAATCTTTATCCACTTATTAGTTAATTGGGTAATGTTCTGTTACCCGGTAATTAATTAATTACCCGCATAATTAAAAATATTACCCCAAATTACTTAAAATTCTACTTATTTTTAATATATTTTATACCTTATACTACCGTGGTCATATGGTACCTTGTATGGTACTAGTCCATAAATACTTAGTATTTTAGCTTGGGCCGTACTTTATCCCAAAATGCCAAACTTCGACAAAATTCGTTTTCTTTGACTTGCTCCCCCTTTGACCTTCATGAATTTATTAATCACTTGTGAAATAACATAATCCTTATAATCCCAAAATAATCTTTTCCTTGAACTGATGTCAATTACCTTACGACAAATTCAACGTAAAATACTTCAGGGTACAATATTGTCGTAACTTATTACTGCGAAGTATAAGATCACTATAATGTAATATTACTGGGTGCAACACTGTCGTAATTTAATACTGTAAGACGTAACACCATTGTAATATATTACTGCAGAGGGTAACATTATTGTAATATAATACTGCAGAGCATAACATCGACGTAATACTGCGGGGCGTAACATCAAGATACATTAGTAACAAAGAAACTAAAAATAGAAAGGTCATTTAGCCATTCATACATTCTATTGGCATTTTTTTCTTGTGTTGCATGTTATCCTATGTCAATTATTACAAAAGTCATATTTAATAAAATATAAATTCTTAATTATACGAATATTCAAAAGAAAATTATATGTTACCGCTAGAAAATAATTTAACTCCAATCCTAATCAATACAATCTTTAAATTCAATTCCAATTCTGATTAATCCAATCTCTAGTTAAAAAGCACGTGAATCTATATTTTGCAAGTTCTAACTAAATATATAAAAGGTATCGAAGAACTTTTCAAAGATCCTATCGTGAAAGGAAAAATACCTTTTCAAGAAGGAATCATGATATTTTATTCGAAGGAAAAATATTGGTATTTATAAAAAAAAATCCTAACATGTAAATAAAAACAAATCACTTTTCATGAATGAATGAAATTTATATGTATTTCCTTACACAATAAAAAAGTAAAAAAGAGTTCTTCAAATTCATAATGTGAATAAGAAAGAAAAAAAGTTCTCCAAGAAGGAATCTCCTATCCTCCCACTTAAATTACGTACTTGTTATAATTAGGAACAACAATTTTTTTTTAAAATAAAATTATGGACATGTCTTTCTGGTCTGAGTAGGATTAACTTTGTAGGGTTAGCGTATGTGTAGTTTAAATTGAAAAAGAATTCCATCATTTGATAATTTACAATTAGTCCCTTAAATTATACATATTTTGGAGATATTTTAGTCGTTCAACATTTAGCATAAACTATTCGTGCTTTTATAATAATATAGATATAGATATAGATAGATAGATATAGATACCAGTTTCTGGGCACGCACGTTGCGCGTGTGTCCCCATATCAATAAATAAATATAAAATTTCAAACATTACATAAATATTATTAGATGATGTATTTGGGTTACAAAATAAATATTAACAAAAATATAAATTTTCTTAACCGATGAATATTTATTCACTTCCTTGTTATATAACATAAGTGAAAGTATACATAAAAAAATTAAAGCTCATTCATGTGAGAGAATATATGATATTCGGATGATCAAATCTCTCATTCAAGATGACTGAAATATCCTAAGAAACCTGAAAAGGTGAATATAAATCAAATTAATTTTATAACATTAGTGAAAGTACATATAATTCGAGGAAGAGACTTTGCTATCTTGATGAGCAAATTCTCGCATTCAAAAATAACTGAAATATCCTAAGAACCTAAGAAGATGAAATAGAAATCAAATTAGTTATATTACATAAATGAAACTACATATAATTTGAGTAATAGAACATATGCTATTTAGGGGATCAAATTGGGACATCCAAAATGATAATCCACAGTATGAAAATAATTGCTACGTTCTAAGAAGAAACCAAAGATTGATAGTTGAACTTAAATTATGTGCAGACGAAAAAATAAAATAAAAAGTAAGAGAAAAAGAATAATTACTATCTCAAATAAATAAATAACATTGAATAAAGTAAAATGCTAGATAAATAGTTAGTAAAAAAGAACTCTTTTGCTTTTGGATCTCCTAGTAAGGACAGGAAAAGGTTAGATGTGATACTATCAAGGCAAGCATAAAAAATTTCAGTTTCTAACCTTCTTAATAGACGATTATGTGACCAATCTTCTTAAACTGTGATGATCATGGACATTTACAAATCCCAAGAGAAGTTTAAAACTTCATTCCCATTATTTTGATTCCTGGTCAATCCAGAGAAATTAGTCTTTTCCTTATCTTCAATTCCCTTTTCTCCGAGGCTCCAACCTATTTATTTATTTATTTATTTATTTATTTTTATTTTTTTTTTATTTTTTTGTCATACTCAAAGCATAGAGTTATTTTCCTTCTTGTTTCTTAAATTTAAATGACAAAGCAAAGACCGCTGAGGCTTTTGAGTTTTCAAGTTAAACGACACAAGTGTCACTTAACTGAAAATTAAAAATGATTGTTATAAATTAAGAACTGAAATAATATATTTTTGTACATAAAATATGTTTATACAGTTAAAAAAAATTATATTTCTACATAAAACGCAGTATAATACCGCGTTTCACTTTAACGGAAAGTTAGCCGTTAAAGTAAGACGCAGTATTATACTACGTTTTACTAAAAAATTAAATATATCCCTCCTTCTTCCCCACGACTGGTTCAGTCGCGTTTTTAAACCCCCCCCCGCCCCACCACTACTGCCCCCCCCCTTTGCGATTAAAAAAAATTCTTGGGCCCCACCCGTCACACAAAAAGTGAAAAGCGTAGGTCCCGTATACAACCCAAGCCTTGGATTCCTTCTTTGAGGGTCAAATTTTCAAATTTTCGATATTTCAAAAAACATAAATCGAGGTATTCCGATTTAGTTTATGTCGAAACTCGTAGAGCATATGCATATTTGTTTTCTTGAATGCGTTTCCACGTTAATTTGTGTTATGCTTGCGATTAAATTTGTGTGTTATTTTTACCCGGATTGAATTATTAGTGTTTTAAAAAAATAATTAAAACTTGATAAATAATTTTTATTGTTAATGAAATTGTTCACAAATATCTTTTACTGTTTTATATGTAATTTTGTGAATGTTATGTTCATATGTTTGTTGTTTTTATTTAGTTTAGATTATTTATTTGTTTAAAGAATAATGACTTTTTAGCGTGGTAAAATATAGAGCTTTTTAGCGTGGTAAAATATAGAGCCTTATAGCGTAGAAAAATATAGAGCCTTTTAGCATAGTAAAATATAGAGCCTTATAGCGTACTAAAATATAGAGCCTTATAGCGTAGTAAAATATAGAGCCTTTTAGCGTAGAGTCTCTGTAGTTTAAGTATGTACTAACTACAAACTCTATCCAATTACACTTTACAAAATTAATTATTTAATTTATAAAAAAAATTTACAAAACTAACAAATTAATATATGTTGTAAAATTAAATATCGAGCGTGGAACTCATAGTTGTATACCCTGTCCAATTAAAAATTAATTTATTTAATTTATAAAACTAACAAAATTCTAAAAATATTGAAATTGACACACAAAAGAATTAAGGATAGCTTGGTGCTACTGAGCCTCAAATATCGAGTTTGGAACCCATAGATAATTACTCTGTCCAATTAAAAAATTAATTATTTAATTTATTAAACTAACAAAATTTTAAACTTATTGAAATTGACACACATAATAATTAAAGATAGCTTGGTGCTACTAGGTCTCAAATATCGAGCTTGGAACCCATAGATAGTTACTCTGTCCAATTATAAAATTAATTATTTAATTTATTAAACTAACAAAATTTTAAACTTATTGAAATTGACACACATAATAATTAAGGATAGCTTGGTGCTACTAGGCCTCAAATATCGAGCCTGGAACCCATAGATAATTACTTTGTCCAATTATAAAATTAATTATTTAATTTATTACCCTTACCGTCATCTCACGGCACTCTCTTACGCTGTAGATTTTTATAGCCCTGATTAGGCGAGCTTTATCGGGGAAATACATGCCCTTTGCTAGCACCGCTGGTCTAGACTCATCCCACATTGCTGACCGAATTTCGTCATCATCCCTTGTGAGGGCATTCACGTCCGGCGTACTTGGTAGATTAGGTAGGGAATATTCTGCTCATGAAAGGGCACGTGGGACTCGTGCACTCTTGGTCTAACGGGAGGTGGAAGAGCATGCTCCCTCGTCAGCTCAGGTTCGACATCTATTTCCTTCTCGTCATCACCCTCATCAAGGAAGGGTGTGTCATTTCCAGACTCATCGGCATTGTTGTCCTAATCGCTATCATCTTCCTGACTCTGCACATCTGCCAAATCACGAGTCAATACGTCGTCTATGGGCAACTGTGTGAGGTCAGGAACATTAACTTGCTCGTTTTCACTGCACAAAAAGAAGAAATTGATAAGCTACTCAACTAGATAAATACTTTCATATAGCTATATCACTTTACTTACAAGTCGTACTGTGTTGACGTTCCATGATGGATATTTTCTTGTTGGTGATGACTCCCGGATAGACCACCGTGGTCCAACATGCCAGAACTACGCATATTCTAACTAGGAGCGAGGTCAATACTTATAAAATTCATATCCAGACGGTACCCCTATGAAAAATATGAGTGTTAATACAAATCCAATTCAATTATAAAATAAACATCGCTAAAGCGTAAAAAAATTAAAGTTTACCAGTCGTCTTGTGGATTATATAGAGTTGAAAAATTATTTTGTGACTGCTCATTCGCCGGTGGTAACAAGTTTAAATCAAGGCAAGCTCTTTCATCAGGAATCTGTCCGGCAAAAACTGCTCCAGAATAGCCACCCGATGACTGGAGATTATCCCTACTATGCACACCCTCATTATTGGGAACATCTTCAACCTTGACGTACATTTCCAATAATTTTATTACAATAAATTCCCTGTATTCATCCGAAATCCGCAAAAAATCTCTAAGAGTTTCATCATCTTCGATGTTAAACTCAGAATAATAAGCAAATCCCTTCGGAATCACAGAATACGAAAATCTACCGGTTACTTTAACGTTCATCGAATGTTTCCTCACACTCATTTTTTTACATAACAACGATACCAATTTATCGTATTCCATTGTAAGCGGCAATTTAACATGACACTGTGGAGGTGAACTATACCTCACAGAGTTATTCTCCATTACAACCTCACCCCCCTCCCCCAATATAATGAAACCCTTATTTTTGGCTTTTCAGACATTATAAAAAATGCTTGATAAGAAGAAGAGAAGTATGAACGGAAGTTTGAAGGAAAGTTATGAATGAATTTTCATAAAATTCTAACGCCTTTAAATAAGGCAAGTCCTAGCTTGGGGTGCAAATTTTGTTTTTATGTAAAACGCAGTATAATGCCACGTTTTATGTATTTGAATTATTGTTATGTCAGTTATCCGCAGAACACTTATTTGTGGACCCAAAAATTAGTGTAAAACGAAGTATAATACTACGTTTAAGTAAAACGTAGTATTATAATATGTTTTACAATAACAAACAAATTGTCAGTCCTGCAGAACACTTATTTGGTGGGCCCAAATTATTGCTAATACTGCGTTTTAGGTAGAAATATAACTTTTTTTAACTGTATAAACGTATTTTATGTCCAAAAAGGCATCATTTCAGTTTCGGACTCAGGAGGAAT